>NC_087309.1:99260631-99585695 GCF_015220805.1 Pogoniulus pusillus
AAGTATGTTTTCATAAGGTCATAGTATTCCAGTTGTGATGTTACTGTTTGCATGGGTTGCATAAATTTTTGCTTCTACCCATGTCCCATGTAAATATGAGTGGTGTGTCTGCTTGTGCATGACTGGGCACAGTTGGAGGCTGAAGTAGCTTCATGTTCACTTTGACTCTGTCATTCTTTGTTGATGCTCTACTCTGCTACTTAATGGGCATAATAATGTCAGCAGCATAATGGCAACAAATCATCCTGTCTATTCATACATTCATCACAGCACTGCTGTTATTCAAATACTCAACACTTCATTTTCTCTTCCCATCATGCCATCACAATTTCTTGACACTTCTAATTTGTTTTCCTTATACTTTCTTTGTTATCTGAAAATTGGTATCCTCAGCTAGAATCTGGTTTCTCACAGCCAACATTTAACCCGTGAGGTTTGCCATTCAGTTCAGCTTGCACTGCTTACTAAAATCTTCTTGAACAATGGTGTGAGCATATGCTTGCACTGGTGCAGTTTTTTGGTGCATATTTTGATGTCTGACTTAAAGTTATGCTTTGATCTCATTTGCTCATCCTTTCTCTCCCTCCTCGTCCTTCCATCCCTGAGATGGGATTTATTTTCTTTACCAGCTCCTTGGTTCCCAGAATGTGACTTTTAAAAGGTCTGCATGCAGTCGTAGTTTGACTTTTTCAAATATGAATAGATAGCTTTGGAATCAGGAAATCATTGGCAAATTTGACTGTTCAATGCCGTAACAGTTAAAAATTATTTGTGTATTTTGTTTCATGCAGGAGAAGTGAGTACTTAACACCTACTTCACAATATATGGTAGGAACAGCATGAAATCACAAGAAAGCCTGCACAGACTCTCTTGTTCATTAGTTTCAGTGAATATTTAGAAATTTTGGAGTCCAGAGATTTCATTCAGTCCCGAGACCATCTATTTGCAGTAAGGCTTGGAGAAGAGTAACTTAATAGTCACAGCAAAGAAGGCCCTCTATGAGCATTTTGTTCTCCAGGCCCCTTGCTGCACTCTATGCTTGGCCCTTTCAGTGAGGGGAGAGATGGTGCAGGAGGATGGGGTCAGTGTGTGGTGATTTCTCTGCAGGTGACAGTCCCTTCAGCACCCCAACACCTCAACCTCTGCTTGTGTGATTGCTGCTTTGGCAGAGGAGTAGTAAGATCAGCCTGTACTACCATCAGGATCCCATCTTTGCCCATCCCAAGTGTTGGGGTGTCTATCTGGGAGAGTCACCCCTTTCTCTGGCAGCACCCTTCCACCTCCACAGGTTTGGCAGCCGCTTCTCATATGATCCAGCACTGCTGGCTGGGTCCCTTCCAAGCTGGTCCTGCTCCTTCAGCAAAGACTGTTGATTGGACTCCCCAGCTCTGCTAAGTGGTCCTAACCTCCCACAATGATGGTCCAGGCTACCACCAGGGCATTGTCTTGAAGCATTACCCATCCACTGTGGAGCTGTCTGGGACCAGCTATGCTGGAATTAGCAGTATGAAATGGGTGGCATGCATAGTTGAGAGAAACTGAAATTAATTCTGGTTTGGGGTTTTTTTGCTAATTATGGGTACAGTCATAAATGAGTCAATGGACAATCTGTAATAGTTAAAGGTATTTGAGCAGCTCCATTAATGTGTTTTTTTGACAGAAAGTGGGGCTTGTGGTCAGTCAAGTCCTCTGCTATCTAAAACTTTATTTAGGAATTAATTGTTTTCAAGCCTAGAGGGTTAAAGGGGGAAGAGCAGTTTGTTACTGAAAACAAGTCCAAAAATGAGAAGAATTTCTTTGCTGGTAGATTTTTAGATAAATTTCTTCAGGGGGAGGTTAAAAACTTCTTTCTAGTGCTCACAGATAGAAGTGTGAAACAGTTTAAAACAGGCAACTCTCAAAACACCCTGAGAGAGTATTGCATTTATTGTAAAAATAATAAAAAGAGAAGCATGTATTCATCTGCCTATAAAGAAGAGCCAGAACAAAAGAGTAAGCAAAATGGGAAGAATCACTACTGTCATCTGGCTGTATCTGTTTACTTCTGTTCTGATGTTTTTTCTCAAGTAAGTTTTACAAAGTCTGCCTATTCATTGAGCCAAGGAGATGCCAAGAAAGATACATTCTTTTGTCCTCCACAGTGGTGGGACTTAGGTAAGTGCATGTGTGAGGCCCAAGTAGTAACTAATGTCAGGCAGTAATTAGAGAATCACAGAGCAGAGACCTCCTGAGATCATCTGATGCAACCCCATGCTAAAGCAGTTTCACCTAGAGAAGGTTGTACAGCAATGCATCCAGGTGTACTTTGAGTATCTCCAGAGAAGGAGACTCCAGTGTCTGTAGGCTGCACTTCTCTCTCTAACCTAACCTGCCATCTGTGTGACTAGTTCATCTGCTTCCTAACCCCCCCGGCTGACCCTCCAAACTACCTTGAGAATAAGGTAAAGTCCTGGGTAAGGTAGAAGGGTGGGAGAAAGGTGGAAGGGTGGTTGAGAGCCCCTCCTGGGGACTCAGGTTTCTGGGAGGGCTGTTGTGTTTCTGTATTACTTTTTAACTTGTATATTTCTGTATATATTGTAAATATCTGCTTGTATACTGTCCTAAGCTGTAAATATAAAGCTTCGTTCAATTTCCAGAGCCTCTGAGTCTAGTCTGGATGATTTCCACAGTGTGAGGGGGCAGGTAACATCCAAACTGTCACAGTTTGTGACTTGTGTCACTGTTTTTAAATTGTATTGTTTTTGATGCATCGGGAAAACTTATTTTCATGAAGGAAGCCACTACTTCTGTCTTCTCTATGGTAATCTGAAAGATAGTAACTAAAAGATATTACATAGTCTGAAATGTTCGATGCGTGCAAGTTTTAGCATCTGTCTCATTACAGCTGAAATGCTCAGAAAAGTATTTTGTACCCTAACAAAGTGTCTTATTCTGGGACTGCAGAAATTGCCGTTTGAGAACATCATGGGGAGAGAACAAAGAATCGATCAGGTTAATTTGAATGACACGGGTCCACTTTGACATTTTTTCTGGTCATAAGTATGTATTTATTTGCTCTCAATGAAGTGACATTTTCTTTATGACTGAAAACTCTCAGGTAATGGGCCAGATGTCAGAAGTGTATACTGTTTTCGCTCTTGCTTTTAATTTATTTCCTTGTCATTTCTTCCATAGTTATTGCCAAAGTTGTTGCTGAATACTTGAATATCTCAGCTAGAACAATTTGGGAGCAATTTCAGGTCCCTATAGGATGTAAGCCTTTTTTAAAAATGAAACTAGAAATAGATTTAATTTTGATTGCACTTGCTTTCATATAACTAGATTAATGAAGGCTTTTTTTCTTTGGTCTTTCTTCACATGTTCCCTTGTTCCCTTGCCTAAGTTCTTCTCAGGAAATATTTCCACTGCTTTTTCCCCACTACTGCTCACATACAGTAAGAAAAAAAAGAAATCAGAGAGCAAAAGTAGTTAGCAGATTCCAAAGAGCAATATCATTTCATTGATGCTACTTCCTGACACTGAGCTATTTAATTTTCCTTTTAAATTTTCTGATATTTGCAGGTAATTAAAGTTAAATGGCTGTGACAATACATGTAATTAAATTTTCTGCCTTCATTTCGTGACCCCATTCTCTAGATCCATACACTGCTCACTGACTGAATTGACTTGCAGCACTTTACAGTTGTATTAATTATTAAAATAATAGTGCTGCATAAAATATTGATGTTGCATTCATTTTTTAAAAGTAAGCAGAGCAAGAGACATATTACCAGGAATAATGCCTGGATCTTTCTTTCAATAAAGACAAAATATTTCAATGCATGGAAAAATAACTAAAAATGCATAGTCATTGTGTGAAGTGCCAAGTGTGTCCTGGATGACTTGCAGTTTTACATATCATAATGGCAGTGTTAACTCACTTTACTCCTTAGTTACAGGTAAAATCCTACAGTGTCAGCACACAAGATCATAGCAGATGGTATTTCAGTTATTTATGCAAAACATACAGTTCCAACATTACTAGGTCAGTCCTGTCTTCACTTACACCTTAGCTGTGAGGACTTTCCTTTCCTTACAGTTGCACTGTCTGTTAGCTCTTAATTTTGTATAAACCATCTGGGCCAACTTCAGCCTCCTTTCTTTTTTACAGGAGCCTCAACTGTTGGCTTCAGAACTAGAGATTGCCTGCACTTAGACTTTATTTCACTTATCTACTTGAGCTGAAAGCCATACTCTAGTTTTATAAGGATAGTAAGGCCCTAAAAGTGGGTTTTTTGGTAGTGTTTCTTGTGCTTGTAAATATTTGTGCAAGAAAGGCAGAGGAACTATTGAAGGGAACCTTGATTTCCTTTTATCCCTTTATAAGACAGATTGACATAATTCTTGTTTGCTTTTTTTTCCCTTGGCATATTCATAGATTTTCTAGAAATACATTGCACAAAGGTATCAGCGGGAAGATACTCTTCTTACTCCCATAACAGGTCTTACTGTTTCTGATTCATCTGCATCTTCTCCATCATTCCTTCCAACAGTCTTCAAAGTGCTTTACAGCACTGAGTAACTGTAATATTACAGATAGAGACCTTTGGAGCTCAGAGAAGAAAAGTGGTTTGCCTAAAGTTGCACTGTGGTGTACTCAGTTCAGATTATTTCCTGACATCAAGCCCAGTGTCCTGTCTTCTTAGGAAGCAGGAGCCATGCATACAAACTTTCTTGAATCTTTTTCCTGCACTGGAGGCTGATACTTATCTGTCACTGTCAGTACTCCTGTCTTGACACCTTAGAAAATACCGGTTTCGATGACGTCTACTGGTGAACACTTTCTTTAATGTCAAAGTTCATGTTGCTTACCTGTTGAGTTACCTACTTTCTGCAGAGCAGACATACTGAAGAGATTACTTTAAAGAAAAAATTACTTACTGTTTACATCTTTATTTACCGTAGGCTGGGATATCCTGTGTTGTTCTTTGAAAAGGAAGTTCTCAGGTTGGCATGAGGAGTCTGGTTTATTTTAACCCGAAGCTTATTAGGTATTTTGTAAAGGTTGGGTTTATTTTCCAAAGTCCTCTTGGAGTGGGCACTTATTTGAAGCCATATGCTTTCCATGTATGGTGTAAAAGATAAAAAACATGATAGGAAATGGTGTTGAGGTGCTGTAATTTTCCTCTTGTGTGTTGCATGTGGCATTGATTCAGAGTATGCAGATGGGCACAAGTGTCTGAAACAGCTTTCAAAAACATTTCTTACTTTGATACCTTCATTCGCTATTGGAGTGGGCTGCCCAGGGAGTGGTTTGAGTCACCAACCCTGGATGTCTTTAAAGGTCATTTGGACGTGGTGCTTGATGATATGGCATGAAGGATTATGCAAAAGTAATAATCTGTATTAATTTTGATATCCAGGCAATGATTCTTAATAACTATGAAAACTGTTTATTAACATTGAAACTCACCAGAAACTTATTCACAGGTTCAAAAAACAATGCACAGGTTGGAAATTTATACACACAAGGCACAGACAAGACTAGATCACTTATTTCTTAAAGTGGCAAACACAAATATTATACTGGAAGAGTCTTTTAAGTTATTTACTCACAAAATTATAAATCAGACAGTACCCAAAGCATGTGGAAGTTTGTCTGATTGGCTGTTGAGATGATTTCTCCCAGGCTTCTGGAAAGGTCGACAATCTCTGACCTTGTCCCCACCTCCTTTGGATGATCTGTGTATCTCCAGGACTTGTAGTCTTAGCAGGAAGACTTTCAGGGGCAGGCAGGATGTCTTGAGGTGTTCACGGTCTCAGCACAGTGCCATGCCAGGGGCTATGCAAGGTGACCACATGCAGGCATTTGGAGCTTGTTCCTGATAAGCTCTCCAGGCAAATTTGGGATGCAAAATGAGGCGGCAGCAGCCTCGTGCTACCTGCTCATCCCTTTTTATCAATATCTAACCTGTGACTAGAGGGGCATTGGACATAGATTAGCCAATCAGAATGGCACTTTGCCAGGCCTCACCATATTGGGCAAAGCCAGGGCTTTCACCCTCCCCTCCTGAGGTTGCTTCCCCAGCACAGAATGAGGGGAGCCAGGGGCAGGCAAACACGTCTGCGCATGAATAAGCCCATGTTTGCTCCATCAAGCCTACCACCACATGTGGTTTAGGGCTGAGCCTTGTAGAGTAGGGTTGTTGGCCAAACTTGGTGATCCCAAGATCCAACCTGAATGTTTCTGTGATTCAGTCCCCCTGCTTCCCCCTCTCCCTCTAAGCTTCTAGAATTTGCAGGTGTTTCTGCTACCTCATTTGCAATCTACAGAAGGGACAATTTTATTTGACTTTGTAAGATGAGAAAAACACCTTGAGAAGATGCTGAAGACTTGAATTTTTATGAACAATGAAATGACAGATTCTTGGTTAAAACATTTCAGAAATTATTTCATAGGCAGAGGAAGGATCTGTTTGAAGTAGTTTGGTAAAACAAATGAAACGCTAAGGCAACCTCTGCAAATGATTCCATGTTTTCCTGTAGATCTTTGATTTCAGGGTGCATTAAAGAGAAAAGTATGTAGCCTAAGGAATTACCAAATAGTTGTTGGACGTTCTCATACAATCTGCATACATTATTTTGTATCTCCTGTAGAAAGATTGTACTTTGGAACCTCAAATTCACCTTAATTTCATGCAGGATCCTGTGTTAATATGATCAATATTTAGGTTACAGATGTATTTTAAGAAGTGAGGTATCTATTTTGGTTGCTATTATTAAACTTTTATTAGATATTTAGCTTGTAGTTCTTTCAACTGAGAATTTTATGTTTATGTATCAAATTTCCCAGTAGACACAAGCTAAATTACAAAGTGAAAAGTGTGCTGTGTGAGAAACTTAACTTTTCACTAGTAAATGGTTCCATTGGACATGTTTTCCATTTGCATTGTTTTTTCCTGCCCTGATTAATATATCACCATTTTTTACATGTGGAAAATGTAGTCATAAAATCATAGAATCAACCAGTTTGGAAGAGACCTCCAAGATCATCCAGTCCAACCTATCACACAGCCCTATCCAGTCAGCTGGACCATGGCACTAAGTGCCTTATCTAGTCTTGAACACCTCCAGGGATGATGACTCCACCATCTCCCTGGGCAGCCCATTCCAATGCAAATCACTCTCTCTGTGAAGAACTTCCTCCTAATATCAAGCCTATACCTCCCCCAGCACAACTTGAGACTCTGTCCCCTTGTTCTGTTGGTGGTTGCCTGGGAGAAGAGACAGACCCACACCTGGCTACAGCCTCCCTTCAGGTAGTTGTAGACAGCAATGAAGTCCCCCCTGAGCCTCCTCTTCTCCAGGCTAAACAACCCCAGCTCCCTCAGTCTCTCCTCATAGGGTTTGTGTTCCAGGCCCCTCACCAGCTTTGTTGCCCTTTTCCGGACACGTTCCAGTATCTCAACATCTCTCTTGAATTGAGGGGCCCAGAACTGGACACAGGACTCAAGGTGTGGCCTGACCAGTGCTGAGTACAGGGTGAGAATAACCTCCCTTGTCCTGCTGGCCACACTGTTCCTGATCCAGGCCTGGATGTCATTGGCTCTCTTGGCCACCTGGGCACACTGCTGGCTCATGTTCAGCCTATGATCATAAGAGCTTTATATTTATTGTGATTTTTTTTTTAAAAGGCAGTATTTCATTTTTATGTTCACTGCATCCTTGCTTAGCATTTTGGAACAGATTTGGCTGAAGCATTATAGCAGCACTCTGAAAACGCAGCTTTTCAAACAGAGGTGGAGTGGAGAAAGTGTCAAATTGGAAGAATCTCTGTCCATGAAGGATCTATTCCTTTTGCAGTTTAATTTCTCTTCCTGTCAATCAGCTGTCTGAAAGTGGAAGCAAGGAACACAGTAGAGAAATGTGCTGTATAATCTGAGTTATCCTCATTTAAAAGATACTTCTTTAAAAAGGGTCAGTATATTGGGAAACAATGATATTCCTGCCCAACCCCCACCTTGTACTTATGGCATTCTCAAATAGTTTTCTGGATATAAATGACAAGATACTTGTTTTCTCTCAAGCTTCTTTCTGCAGTAACTGGAAAGACAGTTAATGAAATACAGAGATGGTGTTCTTATAAGAGGTGTCATTTGACATAGCTGTGGAACAAAGTGACATGGTGTAGGATTACGTTCAGATGATGAGCATTAAGTTATTCAGTGAGTAGCTCTGCTGATTTCTTCTGGACCATTTATCTTTAACATGTAATACCCCCACACCAATAGTATCTGGTTCCAGCAGCAAAGAAAGGGCATTCTTGGAAGTGCATAGAATTTTAGTATATCTTAATACCTTAACAACGTATTTGAAGACAGAAGTTCTGGGCAGTGTCATACACAGGCACATTTTATAAGGATGCAAAAAGGCATCTGGTTGTGGCTCACAAAAGAGGTAGGTTGGGTTGCAACTCTGACTTCAGGTTCATCTGTACAGGATGTAAGGATCTTAAGTAGGTAGGTAGAACCTACATTCAGCCTACTGTTCAGCAGAAACAATTCTCCTTCGCCTGTAAAGACAGAAAATGAAATTTTCTGCAGTTTCATTCCAGCAACAGTGAGATATCCTGGGGCTGCTTTTAGTGATGCATCTAGCTTGATGCCATAAACTACCTGAGAGGAGGGGTTTGTGGAATACCCAAAAAAAAAGGTTTGGGGGTTCACTGGTAGACAAGGTACAAAGTATCTTGTAATTTCATAGAAACTGAACACATTTATTCAAGTTTGCCCAAAAATCACAATGTAATGCGGGACTTGTTTCACCATTTTACAGGAAACATACACAGAAATGTGATGGCTATGCCTAAATATTTGATCAAAAGACATGTGAAATGAGCAGAGGTTTTTGTGACATGCCTGTAGTTTTCCAGGCTGTTCACTTGTGACAGTTGTATGTCAGTTATTCCCTCCAGTATTTGCAAGCAGAATGCTCTTAAGATGTCACTTTAAATTAAAGCCAAGATTTTGAACAAAATAACTTATTTATATTCTTGATTTAATTTCAGTAGCGTGCTGAGACTAAATTTATTCATCCTGCATTCACAAAGGTGATTTTATGTAACCACATGAAATTTCTATAACATATAGAAAATATACAGATCAAAGGTGCTTGTGCCAACTGGATACCGAATGGAAGATCTTTCCCATGCCTGACTCCCTTTTGTGCCTGAGGTTGTTCATGGAGAAGAACACAGAGAATGCTTTTCAGCACCTTGAAAGCATTTTTTTTCTTGTAGAAATTATAGATGCAATAGGTGGAAGTGATTGTACTCTTTGGGTTTTTTGGTGCCTTTCAAGTTCTTTAAAAAATACAAAAGGCTTATGATACCTTCTCTGGAAGACATTTATTAAATTAACAGTGCATATGAACAGTAACTGCTGCCTGTCTTAAGCAGGATAATGCTAACTTCATTCTCTGAGAGCTGAGCAAATTAATTCCCAAACAGAAATTCAGATTTTATAATGACACTATCAACCTCTGTAAAAGAGAAGGGAATCTTGAAACAAGTACTAGATTTTTCATAGAAGCCACAGAAGAATGTGTTGTTCCACTGCCTGTTTTGAGATGCCTGAGGTCTAATTGCAGAGAACAGGGCAGACAAAACACAGAGTTGTTGTGTGTGTCCTGTGAGACAGGTTTCCTAACTATAATTTATAGTCTTTCTGTGCTTGTGAGGATGCAGTGTCTTACAAACACAATTTTGCATAATGATGGATTCTGTCTGGGGAGGAGAGCTTGTAAGAATAATAGTGGAAAAACTGGCAAAAGAAAAGATAGAGATAAGCTTATTGACAGTAACAAGAGGAGTGAGGATACTGCTTAGTGCTTTCTTCAGGACTCCAAGTCGTAATATTTAAAGAAGGGCAGAAATCAGTTCCCTGTCCTTCCAGACTTAAACTTTAGAATTTCAAATGGCAGGTGTTTCACCCCCAGTCAAGGGAATGCTTTTGCTTCTGTTTACTGTGAACAGCTGAACTGGGTCTGATGTGTCATTGCCTGGGACATCTCCAGAGGGGGCCCTGGAAATGGAACTCAGCCCTGTGAGAAATGCTGAAGGGCCACTGTTCTTACAGTAGTTCAAATCCTTTGTAAATGCCCTAAGTAATTTGCTAAGAGGGTGGTGTGTTGGCAGAGAAGCCAGTGTTTATTGAGGTAATACGTTAGAATTGTTGGTGCTCAGGCTTTTGGAAACCCTGGGGAAACTTGATTGTGTGTGTTTCTTCATGCTTCTGATGGCTTGGAAACTAAGCTGTGAAACTCCTTTGCTCTTACAAGGAGAACAGATACACTTATTTCAGTGGCTTGGCTAAATTCCAGTGAGTAATTGCGTTCAGCTTATCTAAATTTCTCTCTGTAGTTTGAACTCATTGAGATAGTTTCTATCTTCTGTCTCATGCTATTATTTATTTTAGTGAGTGGTGTTAAATAGACTGCTGTTTTTCTACTTGACATTCCTGTGTTTTGTTAGCAACTGAAATTATTCCTAAGTGTGTATATGACTTGCAAATTACTCTGACAGCTGAAAAAAAAAAGTAAATAGTTGTGTCATGGTATCTTTATCATCTTATGGAAGAAAAACAGGTATAAAATATCATGACTGTTATTTTGAAATGTGCTTAAATAGGGTACTTGTATGTACTCACTCTGAGCTTTTGAAGCATAATGTAACAGATAGACATTTCAGGTTTTTTACTTTAACTGTGGAGAAGCATTTCTGCTGCTCTGAGTTAAGCTTCTTCAGTTGGATTTGGGATATGACAGGTGATAGACAAGGAATCAGTTGACCTAGGTACAGCAGAAGCTTTGGTGAGACAGTTGCGGTACCCTACCTCAAACAATAAAAGGCAAGGAAAGTTTTAGACCTGTTGGCTGAAGATGAGTGAAATTACCCCATCCCTTTCCAGAACGGTAAATATTTAATAGATCTAGGCAATTTCTATTTGCTTTTTTTTTTTCCCAAGAAGATACTCTTCACATGTCTGGGATGCATGTGAGCTATATTAATTTGTTCTGGCTTGTGTACTGTTTCGGCTTTGTTTCACCATTGATTTTATTCTGTAAGTTCGTAGAGCTCCTCATCATGTGTTTTACTCATTCAGTGAGTGTATGTAGTTTCTGATAGATTGCCAGTCATTTGGTGAGTCTGTCTAACTTGTGATAGGCAGTGGCTACCCTGACTGTATTTCAGGTGTCTGAGTATCACTTAGCTACTGTGCCACACTGGACTGAAGGGTAAGTAAAATGTGTTTAAAGACACCTAAGAGACAGACTGCAGCAGCGAAGTGTCCTTGTCAGGTATTCTTTTGATGTCTGCTGGGATGTCTGTTTGTGATGTTTTTATCTCATCTCAGTGAATATGTAACTTTTCAGAAGAATGAAGGGTAAAATATTTATTTCCATCCTCTTCCACTCCTCCCAGGATAAAGGAAATGTGGTTGCTGCTGCTGTTGTTGTTAGAAAGTTGCCCCTTTGTACCTTGCCAGCTGTTCGAGAGCTGCGCACCACAGACTGTATCTTGAGTGCAAGGCAAAGTGCAGGCAGCTTTCTTTCATACAAATTGTCTTGCGGTCATGACTAATATTCCTTCCTCTGAGGTCATCTAATTCCAACCCCCTGCCATGGGGAGGGACACCTCCTACTAGACCAGGTCACTCGAGGCTCCATCCAATCTCATTTTCAGGGTTGGAACCTCCATGGCTTCTTTGGGCAACCTTTTCCAACGTGTTACCACCCTCATGATGAAGACTTTCTTCCTAATGCCTAGCATAAGATTATCTTCTTTCAGTTTGAAGCCATTGCTCCTTGTCCTATCACTACATGCCTTTGAAAAAAGTATCTCTCCAGCTATCCTGTAGGTCTTCAAATACTGGACATTCACTATAAGGTTTCCCTGAAGCCTTCTCTTCTCCAGATGAAAAAAGCTTCAATTCTCTCAGCCTGTCTTCATAGAAGAGGTGCTTCAGCCCTCTGATCATCTTTGTTGGCCTACCTCTGGGCTGGCTCTTAACAGTTCCTTGTTGGTTTTGTGCTGGGGGCTTCAGAGCTGAATATAGTATTCCAGGAGGGGTCTCATAAGAGCAGAGGGGAAGAATCACATCCCTGGATCTGCTGGCCATGCTTCTTCAATGCAGCACAGGGTTCGGTTGGCTTTCTGGGCTGCAAACACACATTGCTGGCTTGTGTTGATCATCATAAGCACCGCCAAATACTTTTCCTCGGGTCTCTTCTTCATCTATTCTCTGCCCAGCTTATATTTGTGGTTGAGATTGCCCTGACTCAGGTACAGGACCTTGCACCTTAGTGAATGTTGTCACTGGCCCAGGTCTCAAGCCTGTCGAGGTCCCTCTGGATAGCATCCCTTCCATGCAGGATATCATCTGCATCACACAGCTTGGTGTTGTCAACAAACTTGCTGTGGGTCCATGCCTTGTGACAAAGATGTTAAAAAGCACCAGTCCTGGTACTGATGCCTGAGGAACACCACTCATCACTTGTCTCTGCTTAGAGCCATTGACCATTACTCTTTGAGTGCAATCTTTGAGCCTTTTACTTATCCATTGAGCAGTCCACTCATCAAATCCATGTTTCTCCATTTTGGAGACCAGGATGTAGTGGGGGACCATGTCAAACATTTTGCACAAGTCCAGGTAGATGGCATTTGTTGCTCTTCCCTTGTCCATCAATACTGTTATCTTGTCATAGAAGGCCACCAAATTTGTCAGGAATGTTTTGCCCTTGGTGAAGCTGTGTTGGCTGCAACCATTCATTTCTTTTTTTTTTCACATGCCTTAATGGAGCTTCCAGGTGGAGCTCCATGATTTTCTGGGCACAGAGGTGAGACTGGCTGGTCTGTAGTTCCTCAGGTCTGTGTTTTTTCCTTTTTTTCCAAAGTGGGAGTTTCCCCTTTTCCAGTCAATGAGACCCTTGAGATGTGATGGAAAGGCAACATGGCAGATTCATTTGCCAGTTCCTTCAGAGCCTGCAGATGGATCCTGACAGGTTCCATGGCCTTGTGCACCTTTGGGTTTTTCATGATCTTCGCTTACAGTGGGCGCCTTTTCATTTTCTCAGTTCTTGCTTTTACCTTTGTAAATTGGTTGGTGTGGTTAGAGTTCTTGCTGGTGAAGACTGGGGCAAAAGTGTAATTGAGTACCTTAGCCTTCTCCTTGTCCCAGGGGCCCAGGTCCCCTCTTTCTTTTCAGAGAAGATCCAGCTTTTTATTTCATCATTAACATGCATATGGAAGCGTTCTTGTTTCCCTTGATGTCCCTGGCCAGACTTTTTTCTGTCTGAGCATTTGCTTTGCTGTCCTGGTTTCCGTGTACTCAGACTACTTCTCTGTACTCCTCCCAGGATTCTTGTCCTTGCTTCCTATCCCTGTTGAAGGTCGTGTGTTTCATCCATGCAGGTGACCTAGTGCTTTTTGTCTATTTTCCTCTTTGTTGAGATACTGTGATCTTGAGGTTAGAGGAGATACTCCTTGAATATAACCTGGCTTTCTTGGGTCCCTTTGCCCTGGGACTATATCCCACAGTACTCCTTCTAGCAGAAGAGGGTAATGTCCACTCTTTTGAAGTCCAGGATAGTGACCTTGCTGGTCACTCTCCTTGTTGTCCTGAAGATCGTGACCTCTCCCATTTTGTGACCACTTCAGCCACATTCTAGCTGCAGCTTGTTGGTGAGAACAAGGTCCATCACATCACCTTTCTTCCTTGGTGTGCTAGTTTGAAGCTAGCTAGAATGTTTTGGTGAGAAGAACTAGATTACAATCTGTGAAAGGGAAACAATGGTGATGTGTCCTTCACTCATAGGCTTTCTGAGAGGTATAAGATCAAGACTGTAAATATGGATATGACATTTGGTCACTGCCTGGGCTTTGAGCTGCATTTCTCTCTCTCTAACCTAACCTGATTAATCTACCTGCTTCCTAACCCACCTGGCCGACCCTTCATTCTTCCTTGGGCACAAGGCAACATCTAGGGTAAGGTAGAGAGGGGTGGGAGAAGATGGAAGGGCAGTTGGGAGCCCCTCCTGAGGACTCAGGTTTCTGGAAGGGCTGTTGTGTTTCTGTATTATCTTTTAACTCACATATTTCTGAGTATAACTGTGTATGTTGTAAATATCTGCTTGTATATTGTGCTAAGCTGTAAATATAAAAGCTTCATTCAATTTCCAGAGCTGCTGAGCCTAGTCTGGGTGATTTTACGAAGTGGGGAGGGGCGGGTAACACCCAAACCATCACACTTGGCTCCTCAACCACTTGAAGAAGGAAATTGTATTGTCATCAACACATTCCAGGAATGACCAAGATTGCTTGCGCTTTGCTGTGTTGCCTCTCCAATAATCACTGGGTCCATGAGGACCAGGGCATGTGAATCTGAGACCACTCCTGTCTGTCTGCAGAGGGCCTCATCCTCTCTCTTTTCCTGATCAGGCAACCAGTAACAGACACACACTATAATATCACCTGTCTCTCTGCTCTGGCTTTAATTCTGACCCACAAGGTCTCAACCATCTCTTCATCCATCTCCAGGTGAAGCTTCATGGAGTGCAGCTGTTCACTGACATAGAGGACACCCTCTCCTTGTCTCCTCAACCCATCCTTCCTGTAGAGATTGTAACCCTCCATCCCAGCATTCCAGTCACAGGCTCTGTCCCACCACATCTCAGTGGTGCCACCAACATTGTGGCCTTGCAGGCATGGACAAGTTTCTAGCTCCCTTTGTTCCCCGCACTGTGTATTAGCACAGAGACCTTTATGTTGTGCCCCTGTTGAAACTGACTGGTTAAAGATCCTTTCTGCTGCGTTTCAGGTGCTCTCCTGCTGGCCTCCAATCCTCCTCCAGGCTCTAGTCTGGCTGTTGCTGGCATCTGTTGCTGGCACGACATCTGTTGCTGCCAGAGTGATGGTCTTGAAGATCAGCTTTGATCTTAAGTTTTTCAGCAGGAGATCCAAGAAATGAAGTACAGAAACCAGCTGACAGAACTATTCCCTGCTCCCACAAAAGAACAGCTTTAAGGCACTGTTGTCTGTGTCTGAGGAGGCAGAAGCCAGTGGGTCTGGAGGTAGTCCATGAGGTGATGTCAGCCTTTGTATAGAGACTGAATGAAGAAGGGGGCTGTCAGCTGTTACGAAAACAGATGTGTAGGTGTCTACTCTGCTGCTCAAGATACGTGCTGGAGAAACAAAGGGCTGAATTTACCTTGGTTTTGAATGGTTTTGAATACTTATCTAATTTTAAAGTAGAGACTAAAAGCTCACTCCTCTATAGACCTTGGAATACTTGAAATAACTGTCCTTCCCACTCTGCCATGATGGAGATCCATCCATGATCCTAGTAAACAAAGCACACAAAAAACCCCAAACCTGGAGAAACAACTAATGACAATGTAAACTTAATTTGTATTTTCTTTTTTGTTCCATCACATAGACTGATGTCCAAAATCTGTTTTCTCTCCTAGACCAATTTACCTTTTTTTTTTATTATTTATTTTTATTTTCCCTTGTGAAGTAGGAGGAGACAGTTGATAAAGACTAGTTTAAAGTGTGATGTATATCCACTAGCTTATATCATTTGTTACTGTAGCTCATTACAGGGGCTTTGGAACTGAGTGACATTTAAGGTCCCTTCCAACCCAGTCATTCTATGATTATTAAATCTGCCCTAGTGTTCCCCAGAATATAGACTGAGTTTACTGTTGATTATCCAAGTAACTATTAACATCTGTTATCTGCAATGACTGTAAATTCAGGACTGTATGATAGGTGTCTAGCAGAATGCAATAGCCAGCATAATTTGCTAGCAAAGCTACAGAGATAGAGACTAAAGGCTGAGTTTGCAGGCATGGAATAATCAACTCCTTCAACTATCCCAGCTTATCAGATTTGACTTTCTAATTAGTAATAGGTATTCTCTTACATTGTGCCAATTCATTTGCACAAGTAAGCTGAATAGCTGCCGAAAATGAAAATGAGTTTTAATTAGAGGTGACCATTGTACTTGTGGGAAATAGCTCTCTGTACCATCACCTGCAACCATTAATTTCAAATACCTCAGGGCAGTTATGTTCAGGAGAGAGAGGCATTCAGATGTGCCTTGAGACCACCACTGCATTTGCACTATCAGTGCAGATGGTAGTTGTATAGCCTAGTTCTAAATCCAGTGCATTCCAGGTAGTTATCATGGTAAGCAGCCATAAAATAGCAAAAGCTTTGCTCTTCACCGAAGGGGAGAAAATTAATTTTGGAAGATGTGATTTCAAAATGATTTGATTAAAATGACAGCTCTGCTGCTGTAGCTGTACAAAGAACGCGAATGGCTTCTTCTGTAATGCAAACATCACACTGTTAGTTTGCTGTCTTCTTTCCATAAACAACATAAATTCATCCTCTTGATTTCTCAACCCAAGTGTCTGTTCCTAGCTGTTGAAAAGGACCTCTGCAAACTAGCTAAAGAATCCTTTCTGGAAAATGTTGAAGTATTCTGAAGTGTGCATATTTTTATCCTTAGGGACATTTGTAAGAGACTTCCTAGTCTGGTGCAGCCATTAAACTACTACCCACTGCTGGTTATTCAGACTGGGAGTAAAGGAGAGGAGTATAAAAATGATTTTAAAACACTTCGGGGCTTTGAGGAGATTACATGAGGGCTGGGAGTGCAAGTGGTATTCTCCTCAGTCACTCCAGTGATAGACATATTGAAGGAAGGAAAGTGTTCCATGTGATTAACACATGGCTTAGAGGTTGGTGCTGCCAACAGAATTTTGGGGATTTTTACCATGGGGATATTGTTTTGGCACTGGGTCTAGTGGTGGCAGATGGAATTCGTCTGTCCCATAAGGGAGAAAGAATCTGTGCACATGAGTTGGCTGGGCTCATTTACAAGGCTTTCACCCTGCTATGATGGGGTCTGGGGATGTAGCTGACCTTGTCAGTGAGAATTCTGGGTGTGATAGCCCAGCACTTGAGTAGCAGGGTTTTGTCATTTTAAATAACCAGAGGGTCTACCCCCCTTCAAGGCTGAAAACTATGTACTCAACTCCATCCTTGAAATGTTTATACACCAGTGCACACAGTATGGGGAGTAAACAGGAGGAGTTAGAAATTCATGTGCAGCCACGAAGTTATGACCTGGTGGCAATCACAGAGACATGGTGGGACAGCTCACATGACTGGAATGTGGTTATGGATGGCTGTGTCCTTTTTAGGAAAGCAAGGCAAGGTGGTGGAATTGCTCTTTATGTGAAGGAGCAGTGAGCATGTCTTGAGTTCTGTCCAGGGGTGGATGAGAGGCGAGTTGAGAGCTTGTGGGTGTGAGTTACAGAACAGGCTAGCATGGGTGGTACGGTTGTGGGTGTCTATTACAGGCCACATGGTCAGGATCAGGGAGTTGATGAGGTCTTCTACAGGCAGCTAACGGCAGCCTCACAATCACACACCCTGGTTCTTGCTGGGGAATTTTAACTATCCAGATGTTTGCTGGAAGGGCTACTCAACCAATTAGCCACAGTCCAGGAGGTTCCTCCAGTGCATTGATGATAACTTGTTGATGCAAATGGTGGAGCATCAACTAGAAGGGGAGCACTGCTGGGTCTTACTCTCACCAACAAGGAGGGTCTGGTCGAAGCAGTGAAGACTGAGGGCAGCCTTGGCCTTAGTAATTATGAGGTGGTGGAGTTCAAGATCTTGTCTGGTAGGAACAGGATATCGAGCAGGACTACAACCCTGGATTTCAGGAGAGTCAACTTTGGCTTTTTCAAGCAACTGTTGGGTGAAATCTCATGAGACAGAGTACTAGAAGCCAGAAGGGTCCATGATAATTGGTTAACATTTAAGGATCTCTTCTTCCAAGCTCAAGATCAGTGCATCCCAGCAAGTGGAAAACTGAGAAAGGGAGCCAGGAGACCTGCGTGGTTAAGTAAGGAACTGCTAAATAAACTTAAGTGGAAGAAGAAAGTCGACAGATTGTGGAATGAGGGACTGGGCACCTGGGAGGAATACAGGACTGTTGTCAGAAAGTGTAGGGAAACAACTGGGAAGGCTATGACCTCATTAGAACTCAATCTTGCAAGGAAGGTCAAGGATAACAAAAAGAGCTTCTTCAAATACATTGCAAGAAAAGCTGATGTTAGAGGGTGCTGAGAGAGCTGGCAGCTGAGCTGGCCAAGCCACTCTCTATCACTTTCCAGCAGTCCTGGCTCACCGTAGAGGTCCCAGGAGACTGGAAAGTGGCCAACGTGGTCCCCATCCACACGAAGGGTCAGATGGAGGAACCTGGGAACTACAGACCTGTCAGCCTGACCTCAGTGCCAGGGAAACTGATGGAGCAGGTTATCATGGGGGCAATAACTGCACACCTGAGGGATGGCCAAGGGCTCAGGTCCAGCCAACAGGGATTTAGGAAGGGCAGATCCTGCCTCTCCAACCTGATCTCCTTCTATGATCAGGTGACCCACTTGGTGGATGTGGGGAGGCCTGTGGATGTGGTCTATCTGGACTTCAGCAAGGCCTTTGACACTGTCCCCCACAGCACACTGCTGGCTAAGCTGTCAGCCCATGGCTTGGATGGCAACACTCTGTGCTGGGTTAGGAACTGGCTGGAGGGATGAGCCCAGAGAGTGGTGGTGAATGGTGCCACATCCAGCTGGCGGCTGTCACTAGTGGTGTCCCTCAGGGATCAGTGCTGGGCCCCATCCTCTTTAACATCTTCATAGATGATCTGGATGAGGGCATCGAGTCAGTCATCAGCAAGTTTGCAGATGACACTAAGCTAGGGGCAGATGTGGCTGGGTTGGAGGGCAGAAGGGCTCTGCAGCGGGACCTTGACCGCCTGGACAGATGGGCAGAGTCCAATGGGATGGGGTTCAATAGCTCCAAATGCAGGGTGCTGCACTTTGGCCACAACAACCCCATGCAGAGATACAGGCTGGGGTCGGAGTGGCTGGAGAGCAGCCAGACAGAGAGGGATCTGGGGGTGCTGATTGATACCCGCCTGAACATGAGCCAGCAGTGTGCCCAGGTGGCCAGGAGAGCCAGTGGCATCCTGGCCTGCATCAGGAATGGTGTGGTCAGCAGGAGCAGGGAGGTCATTCTGCCCCTGTACTCTGCACTGATTAGACCTCACCTTGAGTACTGTGTTCAGTTCTGGCCCCCCCCAGTTTAGGAGGGACGTTGAGATGCTTGAGCGTGTCCAGAGAAGGGCAACGAGGCTGGTGAGAGGCCTTGAGCACAGGCCCTATGAGGAGAGGCTGAGGGAGCTGGGATTGTTTAGCCTGGAGAAGAGGAGGCTCAGGGGTGACCTTATTGCTGTCTACAACTACCTGAGGGGTGGTTGTGGCCAGGAGGAGGTTGCTCTCTTCTCTCAGGTGGCCAGCACCAGAATGAGAGGACACAGCCTCAGGCTGCACCAGGGGAGATTTAGGCTTGAGGTGAGGAGAAAGTTCTTCACTGAGAGAGTCATTGGACACTGGAATGGGCTGCCCGGGGAGGTGGTGGAGTCGCCGTCCCTGGAGCTGTTCAAGGCAGGATTGGACATGGCACTTGGTGCCGTGGTCTAGCCTTGAGCTCTGAGGTAAAGGGTTGGACTTGATGATCTGTGAGGTCTCTTCCAACCCTGATGATACTGTGATACTGTAATGCAGGCCCTCTGCTGAATGAGATTGGTGCCTTGGTGACAGAGGACACAAAGAGGGCAATGTTACTCACTGCCTTATTTGTCTCTGCCTATACTGCTGGAGACTGTCCTCAGGAGCCCTGGAGACCTGAGGCACCAGAGGAAAGCATGACAAAGCAGTCTTCTCTGGTTGGTGAGGACTGGGTTAAGGAACAGTTGAGTAATCTGGACATCCATAAGTCCATGGATCCCAGTGGTCTGCACCCATGGGTGCTGAGGGGCTGGCATAGGTCATTGCCAGACCACTGTCCTCCATCTTCAGTAAGGAGTGATGGACAGGAGAGGTGCCTGGGTACTGGAGGAGAGCAAACATCACTCTAGTCTTTAAAAAGGGTAAGAAAGAGGACCCAGGTAACTATAGACCAGTCAGCCTCACCTCCATCCCCAGAAAGATAATGGAAAAAATTATCCTCAATGCTGTCCTTAAATACAGTGGGGTCATTAGGAGCAATCAACATGGTTTTACCAAGGGGAAGTCATGTTTAACCAACCTGATAGCCTTTTACGAGGACATAACTATGACGGTAGAGCAGCAGATGTAGTATTTGACAGTGTCTCACACAGCATACTTGTAGCTGAACTGATGCAGTGTGATCTAGATGATCAGGTAGTGAGGTGGATTGTTAACTGGTTGAGAGAAAGGAGTCAGAGAGTTGTGGTCAATGAGTTGGAGGCCTTTAACTAGTGAGGTCTCACAGAGATCAGTACTGGGACCAGGTCTATTCAATATAGTCATCAATGACCTGAATGAGGGCACAGGGTGCACTGCTAGCAAGTTTGCTGATGACATCAACTGGATGGAGTGGCTGCCACACCAGAAGGCTGTGCTGCTGTTCAGTGTGACTTGGACAGGCTGGAGAGTTGAGCAGGAAGAAGTTGAATGAAATTCAACAAGGGAGAGTGTAGAATCTTGCACCTGGGAAAGAACAACCCCAGGGATCAGTATAGGCTGGGGACTAATACTTTTGTATAGGGTTAACACTCCTGGGGGAGTGACCCTGAACCTGACCCTAGGGGTCTTGGCCCCTCCTCAGGGGTGGGCCACACTCCAGGTGATGGTTAGCCCACTCCCCCCACTTCCTGTGGTATAAAAGACAGGAGTTCTCCTGTCTCTTCCTCTCTTTTTCGCCCTCTTTCTCCCTACCTGCGTTCATGACCGCACACACACACTGATACTGCATACCAGCCACGAGGCAGAGACACCATCACACTACTCGGGTTGTATCCATCCCTGTTTTGTATTTTGCTGTTTTCCCTTCCTTATCCTTTGTAAACTCCCCTACCTCCAATCCCTTTTTCTAAGTTATTGTTAAACTTTTCCTTTTTAACTTCCAAATCGAGTGAGATTGATTTATTGGGGTGTCCCTACCTTTTATCTCTCCCTGTCTTTTGGGGGAAGGAGGGGGAGGAGGGGAGGGCACTCTATAAACTCTATAAATTCTATAAATTGTCATTGGGTCTACCAAATTTATAAGAGTCTCTGGGAACTTGCATTTGAACCCAAGACAATTTATTTGGCGTCTCAACGTGGGGCTAGGTAGAAAGAATTCTTTCAGAGAAGATTTGGAAGTTAAAAAATGGATATTCTGAAAGTCTTAATCATTAACGCATTTGCATGGCTGTTGTGGGGCTGGCTGTTAAAGTTTATAAGTTACCATGTCTTCTGGATTGTCATTGATATGCTCTGGGAATATTCTAAGCATTTGCCTGCCCGAGTCTATGCCTATTTCCTGAATTCTGTTAGTAATATCACTGTGTTTAGAAATGTTTCTGGAACATGGAATCAATCTGAGTATATGCATTGGAGCACAGAAGCTCCAGATATTTTGGGGGAAAAATGGTACTGGATAGCTGTTATTTCACTGTGTGTAAATTTGGGTTTGGGAATTAATAAGATAGCGGTGAACTGGGACACGTGGAAATATCGAGTGGGCGCCGCCATTAGGGTGCTTAGGGGGAGGGGTGGTCCTCACTGCCCGAGCTGCAGCTGCGGGGGTTGGGCGACAGGTCAGGCCGTTCCGGCCGCCCCCAGCGCAGGCACCGCCCCTAGCGCGGCTCCGCCCCGAACTCCGCCTCCGGTCCCGCCCAGGGCAGCCCCCCGGACCCTGCCCCCTCAGCCCAGCCCCCTTCACCTGGCGCCAATTACGACGCGGCCAGCAAGATCAAATCAAAACCCTCCCGCAGATACCGATCCAGGGCAAGGGACCTCTTCGGGAACCAGCACCCCCCAGCAACAGCAACCAGCTGGAAATGGACCTGATAATGGAGTGATCCTTATCAGCTCCACGCCCAGAAAGGAAATCAGGCACATAAGGCAGGAGTATGCAAGGGCAAACGGACAGTCCCTTTTAGCCTGGCTTTTGAAATGCTGGGATGCAGGAGCAGAAACAGTGGACCTAGATCACAGGGAGGCGAAGCAGCTGGGATCCTTGTCGAGGGATGGAGGTGTGGATAAGGAGCTGGGAAGGCTCGATGGTACCCACTCACTTTGGGCCAGGCTTCTGATAGCTGTGAGGTACAGGTACCCGACTAAGGATGACATGATTTTCCATCCCCTTAGATGGACAGATATGGAACAGGGTATCTCATACCTGAGGCAAATGGCGGTTCAAGAGATAATTTATGGAGCCGACCAGAGGCCCTCGGACCCTGATGATGTCCGCATGAAGCCAGCCCTCTTAAAGAAACTGACTCAGTGTGCCCCTTCCACATATGCCCCCACATTGGGAGCACTGCTGCTGGGCAGAGACCCCAACAACCTTCCCACAATCAGGGAGTTTGTGAATGACCTAAGACAGTTTGAAGACAGTTTGTCAAGGAAAACCTTAATTGCCACTGTAGAGACCCTCACCCAAGAAATGAACGAGCTAAAAGCCTCTTTCTCTGAAATGCAGAAGGCAGAGGATAACTGCTCTTCACCTTCAGAATGGGTGCAAGTCTCAGCTGTAAGGAACACACGCCGCCGTGCTCCTCCTCCTCCTCCCCGCAGGAGACCAGCCCAGAGCAGACAGGGTACACACAGGGGGTCACTCTGGAGAACACTGTGTGACCATGGGGAAAACATGGATAGATGGCATGGCCAGCCCACCTCAGCTCTATCGGCCAGGGTAAGGGAACTGCAGGGGACAAACACAGGGAATAACTCCTCCAGAAGAGGGGTTGCCCCAGTGTCCCGCAGGCAGCGCTCTCGCTCAAGGGGTGGTGAAGCCAGTAACTCAGGTCCATGTGCCTCATGCAGTCACACTGCTCAGAATTAGAGGTGCCCTGTCTCCAGCCAGGCGGAGGCCAGGGATAACAGAGTATATTGGGACGTGTTTGTGAAATGGCCTGGCACTTCTGAAGCCGAGAAGTACAGAGCGTTGGTAGACACCGGTGCCCAATGCACTCTGATCCCCTCCAGCCACAGGGGGACAGATACTGTTACAATTGCAGGAGTCACAGGGGGGTCTCAGGAGTTGACTGTGCTGCAGGCTGAGATAAGCCTCACCGGGAATGTGTGGGAGAAGCACTCCATAGTAACTGGCCCTGATGCACCTTGCATCCTGGGGATCGACTTTCTCCGGGAAGGGTACTTTAAAGATCCGAAGGGGAACAAGTGGGCTTTTGGCATAGCAGCTGTAGAGACTGCAGACAAAGAGCAGCTGTCTATCATGCCTGGCTTGTCAGATGACCCTTCCGTGGTTGGTACCCACAAGGTGGAAGATGTCAAGTTACCTATTGCTTCTCGTGTAGTTCATCGCAGGCAATACCGCACCAACAGAGACTCCCTGCTACCCATACAGCAGCTGATTCGCCGCCTGGAGCAGCAGCTTGTCATCAGCAAGAGCCACTCGCCCTTCAACAGCCCCATATGGCCAGTGCGAAAGGAGACAGGGGAGTGGAGACTCACGGTGGATTTCCGAGGCCTGAACGAAGTGACTCCTCCAATCAGCGCAGCCGTGCCTGACATGTTGGAGCTGCAGTATGAACTGGAAACGAAGGAGGCCAAATGGTATGCCACAATTGACATTGCTAATGCTTTCTTCTCCATCCCCATTGCAGAAGAATGTAGGCCACAGTTTGCCTTCACCTGGAGAGGAGTCCAGTACCACTGGAACAGACTGCCTCAAGGGTGGAAGCACAGCCCTACAATCTGCCACAGCATCATCCAGACTGCACTGGAGAAGGGTGGAGCTCCGGAACATCTGCAGTACATCGATGACATCATTGTATGGGGTGAGACAGCAGAGGAGGTCTTCCAGAAGGGTGAGAAGATCATTAATATCCTGTTGGATGCAGGTTTTGCCATTAAGAGAAGCAAAGTGAAAGGGCCTGCCAGAGAGATCCAGTTCCTGGGAGTTCGATGGCAGGATGGCCGACGCCACATCCCTATGGATGTGGTGAATAAAGTGGCCACTATGGTGGAACCCACTAACCGGAAGGAGACACAATCCTTCCTGGGGTTTGTGGGCTTTTGGAAGATGCACATTCCCGGGTACAGTCAAATTGTGAAACCCCTCTTTGACGTTACAAGAAAGAGGAATAACTTTGAGTGGGGACCTGAGCAGCAGGTGGCATTTGACCAGATCAAACGAGAGGTGGTCCATGCCATGGCCTTGGGACCAGTTCGAACCGGCCCAGAGATTAAGAACATTCTCTACACAGCAGCCGGTGAGAATGGTCCTAGCTGGAGCCTATGGCAGAAAGCTCCTGATGAGACAAGAGGCCGCCCACTCGGGTTCTGGAGCAAGGCGTACAAAGGCTCAGAGACCAAGTATACCCCCACAGAGAAAGAAATCCTAGCTGCCTATGAGGGAGTTAGAGCTGCCTCTGAGGTGATTGGGACGGAGTCACCACTCCTTTTAGCTCCAAGGCTTCCAGTCCTGACTTGGATGTTTAAAGGGAAGGGTTCGACTCCGCACCATGCCACAGATGCCACTTGGAGTAAGTGGATGGCTCTGATAACTCAGAGGGCTAGGATGGGGACTCTCGAGCGTCCAGGCATTGTAGAGGTCATCACCAACTGGCCAGAGGGCACTGACTTTGGAAAGCCAGCAGAAGAGAAGACAGTGACCCGTGCCGAGGAAGCCCCCCCATACAGTGACCTCCCTGAGGAGGAAAAGGCATATGCTCTCTTCACAGATGGATCCTGCCGCCTGGTAGGCAGCAAGCGAAGATGGAAGGCTGCCGTCTGGAACCCTACACGCAGGGTTGCAGAGGCAAGAGATGGAGAAGGCGAATCCAGCCAGTATGCTGAGGTGAAAGCCATCCAGCTGGCCCTGGACATTGCAGAACGAGAGCAGTGGCCAATGCTATACATCTACACTGACTCATGGATGGTAGCAAATGCCTTATGGGGGTGGCTGAAGGAGTGGAAGAGAAATGATTGGCAGAGAAAAGGGAAGCCTATTTGGGCTGCTGATCTCTGGCAAGACATTTCTGCACGCCTGGACAAACTGCCAGTTAAAATCCGCCACATCAGTGCTCACATCCCAAAGAGCAGAGCCACTGAAGAGCAGCAGCATAACCACCAAGCTGACCAGGCTGCCCACATATGCCAGATTGACCTGGACTGGAAGCACAAAGGTGAACTGTTCTTAGCTCGGTGGGCACATGACTCTTCTGGTCACCAAGGAAGAGATGCCACATACCAATGGGCCCGAGACAGGTCCGTGGACATATCCATGGAGGCCATAACTCAGGTTATCCATGAATGTGACATCTGTGCCACCATAAAGCAAGCCAAGCGCATGAAGCCTTTGTGGTACGGGGGAAGGTGGTCAAAGTACAGGTATGGGGAGGCCTGGCAGATTGATTACATCACTCTGCCTCGGTCTCGTAGTGGCAAGCAGTATGTGTTAACCATGGTGGAGGGAAGCACGGGGTGGCTGGAAACCTACCCAGTACCTCATGCTAGTGCCCGTAACACCATTCTGGGCCTGCAGAGCCACATCCTGTGGAGACACGGTACCCCAGAGAGAATAGAGTCAGACAATGGGACCCATTTCAAGAACCACCTTGTAAGCAACTGGGCAAAAGAGCATGGGATAGAATGGGTTTACCACATCCCATACTACCCACAGGCTGCAGGAAAGATTGAGCGACACAATGGTCTGCTGAAAACCACCCTGAAGGCTATGGGAGGTGGAACTCTCAGAAACTGGGAGAAGCACCTTGCAGAAGCCACTTGGCTGGTGAACAGCAGGGGATCAGTTAACAGAGCTGGTCCTGCTCAGTCTGCCCTACTGCCCACAGTTGAGGGAGATGGAGTTCCTGTGGTCTGTGAAAGGAATCTACTGGGAAAGACTGTGTGGGTTGCTCCTGCCTCTGGTGGGGGAAAACCCATCAAAGGGGTGGTATCTGCAGAGGGTCCTGGTCACACATACTGGGTGATGATGGAAACTGGTGTTATCGAGTGTGTCCCTCAGAGAAATCTCTCTTTAGCTGAAAAGGTTTTGAAATCTCAGAGTTGATTCCATGTGTTCCAGATACTTTCAGGTTATCTTGTATTATAGTTGTATAATAGTTGTATCATAGTTGTGCAATACTTGTATCATAGTTCATAAGGGGTTACAAGTTGTTTTTGTAGTTATACCCTCACCACTACACGGCGTCCAACAGAACCTACATCACACCAGCAGCTATCCAGAGTCCTACAGCATCGCATCACACCACGGCGTCCAACCAGAACCCTGCATCTGATTCGTCACTGATGCCCTGCAGTGAGAGACTGTTCCTGATTTCCCTCCAGAGGATGTCTACAGCCATCTCATCTACACCTGTTCCCCTGATGCCAGACATGAAGAGACTGTTCCTGATGTTTTTCTTCGCAGAGGGAAAAGACTCTTTTTCCTGAGTACCAACAAGAACTGTTCCTGATTCACTGACTTTTCTTCCGTTCCTGCCCTGCTCACATCTCAGCAACCTGCACCGGACCAGAGGAACACATCGCCTTGGGATACAGCCGGGGACCAAGAAGGACTTCACGAACTCTTAACCCATGGACACTTTTCCCATCTTTGGAGAAGAAGACTGTTCTTAGGAAGGTGGAAGTGGTCTAACCAAGGGGTGGAATGTATAGGGTTAACACTCCTGGGGGAGTGACCCTGAACCTGACCCTAGGGGTCTTGGCCCCTCCTCAGGGGTGGGCCACACTCCAGGTGATGGTTAGCCCACTCCCCCCACTTCCTGTGGTATAAAAGACAGGAGTTCTCCTGTCTCTTCCTCTCTTTTTCGCCCTCTTTCTCCCTACCTGCGTTCATGACCGCACACACACACTGATACTGCATACCAGCCACGAGGCAGAGACACCATCACACTACTCGGGTTGTATCCATCCCTGTTTTGTATTTTGCTGTTTTCCCTTCCTTATCCTTTGTAAACTCCCCTACCTCCAATCCCTTTTTCTAAGTTATTGTTAAACTTTTCCTTTTTAACTTCCAAATCGAGTGAGATTGATTTATTGGGGTGTCCCTACCTTTTATCTCTCTCCCTGTCTTTTGGGGGAAGGAGGGGGAGGAGGGGAGGGCACTCTATAAACTCTATAAATTCTATAAATTGTCATTGGGTCTACCAAATTTATAAGAGTCTCTGGGAACTTGCATTTGAACCCAAGACAACTTTGGAAGGCAGCAAAGGCCAAAAGGATTTGGGAGTCCTAGTTGATGAGAGGTTGACCATGAGCCAGCAGTGTGCACTCATGGACAGGAGACCCAATGCCATTCTGGGGTGTATTAGAATGGCTGTGGTTAGTAGGTCAAGAGAGGTTCTCCTGCCCATCTACTCTGCCCTGGTGAGGCCATATCTGGAATATTGTGTTCTGTTCTGGGCACCCCAGTTCAGGAAGGACATAGAATTTCCTGAGAGTTTGGCGCAGTGCCACAAAGGTGATTCAGGGAATGGAACATCTCTCTTACAAGGAGAGCCTGAGAGAGCTGGAGCTCTTTAGCTTGGAGAAGAGGAGACTGAGAGGTGACCTCACCAGTGTTTAGAAATATGTAAAGGGTGAGTGCCAAGAGCATGGAGCCAGGGTTTCGTCTTGGTGATGCCTGATGACATGACAAAGGTCAATGGGTGGAAGCTGAGCCATAGGAAGTTTCATGTAAACATGAGGAGGAATTATTTCCCTGTGAAGGTGACAGAACACTGGAACAGGCTGCCCAAGGTGGCTGTGGAGTCTCGCTTTCTGGAGATACTAAAACCCACCTAGAAACATTCCTGTGTGATCTGGTATAGTTGATCCTGCTCTGGCAAGGAGATTAGACTGGATGATCTTTCAAGGTCCCTTCCAGCTCCTGACATTCTGTGATGCTGTGACTACCTGGTAACAAGACTGTCATTTAAAAAAAACTAAAAAAGGTCCCTTTGAAAAACATCTGGGGCCATCTATCACCAACATACATTTCCCAGTTTTTCCCTGTATTTGAGTATCTTGATCTTACATAGATAACTTACTGTACTTGCTGAATTAATTTTTCTTTTTGGAAAACCCTCTAACTTGCGAGATAGTGGAGAGTGGTCATCACTTGAGACAGAGCCTAGGAATCATTTCCTCATTTACCTGAGCAAATAGTTGTAGTGAGCAACCTAGTACGTTGTTTGGATAAGTGTAGCTTCCAAAAGTCTTTTCACTTAGGACTTGACAAAGATCATTTAACCAAGGTGAATAATGTCAGTGCCTGTTGAGTGATTTGTACATTGTACGGGATCGTGTGTGTGTGTGTGTGTGTGTGTTTAGAATGCAATAAAACAGGTATAGGTGGGCAGTTTTGGTTTTGTGGCAGGATCTCTCTGGCAACTGCAACTGGTTGCTAAACTTTCAGTCAGTCTTTCTTTAACCAACTGTTGTCTTTTCTGTACCTGTCTGCAGCCTAACAAATGAGCAGTTCTTGTCTCTACTGGCAGCTTGCAGGTGTGATGGTGTTATACTGACAGCAGCATGAGGTCATTGGCTGCTTGGGAGCCAGAAGGGCAAAAACGAAAGAATGCTGCTGACCAGAGAAGGCAAGGGGCTGTGTTTTGCTTAGTGCAGGGAATAAATACCTTTTTTTTTTGATATTTATTTTAGCTGAGTGTTCTATTTTTCAGGTGCAGTTGAAAACCAACATTTCAAGTCACTATGTAATTCGTACACAGCCAACAAACAGCTGTCTGTCTACGCTAGAATGTGCAGCTGCTGCTCTCTCTATCATGGAGAAAAATAAGAGTATACAAGAGGTGGGTAATTCTTAACACTTGAGTTATTAGTTTGTGAAGAGTAGAGGGTCACTTGAAGGTACTTAGCTATTGATGTCACATTTGGCTGTCAAAATCTTAACCACATTGCAATGGTTTTTCTGCATAGCAGACTGAGACAAGAGGGTACCAAGAGGCACTTTTTCATCAATTATTTCTTCTTTCTTTCTTATGTTCTAAATGACTTTGTGGTTGTCCTGTTCTTTATTCAACATTGCTGTCTGATTACTGAGGTAACTGATTACATACAAGTATCTCGAATGATTGTCTTGCTCTTCTTCTTTTCAGTATTTTAAATTCAGTATTTTTTTGTTCTCTCCCACAGTGGAACTGGACTAGCTGTTTTGTCACAAAACATTGTCTGATGATAAACCTGGGCAAGATTCACAGTTAACAATCTTGATTTGATGTTGTTTCAAGTTCCAATTATGATCAGATCATGTTTTGTAAGAGACTGTTTAGCAGGCTCTTATCTTACAGCCCAGTTATACCATGGTAGGCTGTTTGTGTGTAAAATGGTAGCTGGATTATTGAAAACAAATGCTACCTTCCCAACACATCTACTCAGTCCATTGTTTGTTGCTTTTATTTTTTCCTCTTTTCTTTAGTTTAATGATTTCCCCAGGCACTTCCACTTACACAGGTTTTTAGTGTGCAGACTTCAGGCTCGTGTGTCTGAGTTGGAGATTTTTCTCCTCTACTTGTTCCTCAGGCTCCTTCTCTTCCTTTTATTTTCCCATTTGCCTTTTCTGTTCACTTTTTCTCTCTTGTACCTCTTAAAATATTTAGCTTAGCAGTCCTGCTGTCTTCCAGTTGCTTCTTTCCTTCTGCTTCATTCTTCTTTCCTATCACATTTTCTCATGGTGAACTACTGCCTTGCACACCACTTGCTGTTATTCTAAATGTGTTTTCCTCCATTATGGCAGAGCTTTGAAACAGAGACTGTATACCAGGCATGTATACTAATATACAGTATTCAGCTGTGCAAATATAACAGGGTGGATTGATTAATTTTAAACAGCTTTCTTTTGTTTATTTCTTCCTGTTTTGACAACATGTTGAAAACTGCTTTGGTCTATGTGCTGTGTTAAATAACTGCAACTAACAGTTAACTCTTGACAGCTCTTCAGTTGCTCTAAGATGTGGAATCTACTTTCTGCGGTCTTATGTTACCAGAGAGGAACTCATTCTAAAGTGTGCTCAGTATTTTGTAGAAAAGGAAAACGTGGCTGAGGTGATGGCATATAGTCACTCTGATGTTTAAATTTGATGAAAGCAGAAGAGTGTGATGATTATTCAGTTGATTATTGAGTAATTGGTGCTGAATAATGTGGCAAGGAGCATTTGAATTGGTATATTTGTGCTGGGTCTGGAAGGCTTTGGGCTATCAACTTTCTTGTCCTTTTTTTCCTCTTTCCTTATGAGTAAAACCTGAATCCATAAAGTCAGGAGAGTTTGTTATCCTCTGGTAGATGTTAGGAGGCAGTGTGTATGTATACACACCTTAAAATGCTTATTAACCTCATCTGGGAACAAAATTACCATAGAAACATTCAGATATTTTCACCAATCTCTTTTGAGGATAGGAAGGCTCACCAAAAGGATCTGCACAGGCTGTATTGATGGGCTGAGGTCGTTCACAAAGCCAAGTGCCAGGTCCTGCACATGGGTCACAACAACCCCATGCAATACTACAGGCTTGGGGCAGAGTGGCTGGAAAGCTGCCCAGCAGAAAAGGACCTGGGGGTGTTGGTTGAGAGCCAGCTGAACATGAGCCAGCAGTGTGTGCAAATGGCCAAGATGGCAAATAGCATCCTGGTCTGTATCAGCAGTGGTGTAGCCAGCAAGAGCAAGGAAGTGATCATGCCTTTTTTCACAGCACTGGTGAGGCTGCACCTCAAATACTGTGCTCAGGTTTGGGCCACTCACTACAAGAAGGATATTGAGTTACCAGAACAGGTCCAGAGGAAGGAAAAAACTATTGAGGGAGTGGAACATCTTTAGTTTGGAGAGGAAGAGACATAGGGATGACCTCATTAACTTTTCGAAATATATAAAGGGTGAGTGCCAAGAGGATGGAGCCAGGCTCTGCTCAGTGATGCCCAAAGACAGGAGCAGGGACAGGAAGTTGAGGCATAAGAAGTTTCATTTACACATGAGGAGGATTTTTTTTCCCTGTAAGGGTGACAGAACAATGGAGCAGGCTGCGCAGGTTGATCGTGGAGCCTATCTTTCTGGAGATATTCAAGACCCACCTGGACACATTCCTCTGTGATGTGGTATAGGTAATCCTGCCCTGCAGGAGGATTGCATGATCATCTGAGGTTCTTCAAGCCCTTAACATTCTGTGGTTCTATGAAAACTGGCAAAGGGTCTAGAGGGCAAGTCTTATGAGGAGCATCTGAGGGAACTGGGATTGTTCAGTTTGAGGAAATGGCAGCTGAGTGCAGACCTTGTTGCTCTTTACAGGTACTGTAACAGAGGTTGTAGTGAGGTGGGGCTCAGTCTCTTCTCACTATTCCCTAGTATTAGGCAACAAGATGAGAGGAAAAGGTCTGAAATCATGCCATGTGAAGTTTTGAGTGGAGAAGTTTTTTTTTACCAAAAGAGTGGTCAGGTACTGGAATAGGTTGCCCAGGGAGGTGGTGGGATCACCATGTCTTTAGGTCTTCAAGAAACAGGTGGATGTGACACTTTGGGATATAGTTTAATGTCCATGGTGATCTAAGGTTGACAGTTGGATTGGATAATGTTAGAGGTCTTTTCCGTCTGAAACAATTCTATGATACAAATTCTAAAAGTGGGGAATAGTATTACTAAGCTTTGGGAATTTGTAAAATACCTTTGGGTATAATTTGTTAAAAAGGAGAAGCATTTCCAAGGTGTGAGAAACCTAAGAAAATGTTATGATTAGTATTAGGAAAGTTTCTCTCTCTTACATAAGATATTAGAGTATATAAGTACCTTTAAATATGTGGTTAACTTTTACATTTAAGATACAAATTGAATATCACTGGGCTGACAAATGTCATTGACAATAACTGGTGCTGACTCTTAAGAATTTTGATGTTCATTTAGGTAGAATCAGTTTCCTTTTTAACATATATTGGACAGGGAATATTTACTGGAGTGAAATAACAATTTAGTATTTTTAAATGATCCTTCAGACCCAAAGCACAGCAGAGTGATTTTTATGTCTGGGAAACCCGGAAGCTGACCCAATGCCAGACAGACAACTGAGTGTATTCCTGCATTGGAAGTAGAAGCTTGTTTTCTGCAGAAACTTTCTCCAGAAAGTTGGAGATGATCTGAAAACCTCCTAATAGCTATCTTGAAGATAAAAGCAAGCTTGTCCCACTGACCTCCTGCAGCCAGGGAATGCAGCCCACTGGGTTATGTCTTTCTTCCAGCCATCTCACAACTCTTGTGTGTCATTGCAGGAGCTTGGGACTTGAGTTTAAGTTTATCTCAGTTCAGAGAATACTAATTGGACATTAACCTTTTCATTACAAGTTGTGATCCCACTACTCTGTGATGGAGGAGGTTATTAAGCTAAAGTATTTCTTGATCTTTTGTTGCTGACATTAATAATATCTTTTGAAAAAGGCCTATGTGTAGTTTTGCATTGCAGACCCAGATCTGCAATTTAATTGTGTGTCCTGCATGTAGTAGAGAAGAGAGATTGAATGTTCATCTATGTATTCACTGCATTCTAGTGTGCACCCTGGGGTACTCATATCCTTCTTCATCAGGTAATGAATATTTTAAGACTTGACCTCCACCTGTTGAAAGAGGTTCCCAGATGACAAATTGCATCTGCAGTTGGCATGGTGTAGAGCAGTCACCTCCGTGTTTTCCTCTGTGATACTTGAGAGTCAATGCAACATTAAATCATTTAGAACTAGACTGGGATTAAGTGTGTTGGCTGCACAATAAAACATGTCTCAGAAATTGCAATATTGCATAAAGAAACTTTTCTAGAAACTTGTGTATCTTTGTGACAGTGCAGCTATTATTTTTTTTTCTGCTAAAAGAAAGTGATTACTTATTGTACAACTTCAACCCCTGAAAAATGAGAAATGATAAAGGTGAGTTTAAGTAGCTTTTTTGTTTGGCATTGTGAGACAACTTGGGCGTATTTTCCCCTCTGTGTTATTCAGGACCAGAGTGACTGTTGTGTTAGTGTCTACAGTTCCTGGTCCCATATTCAGTTTCATCAGTACCATAAGAATTGGCAGAGCCTGCTTTACAAAGGCAAAATTATCCATTTTTAAATGGTCCTTCGGTAACTGCCACAATGTCCAACAGCTTTGTAAACATTGGTGTTGGTTTTTGTGTGCTCTGTGAATTGAGTTTTATTTCCAGCATATAAGAGTGGAAGTTGTGAGCTATAGAAGTTAAAAATGGGTACTTAGTTTGCACTGAGTGTAGGTCACTTGATTTTCCTGCCAGCTCAGTAGAGTCACCTTTTACTTTGTGGAAACTAAGCTCCTGCTGACTGCAGTTATGCTTGTGATTGCTTTACACATCTGCACATGAGGCCCCATGAATCTGAGTCAGGCAACCAGAAAATGAAGAAACTACAACTGGCAGGCACTTGAGATAAATTTGGTTTGTGTGGCTTCATTAGCCCCACGTAATATCACTGGGTGGAATCAGTGATACAGGCCAATCTCCAGGATAGCAGGCCAGCTGCCCTGATCACGAGTACCTTTCTAAAAGCCTGCCTCAAGGTATTTTCATGCAAGCACAAACAGCTTGGTTATTGTTACTTATTACAGCTTATTCACTAAGCTGTGGTAATTGGTTGCAGTTCATTGCTAAGGTCAAGTTAAAGCTGTAACTTAAAGTGATGTAGCTGGGGCTGAAATTAGAATTGAGTAGGTCCAAGTAAGAACTAAGGGACAGCAGCAGTCAGATGAATGTATGCCTTCTATGTGGCTTCTTTGTAGCACATCTCTTACTCAGCTGTGCCCTTTGTGTCTCTAAAGGTTATGTTTTATCAGCATTTATAATCCAAGTAGTATTTTATCAATATTTTAAAGTAATTCTTGAATACAAAACCTGGAATAATTGATTTCTTCAAAGTAGCTTACTAAAAGGCTGGGGCTTTGTGTCTCCCTGAACCCTTTTATCTTTCTGCAGACTATGATTCGTCCACTTCAAGCTTTATGCTCTTTCCAGCTTCAGCATGGTGCCCAGGTCCATCACAGCAAGGAGCATCTTCTCAAAAATGGATTATATGACAAGCCAATGCCAAAGAACAAGCGCAAGCTGCGAAGAATGGAGCTTTTGGTGAACAATGTTAAAATATAAGAGAACTGTACTGGCAGTACAGTGGGATTTATTTGCAGCTAACAAATATGAATCTGCATTTGATCCAGATGGTTGACTGTACTGCAGTAAAACAACTTTTAGATCCCTTACAGGCAACAGTTTATCTACCCATGCAACAAACAGTGATGGATAAGCATTTTCATTTTTAGTGGGCTAGGTGCCTTTTTTCAGATGGTACAAGATCTTCTAATTTCCTGTAGGAAAGAAGAGAAAGACTGAGCATCATTTAGAATTCTGTTATCTCTTGGGTGACAGGTATGATCCTCAGTATGACTGGGTAAATTTAGTTTGGAGAAACATACTGGTATGAAAAGACAAGAAATGTGAATGTAATGGAATGGCAAGACTTCGGTATTTAGATGTATATTGATTTTCTGCTGAGCATTTTAGCTTCTATATCTAATTACAGTAGGTTTTCAAACTCTAATTCTTTGTATGGCTTGGTTGAAATGCGCGTAAGGCGTGCTTTTTGTATAGTGGTTTTTAATATAGAGATTGTTTCTTACATGACTAGAATTAGTTTTTCTAAGTTTATATCCATTTTACAATGCAGCCAGGTTTAGTTTGTCTCTCAGACTTAATTTTTAAATGAAATCCACCTATGTTTTTACCACAGCCTTAACACTTGCAGCTTAAAAAGGTAAGGAAAGTGAATGCAGAGCAATTATTTTGGGAATTATAACTCAGGTGCTTCACTTCTACTTGAGGAAAAACTACTCTTCTGTACAAGTGGATGTTTCTTACTTCATACCCATACTTTGACATACAATGATGATGACATTAAAAGAATTAAACAAGCCCAATATAAACAGCTCTGTAAGAAGTATGATGCAGTGGCGAGTGATTATAACTGGGTACCGCTTACTAACATGATTGCAGATCCATTGGATTTACATCTCTTCTCTAATTAGTTCTTCTTTTCTAACAGTCATTTAACTATACCTCTTTCAAAATTGAAATCACTAGAAGCAGAATAATTGGGTATTTGTTACAATCCTGGTGACATAATATTTTATGATCTGGACGAAAAAGAAAAAATTAAATAAAACTTTTGATTTTCCTTTCTTCATGTTCTTAAGTGTCTCTTTCATGAAACAGGTTAAAATGGTTAATGATTGTTTTTGCTGTTGCTTCCACTCTAGGTAGTAAAATGAAACTAATTGGGTACTAATTAGTCGTAGAAAAAAGTATTTTATCTTTAATTTATGAGCTGCAAGGCAGGAAATTAGGGAAGTGGGAGGTGTAAACACAGCTGGCCAATATATTAACTGAAAACAATTCTGCAATTAACAAGAGAGGTCAGAAACTGGTCAGAGATTAGCTAAGAAGTTTTAGTTAACCTTGAGCTACTAGTGACCTTTTGTTTAGGAATGGATTAGCAATTTAATTTGTCTGCTGATGTTAGCAAAGTTTATGTAACCTTTTTCTCTTCTCCTAGTCTAGATAAATCCTGTATCTGTCTCTAAATTCAGCAAACCTGAATTAGTTTTGACAAACCTGAAGTAAAACAGTCTCATATGATTAATGATAGTGTGGATGCACTTTTGTTCACATTGAAACAAGGAAAGGGCATGTTTATTCCTCTAGCAAAGCACAGAGCAGCAATCTCCAGGCTAGCTTGGAGTCTGAAGCTGCAGTGCTGTACGGCTTGCGTGCATAGCCTTGTGTGTGACGCTGCCTCCAGTTCTGGGTTGGCATGACTCGTCTTGGGTAGGGAATCCTGTTTCCCCTGTGATCTGGGTATGGTTCCAAGCATTCCTTGAGAAAACGTGGATGTCAGTTGGGCTTTATTGTTAGTGCCATACAGAATTACAGATGTTAGGGGTTGGAAAGGACCTCTGGAGGTCTAGACCAACCTTCCTGCTAAGTCAGGGTCACCAGGAGCAGGCTACACAGGAACCTGTCAAGGTGAGTTTTGAAAGTCTGCAGAGAAGGAGACTCCAAAATCTCTCTAGGCATTTTGTTCCAGTTCTGTCCTACCCTCACATAAAATAAGTTAGTTTAGTCAGAACTTTCTGTGTTCCAGTTTGTGCTTGCTGCTCCTTGTCCTGTTGCTGAACACCACTGAAAATTGCCTGGCTGCATCCTCTTGCCACCTGCTATTAAGACATGGATGAACATGGATGAGATTCCCTGTCAGTATTCTCTTCTCTGGGTAAACAGCCCCAGATCTCTCAGCCTTTCCTTATCAGAGGATTGTTCCAGTCCCCTCAGCACCTTAGCTGCACTGATAAATCGAATATTGCCAATTATTATAGAATGTACTCACTTACTAGCATAAAGTTAATTTTATGCATATTTTGAACAGGGAAATTAGTTTCAGCAAATATTTTTGGTAGTATATAGGGAAGTATTTCTCTACAAAATCATAACCTAAGTTTAATTGCCTTGGGCATAAATCATAGTTAAACAGCAAGTGTATAACACTATCTTACACTCTGTATATTTATGTACTACTTTTTTTGATTAAGGCAACAGCTCCAGGTTATCAATGACCAATATGGACATGTAGGAATGATGTTCACATTCAATGTTGCATATATTACTTTACTTTATTTTTAGATTCATATAGAACAGTAGGCATATCTTTCCAAGAGCCAAGTATAAGTATGTCTTTTCATAAAATGTGAGTATTTTATTATGGAGGACAGAAAGAAATTTTTATTACAAACATCTGCAAAATGCCTTAGAATATCAGGATCAGAGAAACAGTTTTCTTGATTGAGTTGTAATCCTCCATTGAATACTCTTGTGCATGCAATCTGTGCAGAGTTTTAATCTTTTTCAGCAAAGGAAGAAATCCACACAGCTTACAGGAAGCACTTCCTAGTTTTGTGGATTCTTCTGGTTCTCCTAATTTTGGTTCTGTGGTTAACAGGATTTGTAGGATCTAATGCTGAATGCATCGAAGTCTAATTGCTAATTTCCTGTGTTGTTCAATGCAGCTTATCATTCACTGTGCAGAAGTTGTTGAGGAAATGAAAGACAATTCATTGCAAGCCTCCAGGCATTTTAGTTTTTGAGTTTTCTGTATCTCCCATTTCAGCTACAATTCAGTGATCATTTAGATGCAGCTCAGCAGTTACATGAGATTAGTTTGAGAGCATTGAACACAAAATGCAATCCTTTTTGATGGAACTTGCATGGCTTTAGAAGTTTACACAATGTAAAAGTAAGAGTTTAGAAGGTTTGTTTTTAGACTTTCTGGATTCAGAATTTATCTCAATCCAATACCTCAAAGAAAAGCGTTCTCTGAAGTCCAGACTCTGCTGACAGAAGTTGTGTGTGATGAAGCAGCACTCTTTGCAAGCAGTTTCATTAGCATGAGTTTATTGATCAGTCTGTTTCATTAATGAGTGAAACTCGTCTGTTTAACAAGATATTGATCAAAAATAATAAGTTTGTTTCTAGTGTTTGGTCCTTTGTCCTCATTCACTTTACAAAGCGGGACGTTAAGTCTCAATATTTTTATAGTCTGTGAGACAAAGTTTAACAAAAAATACAAAGTTAGAAAGCTTTCAAAACAACACAGCCACTCCACACCTTTTTGTTCAGAAAGATTTCAAATGTAAAGAGAAGAAATTCTATGGACAAATACAAATTTTTTATTTTCTTCAAGATTTTACTGTTTTTGCCTTGTAACCCCACTGGCATTCCAGCTGGAAGACAGTTTTACTACCAGTAAATTGCTCCTCTATATTTTTTCTTGATATTAAAAGAAAACTTTTCATCTGACTTCAAAAGGGGCATAAATTAATTTCAGACCAAGTTTGTTTTTTTTTTCTGAACTGTTACAGTAGATAAAAAATTGCTTATGCTGCATTAGTTTCTAAGACTTTCCAGCTTATTTCAAAATTTAATTAAGAACTGAAGTTTTAGAAAGGGATAGTGGTTCTTGCTTTTCTCTTGAGGTTTATATTTATTATGCTTACATACATGAGTGCATATAAATTATGTATTTGTTTCTGCTTTGAAGCAATGAAAGATCTAATTTTCTGTGATCATGTTCCACCGCTCTCTACAGTACTGCGTTTGTTTGCATGTGTTGGTATCACAAAGAGGTAAGCCTAGTCCTTTTTGGTGCCTTTTAAGAACCACTCAGTGAGTTAGTGAAGAGATGCAGCTTTTCCAAAGCCGTTTGAAGTAAAAGGTTACTTTGTTATCCATTCCAATATGAATGAAGACTGAACTGCTGAGGCAGTTTCTCAAGTATTTCAGTTTGGAAGCCCCTCTCCTCTCTTTTTGCAGTAATGAGTCACTCCTGTTTGCAACCTGAACAAACATGCACACCTTCCCACACTCTAGCATCTCCCACGTACTGCATCTCCAACTCAGTGCCCTAGTGGAAGTAAAGATCTGAACAGCCTTTATCTCCTTCCAGAAAATGCTACACTCTAAACAAAAACGTTGCCCTGTTCTTACTCATCCCTTCTTCATCCCTCTGCTGCAAGACCTTTGCTTTTAGGGACTTAGATACACCCTTATTTACCAGGCTTGTTCCTTGTGTTTCTTTTTACAAGCCCTCAAAATCCTCAGTGCTTCATGTCCTGGGAGCTGCTGCTTTTGTGGTAGGAAACATCTAATGTGGGGAAATAAAAAGGGGGAAAGAGAAAGGTCTATGCTTTAAGAAGTTGAATAAGGGATGGAAGTTGTTTCTGTATGGCTGCTGTGAAGCTTGATGTTTGTCTTGGTGTTCACTTAATACCCAGATTGTCCTCACAGTTTGACTTCTTTGTAGAGTGTATCCTAGGGCAGATGCTTTGTCTTATTGATGTAAGGTTCATTAAATCCTCCTTTGGGTCCCTTCATATTTTCTAAAGGATGCTAACTATTTTTCTGTGTGGGAAGGTACTTTTACTGCTAAGCAACAGTAGAATCGCTACACCTGTAGCATAGCAATGCTTGCAGGACAGTCAGAGTTTAAGCTAATGTATATACACTGCTTGAGCTGATCAAACCATGCATACTGCATTTCTTGTGTCATGGATGTAAGAGGCAGCAGATCCTCATTTGGAAGTAGCTTTGAACAATTATCCCTGCCATGTAACCAATAATTAAAAACCTCAGGAGCTGTAACAGACCATATGCTATGCTGTGGCCTGCAGTGTCTGTTAGGACAGGTAACATATTTTAGCTTTTGTAGCCGAACTGAAGCAGGCACTTTGTCTAGTATATGAAAGATTTTTGAGGGGGTTTGAATAGTAGGGTTTACTTCCATGAAGAAGGTGTATGAAGGGGTATACAAAAAAGATTTAAAGGACATTAAGACATATGTACTTCTCTGTGTGTTGGTGGAACAGAACAACACAGAATATTTATTACATAACATAACATTTACATGTATGTAAATGCAGATGGTGTGTTCACAATATACAAAAATGTTACAATAAGCTTTTGCTCTTTAAGTCTGCCCCATCCCATCCTCTTTAACATCTTCATAGATGATCTGGATGAGGGCATGGAGTCAGTCATCAGCAAGTTTGCAGATGACACTAAGCTGGGGGCAGATGTGGCTGGGTTGGAGGGCAGAAGGGCTCTGCAGTGGGACCTTGACCGCCTGGACAGATGGGCAGAGTCCAATGGGATGGGGTTCAATAGCTCCAAGTGCAGGGTGCTGCACTTTGGCCACAACAACCCCATGCAGAGACACAGGCTGGGGTCAGAGTGGCTGGAGAGCAGCCAGACAGAGAGGGATCTGGGGGTGCTGATTGATACCCGCCTGAACATGAGCCAGCAGTGTGCCCAGGTGGCCAAGAGAGCCAGTGGCATCCTGGCCTGCATCAGGAATGGTGTGGTCAGCAGGAGCAGGGAGGTCATTCTGCCCCTGTACTCTGCACTGGTTAGACCTCACCTTGAGTACTGTGTTCAGTTCTGGACCCCCCAGTTTAGGAGGGACACTGAGATGCTTAAGTGTGTCCAGAGCAGGGCGACAAGGCTGGTGAGAGGCCTCGAGCACAAGCCCTACGAGGAGAGGCTGAGGGAGCTGGGATTGTTTAGCCTGGAGAAGAGGAGGCTCAGGGGTGACCTTATTGCTGTCTACAACTACCTGAGGGGTGGTTGTAGCCAGGAGGAGGTTGCTCTCTTCCCTCAGGTGGCCAGCACCAGAACGAGAGGACACAGCCTCAGGCTACGCCAGGGCAGATTTAGGCTTGAGGTGAGGAGAAAGTTCTTCACTGAGAGAGTCATTGGACACTGGAATGGGCTGCCCGGGGAGGTGGTGGAGTCGCCGTCCCTGGGGCTGTTCAAGGCAAGGTTGGACGTGGCACTTGGTGCCATGGTCTAGCCTTGGGCTCTGTGGTAAAGGGTTGGACATGATGATCTGTGAGGTCTCTTCCAACCTTGGTGATACTGTGATACTGTGATACTGTAAAAGCAAAATTAAGTATATGTAAAGAAAGTCAGTGGTTCTAGTTCCTTGTTTTCCTGTGTTACTGAAAAAGTCATATTCATGCAGCAAATGGTACTAACGTTTTACTATGGCATTTATATTTTTTCCCCATACCTTTTCAAATCCATGTCTAGAGAAATAAACTGGTTGTGATTCATCAGGTGGAGAGCAGTGAAGGGGAAGAGGACCTGGAGGTCCTAATGGATGGAAGATTGACCATGAGTCAGCAATGTACTTTTGTGCGCAAGAAGGCCAATGTCATTCTGGAGTCTATTAGAAGGGCTGTGGTTGGAAGGTTGAGAGTGGTTCTCCTCCTGCTCTGTTCTGCCCTGTTGAGGCCACATTTGGAGTACTGTGTCCAGTTCTGGGCCCTCAGTTCAGGAAAGACCTCAGGGAACTGCTTTAAAGAGTCCAGCACAGAACCACAAAATTGATTAAGGGATTGGAACATCCTCATGAGAAGAGACTGAATTATAGAATGGCTTAGCTTGGTAGGGACCTCAAGGATCATCTAGGTTCAACCCCCTGCCATAGGCAGGGACACCTCACACTAGAACAGGTTGCTCAAGGCCTCATCCAACCTGGCCTTGAACACCTCCGGGGAGGGAGCTTCTACAACCTCATTGGGCAACCTATTCCAGTGTTCACCACCCTCACTGTAAAGAACTTTTCCCTAACATCTACTTTGAATCTCTCCTCTTCCAGTTTCAACCCATTGCCCCTCATCCTGTCATTATAAGATCTTGTAAATAGTCTCTCCCCAGCCTTCCTGTAGGCCTCCTTCAGGTACTGGAAGGCTACTATCAGGTCTTCTCAAATCCTTCTCTTCTCCAGGCTGAAGAGCCTCAACTCTCATAGCCTGTCCTCATAGCAGACAGAGTTGCTCCATCCCTCTCATCATCCTCATGGCCCTCCTCTGGACTCGCTCCAACAGTTCAATGTTCTTCTTGTTTTGGGGGCTCCAAAACTGCACACAGTACTCCAGGTGAGGTCTGACAAGAGCAGAGTAGAGGGGGAGAATCCCCTCCCTTTCCCTGCTGGCCATGCTTCTCTTGATGCAGCCCAGGACACGGCTGCTGTCTGGACTGCACACCCACACTGCAGAGCTCATGTTGAGCTTTTCATGAACCCGGAGCCCCCAGGTCCTTTTCCTCAGGGCTGCTCTCCAGGCATTGACCACCCAGCCTGGATTTGTGCTTGGGATTGTTCCGATCCAGATGCAGGACTTTACACTTGGTCTTGTTGAATGTCATGAGGTTGCCCTGGGCCTACCTCTCCAGCCTGTCCAGGCCCCTCTGGATGTATCCCTTCCCTCCAGCAAGTTGACTGTGCCATGCAGCTTGGTGTCATCTGCAAACTTGTTGAGAGTGCACTCAGTTCCTCTGTCTGTTTAACAAAGATGTTAAACAGCACTGGTGCCAGCACTGACCCCTCAGGGGCGCCACTTGTCACTGATCTGCAGGTGGACATTGTGCTGTTGATCACCGTTCTGTATGTGATCTTCCAGCCTATTTCTTGTCCAGCAGTGCCCCACCCATCAAGTCCATGTTTTCTCAGTTTGGTGACCAGGATGTCATGTGGGACAGAGTCAAATGCCTTACTCAGGTCCAGGTAGATTACATCAGTTGCCCTTTCCTTGTCCACTGTTGCTGTGACTTCATCATAAAAAGCCACCAGATTTGTCAAGCATGAATTGCTCTTGTTTAAGCCATGCTGGCTATGACCAATCACCTCTGATTGTTTTCCATTTGCCTTAGCAGAGCCTTCAGGAGGATCTGCTCCATGATCTTGCCAGGCACAGAGATGAGACTGACTGCTCTGTAGTTCCCAGGGTCATCCTTTTTTCCCTTCTTGAAGATGGATGTCATGTTTGCCCTTTTCCAATCAGCAGGAACCTCAGTCTGCCAGGACCTGTCAAATATGATGGACAGTGGTTTAGCAACTTCATCTGCCAGTTCCCTCAGGACCCCTGGGTGGATCTCATCAGGCCTCATGGACTTGTGCATGCTCAGATTCCTTACGTGGTCGCAAGCATGATCTTCAATTATAGTGGGCAGATCTTCCTTCTCCCAGGCCTTACTTTTGCCTCTGGGACTTGGACATTGTAGTTGAAGCCCTTGCCATTGAAAACTGAGGCAAAGAAGACACTGAGCTCCTCAACCTTATCCATATCCCTTGTCATCATCTCTCCATTTCCCTTCTGAAAAATTCCCACTTTATCTCTAGTCCTCCTTTTCTCACTAATATACCTGAAGAAGTTCTTCTTGTTCCCCTTAATGTCCCTAGCCAGATTTAATTCCAGCTGTGCTTTAGCTTTCCTAACTTGAGCTCTGGTTGCACAATTTCTTTGTGTGCGCTTCAGGTTACCTGTCCTTGCTTCCACTCTCTGTAGGCTTTCTTGCATCTAGGTGTGTTCAGGAGCTCTCTATTCATCCATGCAGGCCCCTGCCGTTCTTACCTGGCTTCCTCTTTTATGGGGTGCGTTGCACCTGGGCCTGGAGGAGGTGATCCTTGAACATTGAGCAACTTTCCTGGGTCCCCCTTCCTTTCAGTTTTTCCCATGGAATTCTGCCAAGGAAGTGCCTGAGGAGGTTGAAGTGTGCTCTTCTGAAGTCCAGAGCAGCGAGTTTGCTATGCACCCTCCTTGATACCTTGGGGATCTTGTCTGCTATGATTTCATGGTCTCTGCAGCCAAGGCTGCCTTTCAGCTTCACTTCCCTCACCAGGCCCTCCTTGTTGGTGAGGACTAGGTCCAGTGTAGCACCTTTTCTTGTGGAGCTCTGAGGGAGCTGGGGCTCTTCAGCTTGCAGAGGAGACTGAAGGGTGACCTTATTAATGCCTGTAAATATGTAAAAGGTGTGTGCCAAGAGGAAGGAGCCAGGCTCTGCTTGATGATGCCCAGTGACAGAACAAGGGGCAATGGGTGGAAGTTGAGGCACAGAACGTTCCATGTAAACATGAGAATTTTTTTTGTCTCTGTGAGAGTGACTGAACACTGGAACAGGCTGCCCAAGGTGGTTGCGGAGTCTCCCTCTCTGGAGATATTCAAGACCCACCTGTATGCACTACTATGTGATCAGGTATAGGTGATCTTACTCTGGCAGAGGATAGGGCTAGGTGATCTTCCAAGGTTTCTTCCAGCCTATAACAGTCTGTGATACTGTGATTTGTGGTCATTCACAGTACTTTGCCTTCTGCTAGTACTTATGAAAAAGATTAAATGAGAAAAAGGTGATACTCTAGTATCTTAATTGATGGAATTAGGGAAGTTTATTGAAGTTGTCCTCTAGTGGTTTTTATTTTTATACAAAATCAAATTCTATGTTTTCAGGGATTAGAGAAATTGTCTTGAATTAGTTCTAGATGTGCTGCTGTATGCCAAATAGAGAATAGGTACTGTGAAGACCACAAAGTTAGATGAAAAGTTCACTTAATATAATTTTCCTTAGAAAGGTTATTTGAATTTTATTTTTCACTCACAGTATCTGTGGAATAGTGTCTACATATATATTTTTTTTTCCATTTTGCTATAGTACAATTATGCAGCAGTGGAATCTTACTGGTTATTCTATTTCATTTTGGATTGTATCAATAGTGGATTCGTAGTCAGATACTATCAAAAAGAATATTGAACACTTATAATTTGTGATCCTTGCCATTTTCAAGTACATTATCTTTTTTCTTTGAGCAGGCATTTGTAATAGACAAAGTATGTACTTCAGCCAAACCTGAAAGGGTTAGAGTCTTGATCTGCTTGGTTTTGTTCATCTGCCTCTTCCTAGGCAAACAGCAGTCCTCCCCTCTGGGAGTCCTGCTGCTGGTCACTGAAAGTTTTATGTCCTTTAGCTGTGCACCTCTGCCTGCAAACCTAAGTTATGCTTGCCTCTCTGTTCAGACAACAGTCGTGTTTCCTTTTTCACCTTAACACCATAGCGGAGTCACCAGTTATATTTTACAGAGCTGTTCTGGCTCAATTGGGGCATTTTCTACTTTAGTCCTAGTTTACCACGGTCACTTCCACACAGAAGTGAGGGAAAGTAACACAGAGACACATGCACAAATCTAGGTTGAGATAAAGAGTTAAGAGTTTAATATAAATAAGATAACGTAATGCATGACTACATTACACTATTTGCAGAGAAAGCACTACAGAAAGTAGTGAACTAAAATCCCAAGCCAGGGAACTACTCTGACATTGCCTCCTTGTGCAGATGCCATCCTAGTGAAAGAGAGCCAACACCCAAAAAGCCACAATCCAAAGACAATAGCAGAAACATGAAGCCTCCCAAATTACTATATGGAATTCAAGCCCCAAAATACTTTGCTACACCCAGCACTTCAATTTTGAAGCTGGCTTGACAGCAGCATGGGGTTGAGTATCATCAGCAGATTCAACATAATCCATGACAGCTTTTGATATGAGGAGAGAGAGCAGTGAGAACAAAGTGTGAATGTCAGTTTCTGTTGCAGTTACTGTTTACTGGCGACTTACCTGAAAGGGAAGAAAAACCCTAAAAAACCCCAAACCGAACAAAGTCAATATTTGTTCAATGATAAAGGGTAAAAGATGAAAGTGAAAGGGGCAGGTAACTGAAAGTCCTTACTCATGCTCCCTTCACAACATGCAAGGAGAATCTCGACTCTTCTGTTCTCACTTTCTGTCTTTAAAGGCATGCATTACTTCAAAGACAGGGAGAGAGGCTTGACTATTTTATATCTCAAAGTTGCTGTAACACTGTAAATTGCCACTATAAAAGGGAATGCAGCCTCTTCTTTAGGGCATGTTGACTTCTGAGGTTTTAAGGACTTTAAGGGGAAGTTAAGGGTAGTTGAAAGTCAAAAGAGATGTGTTCAATTACCTGGCAGCAGTTTATATCAGACAGGAGCTGATCAGAGTTCTTGTTGTTGCTTTCACAGTATGTATATGAGAAAATGGTAACTAATTTAAAGTGATGGCAAAGTCATGAGAAGGGGAATTGGGTGTTGCCAGGTTTGCTTGGATTTTTTTTAAGATAGCTGTAACATTAAGGAATGAAAGGGAAATTGTTTGAGGAATTGGATTGGATTGAATTGGGGAGGTGTGAGTTACAGAATCTGAGAGGTTAGACCCTGTAGTCTGTATTTGCTCTTACTTCCTAGCACTTTCAAATGATAAAATATTATAATGTGAATGCTCTAACCTTTCAGAGAACTAAGGCAGTCTTCATCATTATATTCTGTTGAAAGATTAAAACATAATCCTGTGCTGCCCTTAGCAGAGGTAGCAACTTTGCCTTTGTGAATATTTACATTAAACTTTGGTGATACAGATGGAATTTGCTGCAAGTGTTATTATAATTCTGAATATTTTTTTTGCCTGTAAAATACTGAATATGTTCTGCCTCCAAAACTGCTGAAGCAACTATGGGAGGTGGAAACCTAGCTGCACCTTGTGTTTGTATTCTGGTTTTGTGGTGAGTCATCATCTTCCTCAAAAAAATAGTATGAATTCTCTCTATCCAGTGGCATAATCTGATCACTTTTAAAAGTTCATCTTAGGTTATTAGTATCTACCTATTAGGTTTTATGAAACAGATTTTCTGCACAGAAATCTGTTCAACAGATTTCCCGCCTTTTGTGCTAAGGTGCTGTTTCCAGTCTGTGGCAGGCAATAGGTGTTTATGAAGAAGTGCTTCATACACCAATTCTTTCGGGGTGGAGGGGAAATGTAATGCTTTTGATTAACACTGGAACTTAATAAAGGGGAAAAAATAAAATGTGACAGGAGTGTTCTCTTGAGTGATTTTTCCAGCTTCGTTGATGATTTCTACAGGGAAATGCCTCATGAATAATTCAGGTAAGATGGAAGCAAGTGCCTCGCTGGCCAATGACTTGGTGCAGAAATCATGTTGGAACCAAAGCACCCTATGTAAAATGCATGATAATCTTAATGCTGATGTTTAAGTATTAATAAGTTTTGTCCTGCAAGATAGCCAGAGGTGCTGTAGTGTTGAACCCCAAACACCACTTGAAGTTGTCACAAATGCTCTTTTTAGAAATGGAACAAAGTGGATGGTCAGTGCTGCCTCCAGCAGCACCATGCTCTGGTTCTCAGGCAAGCTGAACTGGTTTTTAAAAGAGAGCATGGTGACAAAATCTTACAGGTGGGTATGGAATAGTTACAGGGAAGAAGAAGGTACTCCACTCTGTCTTACTCTGCTTCACGAAGAGTTAAACTTCTTTGTGTAAATAATCTAAAGCAGGAAGACAGGGAAGCTTTACTAGAAATCCAGTGGCTTTTGAAAATGAACTCATAAAAGAAATGCATAGTAAATACCAACTGTTATGTTTTCATTTCCATATTTATTAAACAAATATGTTTGTTGTGCAAATATGCCCCAGTTGCGCATGCAGGCTGTACGTGCTTGAGTTACACAGAGGATAATGATTGTTATCTAAGAGTCTTGGAAGAGTTTAAAAAGGTTCCTCAGCTTCTGCATTTTCATTGTGATGCCAAGACCTTGCTAATAAACTTCATGCTCAGGAGCTTTTGAAAAGTTGGTGGGTCAGTTGTGCCATCCCTGTGAATCTCTTTCATTAGTGATGTTTGGTAAGGCTAGAATTCGTCCTGCAGCCATTGTGGCTTTTGAAGGCTTCTCTAAGGTGCAGCTGAAGACTTGCCTCTGCCTTGCAATCATCATGGCGTTACACACTGGCATAAGGACATCACTGCAGCATGCAAAATTAGTTTCAACATCTTGGAGCTGAAAATACGTTCAGTGGAAATGAAAAATATGTGCAGTGGCATTCAGAAGATCAATGCAGTACTTGGATAGCTACTGCAGAAATTTTTACCCCTTCTGAAATACATATTCACAGAGACTTTACAGGCGTGGCTGATGGACTCAGCCTTGGCCAGTGCTGAATTTATCTTGGAGGCATCTGGAACTGGCTCTGTTAAATATGAGGAAAGCTTCTGTCCTCTTCCCTCAGAAGCCCCCTCTGCAGCCACCCCTCTTCTCCGCAAACATGCCACACAAGCTCAGTGTACATTCCACATAAACACAGTGTGCATGCCATTGCTGACAGAACAGCTGCAGGACAAAGCTTCTAGGCCAAGATCTGAACACATGACACCAAGAGGCAGATCAAGAACAAAATGGTGCTTTTATTGAATGCAGGGGTGGCTGAAAGGGGCAGTGCCAGTGTCCCCAGGGGAAAATTTCCTTCCTGACTCCAGACTCAGGGCACCAGTAGTGCCTTCATGCTGCAAGAGCAGCAGGAAGGAGCTTGGCCAGAATGGTTCAGCCAGAGGCCATGGTCAGTGCTGCAGAGGAAAGTTATAAACCCACAGAGATGAGTTCAGATCTGCCCCAAAAATTGCTTCCTGATACCAAAAGGTGCTCCTTGAGCACATGAGCAAGACCTGCCTGTTGGGGCCACTGAGTAGTCACACCTATCAGGGACTCTACTACTGCTCAGCTCCTTCCCTTATGCACCCCAGATCTATCTTGCAGACTTCCAAGACTGGCAGAAAGCATTGAAGGTGAGAATCCTTCCCATGCCCAGGAGGACACCAGTGGATGCTCCAAAGCACTGAGGATACAGTGTTTGCAATGCATTCTTTAGGGCCACTGTCACTTGCTCCGTAGAGGATGAGGACTACAAGCTTTGCTGTGCTCTTCAAGCACCAAGAATGTGTTCATGATCTTGATTGGCCACCAAGTCAACTTTTGCCACTGAAAAGGCCTGACAACTGTGGGCACCTCCAAATGTTTGTGGTGCTTCTCATCGCCCAAGGAGCATGTTTCCATTCACCAAAGCAAGGATGAAACAATACTTTCATCCAGTAAATACAGCTTTGTACATGTCCCTGCAGGAGCTGGAATTATAGCAGATAATCTCCAGTGTGGAAGAATTTCTCACCAGTCGAGGACATCAAGTCATAAACATGGGTAACCTGCGCTGAGAACGTCCTTAGTTCCCAGCGAGGCTAGGAAATCAAGATGTAAACAACTGAGCACCCCACACACAGCTGCAGTGGGCAGAGACTAGATAACCAAGGGGGCTGGAGTGGGTGGCCTGGAAGGCTGACCCTTAGAATGTTGTGATAAGTTAACCTATGTGCACATTACATATAACCTTTCAATTATCACCTGTAACCAATCTTAAGCTGAGCACGCCTCTTGCTAGAACGCATATAAGTCACTGTATTACGGAAATAAAGTGGATTTGACCATCTAACCATATTGGTGAACAAAGAGTCATCTTCCATTGTGCTCCACCGAACGTGTTCTCCAACACTCCAGCACCTTCATATAGCCTCAAGTTTTCCCTCTGCCCACCCCCTCCCATTAATCTTACTGGGCGTTCAAGCAGTAGAATGATCCCTGGCAAGTTCTATGCCAACTGTGCAGCCTGTCAGGCTGGTGGTGTGGTGTGGGAGTATGTCCCTTTTTTTTAATCCTGCCCATGTGTGATGATGCTCTGTTGCTAGATGGTGACAGGATGACATGGGAGTTAGTGTGGCCTCGCCATGTCACAGTGGAGGCCCATACAGGAGGAAAGCCTTTGGGTTCCTGACCTTTAAGATATTGCTGTGCTTATGAGCTTGAAAGTGTCCTTGGTCTTGGTGGCCATGCTCTGGCACAGCTGGGGGTAACTGGGCTCAGTGATCCGTAGAGGTTCTGTCCTAGTTGTGATATTCTGTGAATATATGACTCTGCCACACATCTAAGGTAACTGGTTGAAGTATATTAGATCACTATTTCCCCATTACAGTGAATCTCAACATCTTGCTGTTTTTAATTTCTGCTTGATAACTTTTGTTAGGAAAAAAACCAAACCATTGTGTAGAGCTCTTGCATACTGTCCTTGTCTCTTGTAGTGTGCTTTCCAGGATACAATATGTTTCATTTAATTAACTAGTCTGGAAAAGAGGAGACTGAGAGGGGATTTATTAAATGTTTATAAATATCTGAGGGCTGGGTGTCAGGGTGGGGGGGACAGGCTCTTCTTACTTGATCCCTGGGATAGGACAAGGATCAATGGATGTAAGCTTCAGCACAGGAGGTTCCACCTCAACACAAGAGGAACTTCTTTATTGTAAGGGTCATAGAACACTGAAACAGGCTCCCCAGAGAGGCTGTGGAGTCTCCTTCCCATTGGAGACTTTCAAGACCTGCCTGGATGCGTTCCTCTGTGATCTGAGATAGATTGTATGGTCCTGCTCTGGCAGGGGAGGTTGGACTCGATGGTCACTTTTGGCCCCTTCCAACTCCTGACACCCTATCACCCTGTGAACTAATCAATTTGACAAAAACTGTTGTAGTGATGCTCTGTAATGCCAGAGATTTTATATTTAGTGGTGCTCGGTGCACATGGACTCATGAAACTGTTATACTATGTTCGTAACTCAGTGTTCCTTGACTCAAAATCTGTTTTAATAAAAATGACACAGTATATGAGACACTATGATACTTAGATCACTGATTCTTCAGGCTTCAGAGAACAACATGGCATGATTTCAGGACAGCAGATGTGATTCCACAGAAATTTAATGACAGTTTTAGACATCATGTCAATAATTTAGGATCCCTAACACTTTTGATCTCCATTTATGAAATTAACTTTAAAACATTTTAATTCCAGGTAACAGGTCAGATTTCAGTTCAGCAAATAAAACTTAAAAGGTACAGGTAAAAATAAAATATCTTCAAATATTTTAGTCCTTGTGCCCCTAATTGCATGTGGTTGAGAATGGTTTTTATTTAATGGTATGAGAAAAAATATTTCAGGTAATATAGACTAATAGTATTTGTGAATGAGATGTGGTCACTGCTCATGTATGTCCTGCTGTAGTGTAGAGCAGTTAATGTTAAGCACAGTTAGGATGTTAGCATCTTGTTTTGTCAAGTTGGTGAGCTGTCCAGGTATCTACAATACTCAGTAGAGAACTTCAGCATTAAAAAAAAAAAAAACTTTTACTAAATGTAACTTTTCCTGTTCTCTTACTCGAGGTTTGTCTCATGGAAACAGAAATCAGGTCTGTAGCCAAGTACTGTGCTCTGGAGTTGTTAGACAGGAATGGAGAGCAGAATATCCCTTCTGTACTCCATGAGGAAGTAGTGACTTGCTGTGCCACTTAGAAACTAACAAATCAATGGATCTGGGCAGCATTCATCCTAGGGTGCTTAGGGAGTTGGTGCAAGAGCTGGCTAGGCTGCTCTCCATCACTTATCACTGATCCCAGCTAAGTGGGGAGGTCCCAGATCATAGAATCATAGAATCAGCCAGGTTGGAAGAGACCTCCAAGATCATCCAGTCCAACCTATCACCCAGCCCTAACCAATCAACTAGACCATGGCACTAAGTGCCTCATCCAGTCTTTTCTTGAAGACCCTCAGGGACGGTGCCTCCACCACCTCCCTGGGCAGCCCATTCCGATGGGAAATCACTCTCTGTCAAGAACTTCTTCCTAATATCCAGCCTATACCTACCCTGGCACAACTTGAGACTGTGTCCCCTTGTTCTATTGCTGGTTGCCTGGGACAAGAGGCCACCCCCCACCTAGCTACAATGCCCCTTCAGGTAGTTGTAGACAGTAATAAGGTCACCCCTGAGCCTCCTCTTCTCCAGGCTAAACAACCCCAGCTCCCTCAACCTCTCCTCATAGGGTTTGTGCTCCAGGCCCCTCACCAGCTTTGTTGCCCTTCTCTGGACATGTTCCAGCACCTTAACATCTTTCTTGAATTGAGGGGCCCAGAACTGGACACAGTACTCAAGGTGTGGCCTGACCAGTAACCTCCCCTGTCCTACTGGCCACACTGTTCCTGATGCAGGCCAGGATGCCATTGGCTCTCTTAGCCACCTGGGCACACTGCTGCCTCATCTTCAGCCTGCTATCTACCAGTACCCCCAGGTCCCTTTCCTCCTGGCTGGTCTCCAGCCACTCAGTCCCCAGCCTATAGTGCTGCTTGGGGTTGTTGTGGGCAAAGTGCAGAACCCTGCACTTGGCCTTGTTAAATCTCATCCCATTGACCTCTGCCCACCCATCCAGCCTGTCCAGGTCCCTCTGCAGGGCTCTCCTACCTTCCAACAGATCAACACCTGCTCCTAGCTTGGTGTGATCTGCAAACTTACTGATGCTGGACTCAATGCCCTCGTCCAGATCATCAATAAAGATATTGAACAGGACTGGGCCCAGCACTGATCCTTGAGGAACACCACTAGTGACTGGCTGCCAACTGGATGTGGCACCATTCACCACCACTCTCTGAGCTCTGCCATCCAGCCAGTTCTTGATCCAGCACAGAGTGAATCTGTCCAAACCATGAGCTGCCAGCTTGGCCAGGAGCTTCTTGTGGCAGACAGTGTCAAAGGCTTTGCTGAAGTCCAAGTAGACTACATCCACAACCTGCCGCACATTCACCAGGCAGGGAACCTGATCATAAAAGGAAATCAGATGGGTGAGGCAGGACCTGCCCTTCCTAAACCTGTGCTGGCTGGGCCTGATCCCTTGGCTATCCTGTAGGTGCTTTGTGATGGCACCCAAGATGACCTGTTCCATGACCTTGCCTGGCACTGAGGTCAGGCTCACAGGTCTGTAGTTTTCTGGCTCCTCCTTACGACCCTTCTTGTGGATGGGTAACACATTGGCCAGCTTCCAGTCTTCAGGGACCTCTCCAGTGAGCCAGGACTGCTGATAAATGATGGAGAGTGGCTTGGCCAGCTCAGCTGCCAGCTCTCTCAGCACCCTAGGGTGGATCCCATCCGGTCCCATGGACTTGTGAGGATCCAAATGATGCAGCAGGTCCCTTACTGCTTCCTCATGGATTAGAGGGGGACTGTAATGGTCCCTGACTCCATCCACCACTTCAGGAGTCCAGCTGTCCTGGAGACAATCTGTCCCACTAGTGAAGATTGAGGCAAAGAAGGTGTTAAGCACCTCTACCTTTTCCTCATCCTTTGTCACTATGTTCCCCTCTCTATCTAGCAAGGACTGGAGGTTGTCCTTGGCCCTTCTCTTGCCATTCATATATTTAAAGAAACACTTTATATTTTCGTTGACAGCCGTGGCCAGCCTGAGCTCCAAGTGGGCTTTTGCCTCTCTAATTTTTCCTCTACAAGACCTAGCAACTTCCTTGAACTTCTCCTGGGACACCTCCCCTCTCTTCCAAAGGTGATACACTCTCTTTTTAATCTTTAATTCCTTCAGCAGCTCCCTGCCCATCCAGCCTGGCTGCCTCCCTCGTCGGCTCATCTTCCGGCTCAGTGGCACTGCCTGCTCCTGTGCCTTCAGGAGTTCTTTCTTGAAGCAGGTCCAACCTTCCTGGACCCCTTTGTTTCTAAGGGCTATTTCCCAAGGAACTTTCTGAATTAGTTCCTTACATAGGCTGAAGTCTGCCCTTTGGAAGTCCACTGTGGAGGTTCTGTTGATGCCCCTCCTGGTTTCTCCATGTATTGAAAACTCAATAATTTCATGGTCACTGGACCCCAGGCAGCCTCCAACCACCACATCCCCTACCAGCCCCTCTCTATTTGTGAGCAGCAGGTCAAGCAGGGCTGCCCCCTGGTAGGCTCATGTAGCAGCTGGGATAAGAAGTTGTCTTCCACACATTGCAGAAACCTTCTAGCCTGCTTCTTCTCTGCAGTGTTTAAGTCTTAGCAGATGTCTGGTAGGTTAGAGTCGCCCACCAGAACAAGGGCAGGTGATCTTGAGGCAGCCTCCAGTTGCTTAAAGAGCAATAAATCAACCTCTTCTTCCTGGTTGGGTGGTCTGTAACAGACTCCAACCAGGATATCAGCCTTGTTGGCCTTCGCCTTAAGTCTCACCCATAATGACTTAACTTGATCATCTTTGATTTCTACCTCCATGACATCCAGAGCATCCCTAATATACAGAGCCACTCCCCCACCCTTTCTCCCTTGCCTGTCTCTCCTGAAGAGTCTGTAGCCATTGATTACAGCACTCTGTGACTGGAGGTTGGCCAGTGTGACACTCATCCACAAGAATGGCCAAAAGGAGGATCTGGGGAACTATAGGCCTGTCAGCCTGACCTCAGTACCTAGCAAGGTTATGGAGCAGCTCATCTTGAGTGCCAACAAGGGTTTAGGAAAGGAAGGTCGTGCCTAACCAGTCTGATCTCATTCTATGACTGGGTGACCTGCCTGGTAGACAAAGTAGATGTAGTCTATCTAGACTTCAGCAAAGCCTTTGACACTGTCTCTCACAGCATCCTCCTGGCAAAGCTGGCAGCCCATGGCTTGGACAAGGTTACTGTGTGATGGGTTCAGAACTGGCTGGATGGCTGTGCCCAGAGAGTGGTGGTGAATGGAACCACATCCAGCTGTTGTCTAGTGACCAGTGGTGAGCCCCAGGGATCAGTCTTGGGCCCAGTTCTATTTAACATCTTTATTGATGACTTAGATGAGGAGATTGAGTATACTGTTAGTAAATTCATGGATGACACCAAGCTGTGGGGGAGTGTCAATCTGCTGGAAGGTAGGATGACACTTCAAAGAGACTTGGACAGGCTGGGTCAATGGGATGAGTCTGTTACAAAATTAATATGGAATATTAATTATGAATATTACTTTTATGTACTAATATAAAATATCATTTATTAATATTCAGCAATATAGAAAACCCTATAGGATTAATTTGGATTTTTGGTCACAAATAAGTGGTTGCACACAGGGTATTTATAAACATGGAATTAAACAGTTTAAACAATCAGAATATGGAAATTAGGAACATGAAACCAGAAAAAATTCTAACTATGCTTATGGAGCTTTAGCATTAACTCTGGCATATATACTCACGAGACATTGATGCCCAAGTAAATTTCCTGTACAAAGATGGTTCCAAAAACTGTGATTACAATCACAAATGTATTCCAGGCAGAGGGAAGAAGAGAAAAATGGAGTTGCTGCAAGCTACAAACACGTTGCCACTGTGAGCAATGCTTTCTGCAGGCAGGATCTAGCTAAACAATCCGCTAATGAGGCTGAGCATGGCTGGAGAGAAGCTGTGGGAAAGTCCCATTTTCACATTGTTCCCTTGTTAAATACACCTTTAGAAAGTAAAACTGGCAAATAGGCACATGCATCACTTGTTTTGGCCAATGAACTCAGAATTTCATGCCTGGTGTAACTAGAGGGGCACCAGTGGAGGGGCTGCACAAGACACCTGGCAAGTGGTGTTGGCTGCTAGCCCCTCAAGGCAGCTTTCCTGAGGCAAGTTCCCATTCTTTAGTCTGCTCGTAAACTCGACTCCTGGACCCTGACACGGGAAGAGGAGTGACCAAAACCAGTCTGGCAGGATTTCTGCTCCACCAGGACAGAGGCCAATGAGATAAGGCTTGACAAAGCCAAGCACAGGGTCCTACACTTTGGCCACAGTAACCCCATGCGGCGCTACAGACTAGGGGGTGAGCTTGTATCAGGAACAGTATGGCCAATAGGACTAGGGATGTAATTCTGTCCCTGCGCTCAGCACTGATAAGCCCTCACCTTGACTACTGCTTGCAGCTCTGGCCCCTCACTTCAGGAAAGATATGGAGGTGCTGGAGTAGGTCCACAGGAGGGCAATGAGACTGGGGGAGGAAATAGAGGGAAAGTCTTACAAGGTGTTGTGGAGGGGTTTTCTCTGTTCCTCCTCTGTTAGGGGGAGGTGAGAAATTAATTTGAGGCAGTTTTGAATTTTTATAAAATTCTTTATTAAAATTAATATTTACAAACTTGTACCACCCCCAACCACTATGAAATCCAGGTTCATATTGCAAGTTTATGAAAGTAGCTTGGGATATATTTACAGGGATTGATTATTAAGTGGAAATATCAAATTATTAACAACTATAGACAGAGAGAAATTCCATTAGGCTTAATGCCTCTTAACAAATCTAGTGTCTGCCCAGCAAGGGCTGAAACTGTGTGTACTCTTCAGATAGAGATAACTTATATTACAAAGGGATTAAAGCTTGTTAAGATGTGTTGCTCTTGAGTATTAATCATTAATCACCCTCCCGGGATTCTGTCTCAGCATGTGCCCAGTATCTGGGGTCTTTGCAGCTGGAGTCTGTCCCGGCTTGCAGGAAATTATAAGGGTTCCCAGTCTCTGGGTTAAATAGAGTTTTCTCTAACCTTCTCTCCTGGTGTGATCTCTGCCTCGATGTTGCCTTTTCTTCTGGATGCTGTGTCCAGGGATGATCAGCTGGCAGGATTCCCAGGTGCAGGAGAAGGATTTGTCTGTGTAGCTTCTGACATGGTCTCACAGTTAGCAGGCTGCGTTTGCAGGTTTGCAGACAGTCTGAGGGTCTGCTGGGCTCTGGGTCTTCCCAGACTTACAGAATAGCTGGCTAGCAGGTTCTATGCCATGCTGCAGAGAGACGAGCTCCATAGATAAATCAAAATAGCTCTAGGTTTTGGCAGGGGGTTCTGGGCTCCCCATATATGTATGGTGCAGGCATGAATGTGCTCTGCTTCTCAAAGGGCTCGCAGACAGCTTAACTGCGCCTTGAGATCAATGCATGAGGTCTGTGCCTCAGTAATGCTTGCAAGTGAGTAAGGCCTGATCCTTTGTCTAGGCCATGCAAGCAAGTCAGGGCAGCAGGGTGCTGCTGTGGATCAGAGCTGAGTCTAAATGCTCTAAGCTTCTGAACGGTTTGAACGGTCTGGACCGTCTGACCACGTGGTGCTGCTGTGCACCCCTCTTTATAGACTGTGGCCAAGATTCATGGCTCGTTGGACATCTAAAATGACCAATCAGGTTGGCAGTAAGCCAAATCTTACCCCAATAGGCAGTAGAGATATGCCTGGACCCTCTCAATAGGGGATTACCTGTCTGAACCTCAGGGGCACACGGGCTGTGTGTGTGTGTGTTACACAATTTGTCTTCTGCCTCGTGGGTCCTGGTAGAAGAACATGTCCGGGCATGTAGAGGCATGGTGAAGCCTCAGTTTTGGGGCTGCTCCCCTCCACCACACAAGGAGAGGCTGAGGGAGCTGGGTTTGTTCAGCATGGAGAAGAGGAGGCTTAGGGTGGACCTTATCACATTCTAGGACTACCTGAAGGGAACTTGTAGTAAGGTAGGAGTTGGGCTCTTCTCCTGGGCAACTTGTGACAAGATGAGAGGGCATGGCCTGAGGCTGCACCAGAGTAGGTTTAGGTTGGATGTTAGGAAGCACTTCCTCACAGAAAGGATAATTAGACACTGGAATGGACTGCCCAGGAAGGTGGTGTCACTGTCTCTGGAGGTGTTTAAGGAAAGATTGGGTGTGGCACTTAGTGTCATGGTCCAGTTGATGTCATGGTCTTAGGTCATAGGCTGGACTTGATAGATCTCAGAGGCCTATTCCAGCCTCAATAATTCTGTGACTCTTGCCAGAGGTTTCTCACTCAAGCCACAGTGATTGCAAACATAGTTTACAGTTTACAAATGCAGTATTTCATGCTAGGTTTTCCTGAGCTTTTCAAGTTCCTCTGTTGTCCTCTTGAGGTTCAGCATCTCCTTTATGCTAGGAATTAAATTCTAAACTCCCTAGTGTCTCTCTTCACATGATGCCCTCTTCCCAAATCAAGGAGTGTGCTGACCCACCTCTCTGAAAAGCTGTGTTTGAGTATCTTTCCTTAGGCTTTTGTCTTACTAAACCCATGAATATCAGTTTTCCCAGCTAAGAAGTGATTAGATCCTTTATCTTATTTTTATAAGCCAAGCCTTTGATTGGACAGACTCCACAACTACTGCACATGTAAATTTGTTTTTTTCATTTGCCTTACTGTACTAACCACATTCTATTAATGTTGCTTTTAAAGATCCATTTTCTTTGCTCCAAAGACCTCATATCTCAGCATGAGATTACCACATTTTATGGTTCATAAGGTTGTATCTTAGACTAACAATACTACATACAATTGTGTGCTGTCATGGTGTCTGCTCTCTATATGATGCTAAATTTACTCTTCAAGATCTCAACATTTTTCTCCATTTGGAACTTCTTTGGCCTTCGTGTATGCTGACTAACACTCTATCAGATCATAGCTTCCTACAGAGCACTTACTGTGCTATAAAATACAAAAGCCAGCTCAAGACCAGTTAACTGCCTTATGGGAGATGTGTGTGGGTGTGTTCATAAGTTCATAAGGCCATGTTGGTGGTCTTCTGACTTCTTATTCAAACCCTGTTCCTTAGTCATCTGTATATTGGTATACACCAGCCCTGAGCTTTATGATGAAGTGGTAGCACTGGAAGCAAGCCTTCCATTTTCCATGTGGACACAACTATGCATTCTGCAGGAGTGTGAATTCTACTGTGGTGGCATTGCACTTGTGCTCAGTGAATTTAGCCACAGAGGTGTAGCTATTTGTCACGGTCTTTCAAAGGTAGCTTTTGTGTCTGCTCAGTGCAATCAGTGAAAGTCTAAGTACCTATGGTGTGGCCTTCCTGCTCTCAGAGAGCTTCGCATGCAGTATGTGAAAGGACCTATGCTGTCTACAACTACCTGAAGGGAGGCTATAGCCAGGTGGGGGTTGGTCTCTTCTCCCAGTCAACCAGCAACAGAACAAGGGGACACAGTCTCAAGTTGTGTTGGGGAAAGTATAGGCTGGATGTTAGGAGGAAATTCTTCACAGAGAGAGTGATTGGCATTGGAATGGGCTGCCCAGGGAGGTGGTGGAGTCACCATCCCTGGAGGTGTTCAAGAAAAGACTGTATGAGGCACTTAGTGCCATGGTCTAGATGACTGGATAGGGCTGGGTGCTAGGTTGGACTGGGTAGTTGTGGAGGTCTCTTCCAACCTGGTTGATTCTATGATTCTACGACCAAAATGATTTGTTTTCCCAGTGGTGACCACGGGCTTTAGGAAAAGCTCCGTTGTAAATAGTTGAACTTCAGGCAGGTCAGATTGTGGAATCACAAATCTGAATGACATATGCTACATAAAATGAGGGCTCCAACTCTTCTTTCTCCTGGAAAACCCAGAAGGTTATTCTGTTATGGCTCATTCCCTACAAAGAACACCACCTAGTCCAGAGGACAGAACTGCTCCTCAGACTCCGCCTGCACCATGTGAAGAAGCTGAGATGATCTGCTTTCAGCACACCCATACCACAGGCTGTAGAAGGTAAAACTCTCCCAGAAGCTCAGAATCAACAGCTTCATTCTGGCTCTTTCCATAGCAGAAACCAGCAGATGCTTCCAGGATCATGCTTGGAGTACTTAGTTACATTCTCAGTGCCTTGATGGACTCAGACTCTGTTGTCAACAAATTCTCCTTCTCTGGAGACTTTAAAAACCCATCTGGATGTGTCCCTGTGAGGAGGCCTGCCCTAGCTGAACCTGCTCTGGTGGTGATGTTGGACCAGAGGATCTCCATAGGTCCCTTCCAATCCCTACTATTGTGTCAGCCTCTGAACCCAGTACAGTGGGAAATACTTGATCCTGATGATATGCACAGCAGGACCTTGGTACCTCAAGGCATGAATGCTGAGTGTTTCCTCTTCTTCTAAGTTTCCCCCTCTGTTTTTGTTATGCTCTTTTGGACAATGAGACAAAGACTGCCATGGCCAAATGAGAGACATCTTAAAAGACATTCTCTCAAACAGAATTTTATTTGATGTAAAACTTTACTGCATCAGAGGTGACTGGAGTATGACAAACCCAAAGTTATTCTTTCCTTAGGAAGGAGTTTAAACATAATTCATGTTCATTGATTTTAATTTCTGGCTATGGGTAATAGGTGCATAGGCCTCTGATGTTCACTCAGTTCTTGTTGGTGCAATCTTATAAGCAGTTTTTCAGTGGAATGAAAAGTTTCATTTGGCCAAGGTGAAACTTATGAAGTTCAACAAGGGCAAGTGTAGAGTCCTACACCTGGGAGAAATAACCCTATACAGCAATACAATTTAGGCAAAATATGGAAGTGACATATTTCATCTTAGTATTCATGAAACAATGGTCTGCCATCTAGGTGCAGATGGTAGATAAGATAGATGGAAGTGTGAAAGGAAGAAGTGTGGGTGTAAGTCTGATGTAATTAACCAATGTAATTAGTATGCATGGGTAGTAAAGGGGGTGATCTGAAGCCTATCTGTAGATTGCCAAGTGAATAGAACTGGAAGTGTATATAAGAAAAACAAGTTGTGCAAATAAATGTTGTCACTTGGAAAAACCTGTGGAGTTTCTACACCACCAACTGCTACAGGAAAGGTGCTAGAAAGCAGTTCTGCAGGGAGAAAACATGAGAGTCCTGGTGGACAACAAGTTCATCACAAGCTAGCAATGTGTCTCAGTGGGCAAGAAGGTCAAAAGTATTCTGGGGTGCACTAAGAAGAATGTGTCCAGCAGGTCAGGAGAGGTTCTCCTGCCCCTCTTTTCTGCCCTGGTGAGGGTAGAAAATATCCCTTCATCTGGGATATTGTGTCCAGATCTGTGTTTCCCAATTTGGGAATAACAGGAAACTACTGGAGAGATTGCAATGGAGAGACATGAGGATGCTTATGGGACTGGAGCATCTCTGTTATGAGGAAAGTCTGAGCGATCTGCGTCTTTTTAGCATAGAAAAAAGAAGACTGAGAGGGCATCTTTTCAATGCATATAAATATCTAAAGTGTGGAGATCATAAAGATGGGGCTGGGCTCTTCTCAGTGGTGGCCAGTGGTGGGACAAGGGACAATAGTTTCAAAATAGATGACAAAAGGTTTCACTTGAACTTAAGGAGAAAATTCTGTTCTTTGAAGGTGTCGGAGTCCTGGACTGGGGCTGTCCAGAGACTTTCTGGAGTCTCTTTCTCTGAAGACTTTCAAAACCTACCTGGATATGTTCCTGTGCAACCTGATCTAGGTGTACCTGCATTAGCAGGGGTGTTGGACTAGATGACCTCTGGAGGTTGCTTCCAGCCCATCACATTTTGTTGCAAGTTAACCTGATTTAAAAAGTCAAACTAGAACCTCCTCGTGCAAACTAATTCACAATACTGACACTAAGAAGAAGTTGATTATTAATTGAGATAACTCACTAGAATATAGAGCAGGAAAGTGTAAAAATCTCTTTGGGTCCTTCAACTCATTACAAGACAGAGAAGGAGCAGTCATTTGCTAATAAAGTGAAAGCACTAAGACTTCTAGGCATTTATCTAGACTTCTGTGTAAAAGTTGATTATGCATGACAATGCTAATCATTTCAGACCAAGTTTGTTAAAGATCTTTAAAACCTGTCAGTGGACCTTGAAAATCTTGAAGTTGTATATCGCTTTTTGAAGGCTTCATGTAGTTATGACCCACAAAGCTGAGGGTGAAACAGATCTGTAAGGCTAATAGATTGCTCTGGGAAATGAATCAGGAAAATCATTACACCTTGCTATTTCAAGAAATCTAACTTTGCTATTTTCCTACTGTCTGCCAGAAAGCACATAGGAGGAAAGATTTTTGTGACTGTTTTTTTGGTTGTTATTTTTGTTTATAATTCAATTCTTGTTCTTTGCACAAAACCTGTTTTGTTATAACATCTTTACTAGTACCCAGTAGAGTTCACAAGCAGCTTGTAAACAATATTTTTTTTCCCCCTGAATCTTTATTTTGTCTCTGTAAATACCTTCAAAACAAAGGTTTTGTCATGGTAGAGTGGAACTGCACATAGCAGAAACAACCATTAGATCTCAAGACACACTAATTAGATATCTGCCTTTTGCTATGTAATATTAAGACTTAAATTCTAGCACACTTAAAGTTCATGCAATTTCAGACATCGGTCAATTAGGCAAAGGAAAATCAGGTCAATTTTATTAAGCTCTGTGACTCTGGCAGTTGATTATACTGAGAAAACACAGGACTTGGTGCTTTAGCAGAGGGTTTGCTTTTGTAATTGACTAAGTGCTGCCTTCTGCTCTACTGACCTTCACTAATTTGTAGTATTGCCTGTCATTCCTTATCTGCAACCAAGTGGGAAGGTTCATATGTAAACATCAACATAGTTAAGGTCAGGGGGGACTGCATCTGTCTCTGTAGCCTGTTATTTTAATTGTGTGTATATCCAGGCTGCAGACTTTCTGCCATTTCGTTCCACCAACCTATCTGAAAATCTGCATTCTTTGTTACACTGTCGTAGTAACAGTGAAGTGAATAAAGAGAATAGCTGCGGATCGTTTAAAAGCCTTGGGAGCCTCTGTTAGTATGGTCTCCATGCTGCCAGCACTGCAGGAGGGTGGCATGGCCTGGGACCAGCACGGCCGGGGAAGCAGCTGTCTCCATGTATAGGGAAAGCTGTTTTGCTTTGTGTGGTATGGCAGATTATCACCAAGGAAATCTATCCTGTTGTCGTGGTTGCTGTGAGACTCTCTTTCTTCAGCACTTCAATAGGGAGGCTGAAATTGGGAGAAAACTGCCTGAAGCTTTCACTCCAAAAGGTTACACAAGTATCCTCAAGTCGTACTTCTCAGTGTTTTGGACACATGAGGTGAAAAAAATGTGTCAGTGATTACAAGGGCCTGTGAAGATTCCAAATCTTAAATAAAATGGTCACCCTTACTACCACTGCAGCATTAAAGCGTTTGTGGCCTCTGAATGCACCGGTAGCTGGTTAGAAACAGCGTGACAAAACCACTGTCGGGTAGCTGGCGTTTGGTAGTTTCTGTACCGTCTCATTTCTGCTGCAGAATTATTGCATATAAAAATAACACTTTCCTCCCTCCCCCTTCTTCTTCTACTCTTTAAGTTTCAGATCTGTTAGTGATATTTCTCATAGCCTGATGTACTTTTAGCACAAACTATTTTGGGTAATAGCCGTATTAAATATCCTTATTTTAATTTAATCTCTTTGTTCAACATAGCAAGCTTCCTATTTCAGCAAATGATTGTTTTTCCTTTGATGTTTCTCCCCCTTGGATATTTGCATACACTTAGTTTATTTCCTCCTTATTTCACCTTTGCTTTGCTAGTGTTTATGATCATCTTTTAAGAGATACAAGATATATCTTCTGGTCTCTTATGCTCGTATAGCTTAATCTGAGGCTTTCCCTAAATTATCTTAGATAAATGCCTAGAAGTCTTAGTGCTTTCACTTTACTAGCAAATGACTGCTCCTTCTCTGTCTTGTAATGAGTTGAAGGACCCAAAGAGATTTTTACACTTTCCTGCTCTGTATTCTAGTGAGTTATCTCAATTAATAATCAACTTCTTCTTAGTGTCAGTATTGTGAATTAGTTTGCACAGGGAGGTTCTAGTTTGACTTTTAAAATCAGGTTAACTTGCAACGTTTTTTGAGTGTATTCCAAAGTTTACCTGTTTTTAAAACAATCTATGTATGCACTTACAACTCCTCCTGACATACTACCAATCAGGACTAAAACTGATGCATTTTCTTCCTGCTAATGACCAGAGAATCGGAATGTTAATTAAGTATGTTTTCTTTTACCCTAATTTGAGCAAGAAGTACAAAACCAAAGGGAATAGAGGCTTCAAGCTCTGGTTGTGAAGCTGTCTTGAATGCATGGAAAAGTAGTGAGTGCATTAATGAACAATCAGCAATTCTGCATTGGTGGAAAGTCAATGAAAATGTGTTTAATGACAGTGACCTACCTGATCCTCCCTCCAGCCTTGCTACTTCAAAATGATCTTCAGCAACCAGTGCTAGCCTGTACAGAATGCTGAGAAGTGCTACAAGTAATTCTACTTGTCGTGATGACTAATTGAAAGAAACAGCTTGATGAATTTTCTAGTTCAGTAGTCCGGCTGTTGTAGAGAAACCACATTTCTGAAACACAGCAAGCTGAGACCAAGAAATTATTGCCTCTAGCAGTGGATCTTTGATCTGCCTCTGACTGATGTTGCATATCTATGAATTCCTCAAGGTGACGCAACATCAGTTCTGAGCTGTATTACTTGCAGATCTGGATGATGAAGCAGAAAAATAACCTGTGTACATATTTAACCCTACAGCTGTCTTACACTGCATTTCCTTGAGAACAAGTTCATGTTTATTCCTGGGATTGCTTTCTTAAGGAGAGCAGTACTGTCTCTGTATTTGAGAGATGGTGATTAAGATGGTGATATCTCTTCTGCAGTGTTGACTAATAATCACTCCTGCCTACCAAGAAACTGTGGATGAGAGAAAGGAAGCTAATTGATGCCTCTGGGAAATGACAGTAAAATACCATCCTGCTTTGTAAAATTTGCACTTTACAAAAGCGTTAAAAGAAAGCAAGCATTACACAGCTCCAGCTGAGGAGATGGGGGCAAGTTCATTCATGAAGGATGATGTAAATTCCTCATATGGGTAGTGGGAAGAATGAAAAATAGTTTGTGTCCTAACAGCTGCATATAAAACCTGTGCACTTTTTTGGCTGTTGTTTTCCTACAACTGCCAGATGACAGGTCTAACTCCCTGCCTTAGAATCATTACTGTAGTGATGTGCAGATGACGAGTGAAAGGAAATGAGGGCAATGTCAGCCCCAAAAGGAAAAAGCATTGTTTCCACAAGGCCTTTATTCCCAAGCAGAAAGGAAGGGTTGTTTCCTTTAAACCGTGTTTCATCTTGGTGAGAAGTGACTGAAACGAAGAGCAAAGCAGAGAGAGAGTGGTAATCAATTCGATTTGACCTATGTTTCTCTCATTTGATCAAAGACTGACTGAATAATATAAGGAGAGTCATCTTTTTGTTTGGTTTGTCTTGTTTGAAAAAACCCAAACAAATACAACAAAAAAATTGCCAGCTTCTAAGAAAATTGCCCCAACTCTGCAAACTTAGGAAATGTGTGGGCACAACACTGATACAAATTGTAAACAAATAATGCACTATTTCTGCAGCCCATTTCATCTGAGTGATTTCAGAGTACTTCACAAATGACTGTGGCATTTGTACAAACCAATGAAGTGGACAGCAGAAGCCAAAAGAGTGTAGTGCCCATCTTAGAAAATCACTTTGAAATTGCCGGTAAGCAAAAATTGTCTTTATTAGGTTATGCAACAGAGGAATGAATGAATGGCTGATATTTGGTATTAGAATCTTGGAGAATGTAACGGTAGTGTAGCTGTGCTCTTCTCAGTTGAACAAAGCTCTTTATTACTAGGATGGAATTCACTATCCTGCATTATTGGTTGAAGAAGTGTGAAATTGTGTTAGCAGATTCATGGAGAAGCATTCATATACTTACAGGTAAAAGGGCAAAAAGTGACTTATTTGAAGAATCTGATAGACTCCATTAGAGAGGAGTCACAAAACATAAACCTCCTAGGCCCGCTTTTCTGATTCTCATTATGTTGATTCATTAAGTATGCTGATTTCCCCTTTTCTCATTGTCTGTTAGGAATTTTTCCTTATTACATTAATAATTTTAATGCATTCAGGCCAGAGATTCCAAATCTCTTCCAAATGAAGGAAAACACTGATGCAGAGTGCTGCATAAGTCAATGACTTATTTTGGAAAAGAAGGAAGGAAGGAAGGAAGGAAGGAAGGAAGGAAGGAAGGAAGGAAGGAAGGAAGGAAGGAAGGAAGGAAGGAAGGAAGGAAGGAAGGAAGGAAGGAAGGAAGGAAGGAAGAAAGAAAGAAAGAGAGAAAGAAAGAGAGAAAGAAAGAGAGAGAGAAAGAAAGGGAGAAAGGGAGAAAGAGAGAAAGAGAGAAAGAGAGAAAGAAAGAAAGAAAGAAAGAAAGAAAGAAAGAAAGAAAGAAAGAAAGAAAGAAAGAAAGAAAGAAAGAAAGAAAGAAAGAAAGAAAGAAAGAAAGAAAGAAAGAGAGAAAGGGAGAGAGAGAGAAAGAGAGAGAAAGAAAGAAAGAGAGAAAGAGAGAAAGAGAGAAGGGGAGAGAGAGAGAAAGAGAGAAAGAGAGAAAGAGAGAAAGGGAGAGAGAGAGAAAGAGAGAAAGAGAGAAAGAAAGAAAGAAAGAAAGAAAGAAAGAAAGAAAGAAAGAAAGAAAGAAAGAAAGAAAGAAAGAAAGAAAGAAAGAAAGAAAGAAAGAAAGGAAGAAAGGGAGAAAGGGAGAAAGAGAGAAAGGGAGAGAGAGAGAAAGAGAGAAAAAGAGAAAGAAAGAGAAAGAAAGAAAGAAAGAAAGAAAGAAAGAAAGAAAGAAAGAAAGAAAGAAAGAAAGAAAGAAAGAAAGAAAGAAAGAAAGGGAGAGAGAGAGAGAGAAAGAGAGAAAGAGAGAGAGAGAAAGAGAGAAAGAGAGAGAGAGAAAGAAAGAAAGAAAAAGAAAGAAAGAAAGAAAGAAAGAAAGAAAGAAAGAAAGAAAGAAAGAAAGAAAGAAAGAAAGAAAGAAAGAAAGAAAGAAAGAAAGAAAGAGAGAAAGGGAGAGAGAGAGAGAGAAAGAGAGAAAGAGAGAGAGAGAAAGAAAGAAAGAAAGAAAGAAAGAAAGAAAGAAAGAAAGAAAGAAAGAAAGAAAGAAAGAAAGAAAGAAAGGGAGAGAGAGAGAGAGAGACAGAGAGAGAGAGAGAGAGAGAGAGAAAGAAAGAAAGAAAGAAAGAAAGAAAGAAAGAAAGAAAGAAAGAAAGAAAGAAAGAAAGAAAGAAAGAAAGAAAGAAAGTGAACTCAATTGACCAACCAACCCTCCTCCCCAGCCAATAGAAAATATACAGGGAGATTATGAGCCTGAAGAGCAACCCTCAACTATACTAGCAGGTTTTGGTTTTTTGTGTGATTTTTTTCTAGTATATGTGTTGTTTTGTTCAGCTGGAATAAATGTGATATGGTATGGCACAATGAAGTGGTGCTTCTTCTTTTATAGAGCCCAATATTAAGTGTTCTGCTCTGCTCCTATGACCTTCACATCCCTGAACAGCTTTTGAACAGAGCAGCCAGCCATGGCTTTGCCTGAAGAACTCAGGTTTCCTGAGGATGTGTTATAACTGTTTCACAATGTCAGATATACCCAAACTACTGAAGAGTTCCCTAAGAAAATAAAGGCAACAGGAGCTGTTGAACACCACTGGAAACTATTTGGTCTGCAGTGGGAGAAACTGGATGCTACTGATGGCTTTGGTTGTAGGGATGGCTGTACCTGTGGTTTTTCCACTCTCTGTGGGTCTGTTTTTAACTAAGTGGGACACTTTTTTTTTTTTTTTTTTTTTTTAAAGATTACATGTTCAGCTACAACCCAGGCCTTGTCCAACACAATCAAGTGGGACTGATGAATAGAAAGGTATGCCATCATGCGCTTACCATTTCTGTTCATTTATAGTACAAGAGTGTCCTGAGAAATAAGTGCAGAGGAGGGCAACAAAGCTGGTGAAGGGCCTGGAGATTAAACTTTGCAAAGAGCAACTGAAGGAGTGGGGGCTGTTTAGTTTGAAGAAGAGGAGGCTAAGGGGAGACCTCATTGCTTGTTGCTCTCTACAACTACCTGAAAGGACCTTATAGAGAGATTGGTGCTGGTCTCTTCCGACAGGAAATTATCAATAGAAGAAGAGAGAAAATGGCCTCAAACTGCAAGAGAGTAGCTTTAGACTGGATGTTAGGAAAAGATTTTTTTCACAGAAAGAGTAGTCAGACACTGGAATAGGCTGCCTAGGGAGGTGGTTGAGTCACCGTGCCTGGATGTATTTAAAGGTCGCTTAGATGTTGCACTTGGGAATATGATTTAGGGGTGAACTTTGTCGAACTGAGTCAATGGTTGACCCTTATTATCCCAGGGGTCTTTTCCAAACTGAATGATTCTGTAATTCAATTATAATGTGCAAGAGGTCTAGGACCTTTAGTGGTTTTCCAAAATATTTTTGTTTCTTTCGAATTTCATTTTTCTGACTAGAATTCTACAATTTTTAGTTTTAGCCTGAGTCACTAGTGTCACATATCTGTATTTATCATAAGCATTTTCTCTGAAGTTCAGTTTGGGTTTTGCAGAGGATAGAGATAGATGCAGTGATCTTAACAGCTCTTGTTCAAAGAGACCCCACATCCTCTTCTTTTATGGGGCAATAATCCCACCTGAACCAGATGCAGAATTTCAAAGGCAGGAGTTCATGTGCTGTAATACAGTGATCACTCAGAGGCATTCTTGTTCTTACCATTGTTCAGGCACCACCCGTGAACAAGCTACACTGGCTTACATGGCAGCTGATGTCATGATAGTAATCAAATGAAAAAAAACATGTGTGAAATTCTTTATCTTCCTCATCACAAACCTGCATTTGTTCTGTGCTATTTAATGACTAGTTTTGCCTCATCGTGTTGGTGAAATCTCTGATGCGCTGCTAAAGGTATCAAAGATTTATTCTTTTAGCTTTTTGATCTTCCCTGTGAGGGCTAGACTTGATGTGACTTGGCAGATCTGGGCAAAACAGAGATCCCTCTAGTTCGGTACTGCCATCTTACTGGATGGGTGGTTCTGTGGTACCTATTCCATTCAACACTGGACCTGTCATTTTCCTTCTGTGTTTCATTCAAGTTCTTAGTCTTTTCTGGTCTCTTGCAGGCAGACTTGAGATCAAGGCTGAAAATAACAGTGTTGTTTGTCACTCTTTACTCTTTAGTGAAAAAGCACAGCTAGTAAAACACACATTTGGGTTGGGATAAGAATGCACTTTAAGGAGAACCTGTTTTTTCTGTATTTACAGGATTTAGGAAGTCATGTGGGAATCGTGCCCAGCGCAGTGCAGTAGGGTTGATTATCCAGAAGGTGGCAGCTGAAGTATACCGATGCAGTAACAGCAAAAAACAGCTTGAGCTACCTGCAGCTTCTGTCTCTTTGCAGGAGGAAAGGCTGTATTTGGTTAAATACAGCAAAAGAGAAGAAAAAAAAATAAAAAAGAAAAAGAGAGCATCTACGACTCCAGGCACCTATCTCAGCCTTTGAATTAATTCTGAATATTGTTGTCCAGTGGTACTCAGAATTATTTTAAAGCTTGGGAAAAAAGTGCTTGCTTGCCATTTCACACCTGTTTATTGCTGGACAAATTCTGGGGTTTTGGAGGGTGAGGAGAAGCATTATTTTAGTTTCTTCATCACCATTTGTTTGATTTTTTTTTTTCCCCAGGGGCTCATGTCCAAAGTCATTGCACTTGAAGTGCTGTAGGCAGTCAGAAAAGAATTTTCATCAATAGTAATGATTTTTATCTTTCCAGATGGGTTATTGTGGTGCAAACACAGTTTACAGCCACCTAACAATCTAGTATATTTATAAATAAATAGATCCAAAATACATACTAAGTCTACAAGGTAATTTTAGTAAGGAGACATCAAAGCACAACTCTACTCATAGCCCCTGACTATGTTATCCCTTATTGAGGAAAACCTTTATAGGAGAGGACATTGCTGACTGGCCTGCTAATGCTATGGAGAAGATGACTCTTTCAGCCACTTGTGTTAAGTGATTACAAACCAGCAAGCTACAGATGGCCCAACTTCTTTTTAAGAAAAAGAAATTACACAGACAGCTGTAATCATAGGTATTTCAAACATTTTCACTCTTAATAGGCTGGAACAGCTATCTGGGGATTCCTAGCTTTTGATTAAGTCTTTGTAGCAGCCAGCCCTTCACTGTACAGCTTCCAAAATGGCAGGTGTGGAAGTTTCTCCCTCAGGCATCTAATGGAAATGCACTTGTATTCCTTATTCAATTCCACATGGCAATAAAACCAAACCCCAAACCAAGCAAACCCAAATATTGCTATTTAAAGCAGAGCCTGCACTTCTTCAACCACCTGACATATATCATGCAGCTTCTAAGAAGGAGAACTTCTGTCCTTTAAGGTCCTAAGCACACAACACAGGCCATGTGAACACAGGCCTAAGGATGTGTTTAAGCATTTTCTACTGTGGAGTGTGATCTCTTTCTGGTATACCTGCACATCAGGGATAACGTATCTGTGCTGCCTTATACAGGATGATAAGTCCACTGCAATGGATGCAGCAACAGCAGTGCACATTTGGAGAGATGTACTACTCAGTCAAACATCTTTTAATATCAAAGTCTTTGTGATGACAACAGTATTGGTTTAGATCTTGAGAGTAAAGGTTAGATGAGGAGGAAACACATTATTCCCTCCACATCAAGTTTCTCAGTCAGTTACAAGCAGAGTGTGCTTGTTCTGACCTCAGTAATTTGCAAGTATTCTTAGAAAAAACTGTTTGAATTAATTAGTATTGAATCACAGCTTGCCTGGTTTAACAGACAAACTTTTGTTAACTTTTCAAAATTCTTTATAGTTAATTTTTAAAGAAGAATATCTACCTTCAAGGCAAGAGTAGTCATTAAATCTCTCCTGGTTTCCATTTGTTTTATGGTTATGCCTGAGCCTTCATCCAGTGTAAATGGGTTTTAAGTAAGAGTCCTAAGGCCAGTTCAGGAGAGAACCACAGATGTATGCTAACCTTCCTAGGATTTAGGTATGTGCCTAGGTCACTCTTGGGAAAATACTGGCAGATAGATACAGAAATGGGTGAAGTGTGCTCCTAGAAGGTGTTTGAATTCGAAGCTTACATTTCAAGGGTGTGTAGAATCATAGAATGTTAGGGGCTGGAAGGGACCTCAAAAGATATCCAGTCCAACCCCTTTGATAGAGCAGGATCACCTATACCAGATCACACAGGAACATGTCTAGGTGGGTTTTGAGTATCTCCAGAAAGGGCAACTCCACAATCACCCTGGGCAGCCTGTTCACTGTTCTGTCACCCTCACAGGGAAAAAGTTCCACCCCATGTTTACCTGAAACTTCTTATGCCTTAGCTTCCACCCATTGCCATTGGGCATCACCAAGAAGAGCCTGGCTCCATGCTCTTGACACTCACCCTTTACATATTTCTAAACACTGATGAGGTCACCTCTCAGTCTCTTCTTCTCCAAGGTAAAGAGCTCCAGCTCTCTCATGCTCTCTTTGTAAGAGAGATGTTCCATTCCTTTAATCATCTTTGTCGCTCTGTGCTGGACACTCTCAAGTAGTTCTACATTCCTCTTGCACCAAGGGGTCCAGAACTGAACACAGTACTCCAGATGTGGCCTCACTAGGGCAGAATTGAGGTGCAGGAGAACCTCTCTCAACCTACTAGACACAGCTCTTCTAATATGTTCCAGAATGGCATTGAGCATCCTGTCCACAAGTGCACATTGCTGACTCATGGTCAACCTCCTACCAACTAGGACCCCCAAATCCTTTTCCCCTCCACTGCCTTCCAACAGATCAGTCCCCACATACATGGGGAAGTTGAGGGTTGAGCAAGCTGGTGCATTATATCTTCGACACTCCATCCTCCCCAGCACTGCCCAAGAGTATTCACTTAAAGCAATGGAGCCAGAAACATCAAGTATACCTTCAGTCCCAGATCAAACTTTTATTTGGGTGAGAAGAGAGTTTGAGCTGCTGTTCTGGAAATGCATGAGCTCAGAATAAATACCTGGAAATACCTGTTCAATCAAGAGAAAATTCTTCAGACTAATAGCCTGTTTTATCTTTAAACTATTTTTCTATTTGACAAATACTAGTAGAAGAAACACTTTCACGTAAAACATCTGTTGAAGATGGACAGAAAAGAACCAGAATAATACTGTAGCAAATCTGTCAAACTTACTTTCAGTAAATCTTTCTTTGAAGTGTGCTCCACTAAACTCGTCTTGTTGCTTTGACTCTGCTAACTAATGGTAAAACAAACAAACAAAAATCCCTCCAAAAGCATCTTCCTTGCCCCTGCTCATAGCTGCTGAGACTGTCCTGATGTTAGCGCAGCATCCATCAGCATAGAAGCTAATTTCTTTCCCAGTGAGGCCATCAGAGAGGTTGAGAGACAATTCTGGTGCCATGCTGACATCCTCTCTAGCCTGCTTCTTTATGGTGAAGTGGAATTTGTATGTATGTCGCAAATTGTCCAGGGAGTGAGCTGCATGTAGCTCCAGAGCACTTGGAATACACGTCCCAGTCAGCTTCATACGAGTCCTTTTCAGTGCTGTTACAACATCAGCGCACGGATAGAAACAAGCAGGTCACCTGGGGGCGCCATTGTAGCCAGATGCTCAGATTTTGTGTCATTTGCATTTGACACTTCGTAACAGGAGAATATACTTCTGGTAAAGTTTCCTTTCCTCCCAGAACTGCCCTTTATCAGGAGACTTTTAACTCAGCTGCTGCTAACATTTTTTAACGATCTGTGCCACTGGGTGGATAACAACTGCAAAAAAGGACAAATAAAGAAACTTTGTTTCCTAGGTTGCTTGCTGTGGAAGTTTACTTCTCTCCCTCTCTCCCTCTCCCTCTCCCTCTCCCTCTCCCTCTCCCTCTCCCTCTCCCTCTCCCTCTCCCTCTCCCTCTCCCTCTCCCTCTCCCTCTCCCTCTCCCTCTCCCTCTTAGCTAAGCCTTACTTTATCTTTACAAGATTTCTACAAAAGAGTAACCATTTTCTTGCCAGTTCTGCCCAAACAAATATTTCAATATATTTGAATCATTTTGCCTTGTCAGGTAAGCTGATGTTCCACTTGCTTGTTTCTATCACAAAAAGGCAATCTGTATCCAAGATGAGTTTCCAACATCCACGCTTTGCTGCAAGAGATAGCAAATGCTTTGAGTGTGCTTATTACACTCATTTCTGGAGGTAACCTTTTCACCATAAGTCTGTATTTAGTTTTATTTTGTGTTGGTTAAGTGGAAAAAACAATGAAGAGAACCAATTTTTGTTGTGTGACATTACATGTGTGGTAGGGTTATGTGACATTACATGAGTGGTAGGGTTGCAGTGAAATAATAAATCCTGACAAAATGAAAGCTGTGTTTTTGTGACATCTCATATGCTGGGCAGATTGTTTTAAGCACTGGAAACTCTATCGTTGGTACCTTATGAACATCTTATGCTCGGAGAAGTCAGGTATCTATCATGGTGTAATGCCAATTCTTGTCCTCTTCTGTAGTTGTAAAAGCCACAACTTACAATGAAAATGTACAAAATGCTTCTCTAGAAGTCTACAAAAACAAAGATATTGTAAGTATTGCAGACATCATCTGTTACTGCAAGCCATTTTGCCTTTCTGCAAGGAAGAACTGCAAGAGTGGTAGGATTAGTGAGTAAATGTTTGCCGCATGACTTGTTACTTGTGGCCTTTTGTATTATCCCTTTAGCAGTTGCTGCATGACATGACCTTTTCAGCATATTTATCAGTCTCAGGCTTATAGATGATGTAGAGTTGCAAATGTTGTCACTAAGGGGAATGACCATTTCTAGGCAACAGCTCCAAAATCAGGTTTTGATGGGAGTGTTTGGCAATGCTTGTGTCTTGGTGCATGGACCTGATTTCTCTTCTGAAGCTCTAACATCCAAGTAGGAGACAGAGCTCTAATTCCACAGCAAGAATTATGAGAAGGAACATAAAAGTAGACTGAATAGCAAATAGGTTGCATCTGATGAAGCACAAGTGTTATGTTCAGTAAAAGATGCAGCATCCTACTTTGTGTTTTTGTATTACATATATATGTGTGTGTGTGAGAGAGAGTCTTGTTTCCATGGCAAGAGTACTACAAAATAGTAAGAAATGTGACCAAGTTTCTGAGGAGAAACATGAATTTAGTGGTTTAGGGGCTGAAATAAATACTTGTGATGGAATGCATTGCCCATGTTTCCATCGAAACAACTTTTGATTTTGTTAAAAGTTCCCTTTTTCCTTTCTTCACACCCACATTCCCCCCCCCCCCCCCCCCCCCCCCCCTCACAGGCATGATGGCTCTGTACTTCCTGCTGTAGGGAGCCTTATCTTTGAAAGGCAGAGGATTTGATATTTGAGCAGTAAATTATCCTTGAGGAATATGCTGAGTTATTAAATTGGTTTCCTGATACATCACTGTGGCATTTCTTGCATTCATGTATGAATTTTCAGACAGCACCAGAGTATGCCTTGTACAATTGAAATCAATGACAACACTTCTGTTAATTTCAAAGGTGCAGGGTCAAGACTTGCATGAACTGCTGTACTGAAGCAGCAGTTCTGCTCCTTTTGCTCTTGAAAGACGACCCACTGTGTTCCATTCACACAAAACACCGAAATATTTCTGTCTACCTGCATTAATCCATAATCAGAAAAAGTAATAATGTATGCATGGAAGGTCATGAGTTAGATTCCTGGCACTTGCTGGCAGATTCTACACTCCCTCTTGAAACTTTCAGATCTTCCACTGATAGATAGGAATAAGCAAAGAAAGACTACCTGAAAGGAGGTTGTAGCCAGGTGGGGGTTGATCTCTTCTGCCAGGCAACCAGCAACAGAACAAGGGGACACAGTCTCAAGTTGTGCCGGGGAAAGTATAGGCTGGATGTTAGGAGGAAGTGCTTCACAGAGAGAGTGATTTGCCATTGGAATGGGCTGCCCAGGGAGATGGACTGGCTGAAGCACTTAGTGCCATGGTCTAGTTGACTGGATAGGGCTGGGTGCTACGTTGGACTGGATGATCTTGGAGGCCTCTTCCAACCTCATTGATTCTATGATTCTATGACTATAACCAAAAGTCAGATGGGAATGGAAGAGGAGAACACCACGATCCACTGTTTGTGATGCTGGAATAAGGAAGAAAGTGATGATTAGTTGTCTAATTTTAACCTGCAGTTTCAAGTAGAACAATTTTTTGTGTATGGTGTCCATTACTTTAGTATTGTGGTGTGGACTTATATAAAGTTGTTGTAGCTGACAATTTTCTGACAAATTATATAGTTTCTTACTGTGCCTTGGATTTTTTTTTCTCATCTTTTTTTTTTTGAAGGCTACCCTGCAGGGCTTGAAATTTCCACTGTGACTCAATTACTGGCATTAACACTGTTATAGAACCTGGAGCATTTCCTGGGCAGGAATTTATTTTGTAGGAGGTGCTGCATGACACGGCTGCACACCTGGAATTGGAAGAGCAGATAAATTCTCTTAGTGTGCCTCCCTAAAGCTTTTATTTTGCTATTTATGATGATAAATAATGTTCCTTATTGGCCAGTGGCCTCACATTGCCAAATTTGTTTGAAGTCTGTTAAGGCTTCTGCTGACCATGAGGATGCTACCTCTGCTGTGGCCTTTCCCAGCTTGCTACTAGGACTTGCTGTTTTGGAAGATAAGCCTAAGATGTGAAATGGGCTGTATTTGAGATGCACTGGTTAGAGAATACAGCGACTTTCAATTTTACCCTAGCTCTAGCATGTGCTTATGTTGATGTGTTCTGTCATTGACTCCTTTATGCATGCATTGGAATTCCTAGTTGTCTGTTGTCTCTTATACAATATGCTATGCAAATGATTTTGAAAATGAGCAAACCTATGATTTTTTTGGTTGTTTTTTTTTTGGTTGGATTTTTTTTTTCCACATGTACTCTGCCAGCAATGTGAAAATGAACAGATCTCCAACGACTTTGTGTTCAGCTGTCCAAAATGTCTGAGGTTCCTTGGTCCAGGTTTACAAGAGAAGATCAAGTGAAAAAGAACATGAAGACCTGACAAATTTCTGGCTTCATGAGGTGAGGCCCATAGAGAGGGAGTCATGCATTAGTGAAAATGTACCAAATGATGAAGTACTGCATAGAGCATAGGATATGTTTAAAGAATGACCTCTAGTAAACTTTTATAGACAATTCCTCTATTTGTCCAGAACTGCTCTCTGAGGTATCATTCAAAAAGTCTTGCCAGAAGTAACAGATTTGAACAGCAGACATCTGATTCTAAACATTTCACAGCTCATAAACAGAGCTACCTCCATGAGAAGCAAATAATTTCCACAGAGACTTGCCACAGCTTGTGGCATTATTTGAACTGTAGCAATGCTAAGGTGCTTGACGGCCTGCGGTTACCTCCTGGTTTAAGCCATGCCTGCAGAGAAATTAATTCTACAGCAATCATCAACGTTTTCAACATCACATGAAGAGACAGTGATAGATGTGTGCCAAAAGTTTAGGAGGCTACATCCTGTTGTAATTTTCAAATCACAAACTTTTAAACTTTTTGAGGATCTGTAAGTTTATTTTATGGAATGGTTGTTCCCTGCTCCCTTTCCCCACCCTTTGTTATGCTGAAATAAGTTCTCTTGGTTCTAGTAGATGCTGATCTGGACTGGAGACAGTGCACTGAAGGAGTCCAGCAAAAAGAGGTGGAGGTTGAGGGGAAGGAGTAGAGGAAAAGTGGGAGAAGGTTGTATGGTACTGTACTACATTACAAAGACCAAATTCAAACAAGCCTAGTTCAAAAAAACAACCAACCAACCAAATCAAAACAACACCCCAAGCACTACCAGATACCAACTCTGGTGTTTTTAATTTATTTGTTTTCCTTAGCAGTGTCTTCCTGTTTCTATGAATGAGTTGAGTCAAATAATTTTAACGAAGACCACAAAAGTATGTGGAACTGTGAAAAAAGTCTCCAGGGATTAAAAAAAAAAAAAAAAACAACCCCAAAAAATGCAGATGGATAAAATGTTCTACACTTTACATGGTGTGATAAAGAAAATAAAATAGAACACTTAGATAAACTCAAGAACTTATGCTGAATTTATGTGTTTTCTAACAGTGTCATAAGTTTACATTTTTTGTTTTTTCTTACACAGTTTTCAGTTCCATTAAAATAAAGAGGGGCAGGAATGTGAGAAGTGACTTTATACTTGTTTACGAAGCAGAAAAAAAGTGTAATCCATGTTAGATGGGAAACACTTTCTGAGAGCAGCTGCCAGAGTGGTTAGATACAACCACTGGAATGGGCTACCCAGGGAGATGGTGGAGTCACCGTCCCTGCAGGTGTTCAGGAAAAGCCTGGAGGAGGCACTTGGTGCCATGGTCTAGTTGACTGGATAGGGCTGGGTGCTAGGTTGGACTGGATGATCTTGGAGGTCTCTTCCAACCTGGTTGATTGTATGATTCTATGTTTTTTACCTAGTTGGTGTCTGTTTTTTTTTTTTGTTTTGTTTTGATTTTTTTGGTGTTTGTTTGTTTGTTTTTCCCATGAAACTAAGGGGAAGGAAAATGCATATAAACTGTAACAGGTTCAGTTGACCAAAAAACCAAACAAAAAAAAAAAGCCTAACTGTGGAAAGAGTTCCAGTAAAAAACCTCATTCTTTCTCCATATTATAAATCTTCAAACAATAATGTACCCCTGGGACCCCTGTAGATGTTGATGAAGCTGAGAGTTGTAAGTGGAAATAACCAAATGACACTGTCACAACCTGGTTTGTCTAATATCTGTATGGCCACTGAAAGTGATATTTTACAAAAAAATCTGTTTGCCTTTTTTCAGGTTGAAGTCCACCTGATGTTAACAAACGTGCTTTGAAAGACAGTACAAAGGGTAGAAAAGAGAAGGAATGTCAATGAAGTTTCAGATGGTCATTGGTAAATCTGCTGAATTCTCCTCATCAGCAGAGAAGATTCCATACCTTCTTTTCTTTAAGAGCATGGAGAAGCCACAGCATAAAGACTTCAGTGATTTTCTGCAGGTATTTTGACATGTGTAAGGAAATGAATAGCTCACAGTGCTGACTTTGCAGCCTGTTACTATGGAGCTCCAGTTGGACTTCAGTAATGAGGAAACAGAGTTCAATTTACTTGAGCAGTTGAATGAATTTCTGTTTGACAAAAGGGTTTTTCCGACATCAGTCTCTGTGATCTAAGACAACATCATCCGATCCAGGCATTTCCCAACTAGCCAAGGTTTTCTTTTTATGTAATAGAAGTACTGAGAGATGTACTACTACATGTATCTGGCTGCTTGCTAGTAATGCCTTTACTTAAAGCAAGAGAACTCTGGGCAGCTCAGTGTACTTCACAAACACTAAACTAATAACATCTGCATTTCTCTAGTCCAGAGACAGGGACTTGATTTTAGAGTGGTAGTGTTTAAAATGATGTGTCAGAGGAGTGTATCAGAGCAAAGTTTTGTTTCTTACATTTGCTGACATCTACCTGAAGGAATTACTATGAATGCAGCTTACTATCCTAAACCAAAAACTGCCAGTCTCCTGAAGTTCTTCAGCGTCAAATTTGCATTGTGAATACTGTTTCTACCCACGTTTCTTTTCGGGCTTTCCCTTCAGACCACATTTTCCCCCCTTTATTATCTTGTTAGGCTTACTAACCTTTTTCATTCTTACAGCAACCTTGATAGAAAGAATGATTCCTGTCTCTGAGTCCCCTAGAAAACAATCTCTGATCTTTTTAGCTTGAATGTGAGGAAGTAGAACTGAAGCATGTGAAACCCTTTATGGGATAGATCTTGACAGACAGTATTATCTTTCAGAATTGAGTATGCTTGCTGTCAGAATGTGCTGCTGTCTCTGCCTCAAATTCTATTTTGATTTCTGGTCTCCCTAGCAGAACAGAACAATAACAAAGCATTCTTTCTTTTTTTAAAAAAAAATATTTTCTAGCCTGACTCCAAAGACAAGCTTGGAAGTAAAGATGAGGTCTTTGTAGAATGGCACCTGCTGGTTGTCTGCAACGCAGCCCTATCTAGCCTGAGACTGCAGGATCTTTTGGCAGCACTGTGTTATTCCCGCCAGCTAAGAAGAGGGCTGTTCATAGTCACAGCTGACATGTGTGGTCTGAGTTTTTATTTTGGAATAACTTTGGGTTTCTTGATTCCTAAGGGATCTGAATATGCACAAGTCCATGAGATTCACGCACAGGTCCTGAGTGAATTGGCAGATGAAGTTGCTAAGCCACTGTCCATCATATTTGAAAGGTCATGGCAGACTGGTGAAGCTCCTGCTGACTGGAAGAGGGCAAACATGACATCCATCTTCAAGAAGGGAAAAAAGGAAGGCCTCAGGAACTGCAGACCAGTTGGCCTCACCTCCATGCCTGGCAAGATAATGGAGAACATCCTCCTGAAGGCTCTGCTAAGGCAAATGGAAAACAAAGCAGAGATGATTGGTAGTAACTCACAATGGCTTCACCAAGGGCAATCATGCCTGACAAATTTAGTGGCTTTTTATGATGAAGTCACAGCAACAGTGGACAAGTAGAGGGCAACTGATGTCATCTATCTGGACCTGAGTAAGGCATTTAACTCTGTTCCACATGACATCCTGCTCACCAAACTGGAAAAAACATGGACTTGATGGTTGCAGTACTGCTGGATAAGGAATTGGCTGGATGGTCGCACACAGAAAGTAGTTATCAAGGTCACAATGTCCACCTGCAGACCAATGACAAGTGGCATCCCCCAGGGGTCAGTGCTGGGACCAGTGCTGTTTAACATCTTTGTTAGTGATATGGACAGAGGAATCGAGTGCACCCTCAGCAAGTTTGCAGATGACACCAAGCTGCATGGCACAGTTGACTTGCTAGAGGGCAGGGATCCATTCAGAGGGACCTGGACAGGCTGGAGAGGTAGGCCCAGTGCAACCTCATGACATTCAACAAGGCCAAGTGTAAGGTCCTGCACCTGGATTGGCACAATCCCAAGCACAAATCCAGGCTGGGTGGTCAATGGCTGGAGAGCAGCCCTAAGGAAAAAGACCTGGGGGCTCTGGGTTGATGAAAAGCTCAACATGAGCTGGCAGTGTGCACATGCAGCCCAGACAGCAACTGTGTCCTGGGCTCCATCAAGAGCAGTGTGGCCAGCAGGGCAAGGGAAGGGATTTTCTCCCTTTACTCTGCCCTCATCAGACCCCACCTGGAGTACAGTGTGCAGTTCTGGAGCCCCCAACACAAGAATGATGTCAAACTGTTAGAGTGAGTCCAGAGGAGTGCCACAAAGATACTCACAGGGTTGGAGCACTTCTGCTATGAGGACAGGCTATGAGAGTTGGGGCTCTTCAGCCTGGAGAAGAGAAGTCTTCAAGAAGACCTGATAGTAGCCTTCCAGTATCTGAAGGAGGCCTACAGGAAGGCTGGTGAGGGACCATTTACAAGGTCTTGTAAGGACAGGACGAAGGGTAATGAGTTTAAACTGGAAGAGGAGAGATTCAAAGTAGATGTCAGGAAAGGGTTCTTTACAGTGAGGGTGGTGAGACACTGGACCAGGTTGCCCAGGGAGGTTGTGGATGCTCCATCCCTGGAGGTGTTCAAGGCCAGATTGAATGAGGCCTTAAGCAACCTGTTCTAGTGGGAAGTGTCCCTGACTATTGCAGGAGGTCAGAACTAGATGATCTTTGAGGTGCCTTCCAATCTAAAGGATTCTATGATTCTATGATTAAGTTTGAGTCAGAGATTAACTTTTTTGAAGCTGAATCAGAGTTGAACTTTCCTGCCTAAAGCTACAGAAGTGTTTGCATATTTCTGGACCACGACCACAGAGGGGAGGAACTGTGAGTCCCCCAGAGTATCTGGGGCCACTCTTCCTGCTTCTGGACCTGGGGAAAGGGAAAACAGTGACAGCTGTAGATACCACTCCACATACACTGAGTACTCATTGCCATCCAAAGGCACCTTGATAGCTCTGAAAGGTGGATCCTTTCAAACTTCAGTGCAAAGTCCAGCAAGTCCAAGTGCAATGTCCTGCATATAGGGCAAGGCAATTCCAGGCACATATACAGACTGGGTGGTGAGTGGCTTGAGGGCAAGTCTGAGAAGAAGAACTTGGGAGTGTACTGGGGGACAAAGACTGAATATTAGCCAGCAGTCTGTGCTCACAACCTAGAAAATCAACTGCATCATGGCATGCATAAAGAAAGGTATGTTCAGCAGGTCAAAGTTATTCTCCCATTCTACTCTGTTTTCATGAGACTGTCTTCAGCTCTTGCATCCACACATGACAAGGGCATGGACCAGCTTGAGCAGGCTCAGAGGAGGGCCATGAAGTTGATCAAGGGAGCATGTCCCCTGTAATGCTGGGCTGAAAGACTTGGGCTTGTTCAACCTGGAGAAGAAAAGGTTGCAGGGAACCCTTATAGTGCCATTTCAGTATTTAAAGGGGACATACAGAAAAGATGAGAAGACTCTTGATCAAGGAGTGTAGTGATAGGGTGAGGGTTAATGACTTCAGACTAAAAGAGGGTAGACTTAGGTTAGCTATTAGGAAGAAATTCTTAATTGTGAGGATGGTGAGATGCTGAAATAGATTGTCCAAAGAACTTATGGATGCTGCTTCCCTGTGAGTATTCAAAGCTAGATTGAATGGATGCTGTGCAACTTCTTCTAGTGGAAGGTGTCCTTGCCTATGGCTGGGGTGATGATCCTATAAAAGGCCCATTCTGACAGAGTATTCTTTAATTGTGTTGGTGCCCCATAGCCAGTCTACCACAACTGTCCACTTTGTTTGTGCAGGATAACAACATATATCTTAAATATGCTAAATAGCAGTTACTGTTATCATATTTTCTTCTCACAGGAATGAAAATACTTGGAGTGAAAGGACACCTTTCCTTGGAGTGAGCATGCACACGTCTGCACCCACACTCTTGAACTGTTTGATAAGGTTCTGAGCACAGTTGTGCCAGACTCCATGAAGCTCCCACTCAGTTAAGCAAAGTCCACATCCTTACACAAACAGTTTAGGTTTCTTAGCCTACTTGTGTTACAGAAACCATAATGATGTAAAAACTATTAAGTGAGACAAAAAGCTTGAGAACAGTAAGTGGGATAAGTAAAAAGCAGTTTTTACACAAAACCAGACAAGCAAAGACAGTTTTGAGTTGGAAGCTGTTCCAATTTTCATTCTTAAAGGAATAGGTAGGGTAAATTACATCTGACATTTTTCTTGTAAGGATGGTAACTGAATTTTAGCATCAGATAACACCATATTTTATCCAACCAAGGAGAGTTTTTCTTCCAGTACCAATGCAATAATTCCATTAGAACTGTGCTCTAGCTGAGGATGCATTAGCTCCATATCAGACACTTTCTTTCCCGGTTTGTGCATCCTGAATGCGCTGTTGCTCTGAAAAGTTTCTTTCCAGAGAAAAGAAAGTAAGAGCGATAGCATTATCTTTGCTGAAGAGTTCAAAAGAAAGACTCCTGTGGCACTGTTTACCTTTTTGTTTGAAAAGGAAGAGAAGTGCCTGGAGAGCTATACTCTTCACCTCTGAAGGATCTTGTTGCATAATCTGAAGGATGAACATCCTGTGGTTTGCTTGGCCCTTGTCTTGGGTTAAGGAAGCAAGACAGACTCTCTCCAACTCTTCTCAAATCAGTTAAAGAAAAACACTCCACACATGGATTGGATAGGATTGGAAAGTTTAAATGGAAATGTTGTTCATAAACTACTTGCTGCAGTATGAACTATACAAAATACACCAATTCCACAATACATACTACAGACCAAGAAAAACACCTTTTCCTCCTACCCATGGCTTAATATTCAGGCCATAATGCTCTTTTCTCCCCCTGCTTCTCCCATTGTCTCCTTACATTAGGTCCAAACTGGCCAGTATTGTGTATGTAAGATTATCCAGGCCTTTCAAGGCTGCAGCAAAGCCCAAAATCCTCTCCCATGTGCCTGATAGGAACTTACACCTTTTCAGGAGGAGACAGAAGAGAGAAAAAAGAATGAGCTAACACTATGTTTTACCTATAAAGAGACAGCAGGATTATGGGATAAAACAGACAATTTGACCTTTCCAGTCCACCCACTGTGCCCTTCTGGATCTCCTGGAGGTCTTCTACTCAGTGTTTTTTTCAGGGCAGCCAGACTCAACCTATGACAGCCCTGAAGTCTCCTGCTTCCTGCCTTAGATTTTCTGGCAGTTGAAGGTAGAGGAGAGTAAAGCTTTCTGAAGAAGGCTGTTCTACTCTTGAAGAGAAAAATCTCTAATTATGTCTAAGGAAAGGATCTTAAAAGTTCATTTAATTATGGAACTGCAGAGTCATTCTGAGTTGTAAGAAAGAAGCTATTCTCTGTGTTTTCCTTATCTTTTCCCATTTTTTTTCTTCTGTCTGATATCAAGCTATTGAAAGGCTGTTCCTTTACAATCTTTTGATTATTTTTCTGCATTTGGCTTATTTTCAAAACTTCAAATAGTGTGGCCTCTCTGAGGGAGAAGGGGGAGTATTTATTCTCTTTGATCATAGGCCAGCACTTTCTTTTGAAATAGTATTGTTGTGTGTAAGTACAGAAGAAGGACTTCAAGAACTTCTGCCTGCAGAGATGGGTGAGGACAGAGGAGTGATCATTACTAAGACAAAGACTGCAAAGGAGAACTATTGGCAGTGTGCCCATAAAGCTGAAACTGATGCTAGGCTTTCATGTCTAGTATAAAACTTGTATTACTGTCTACTTAGTACAGACCACATACATCTAATAAAATGTTGGTGGTGTTTAATTCTCATCAAAGAAGCATTTCCAGCCATACAGGTCTTTTTTAAGCAGAGGAGAAGTTATAATTTGCAGAGCAGATAAAAGCTTTAATTTTTCCTGAGAGAAAATATTTGCATCTATAGCAAGAATAGATGATGCCTTTCCTTATCTTGTTGTGAAGTACCTGTAGAACAAGCATAAACAAGCTTGCACACACAAAGAAAGTAGGCTGCAGAGACTTATAGAATAATATAATCACCAGGCTTGGAAGGGACCTCTACATGTCATTCAGTCGAATGCTCCTGCAGGTATAAGGGACATCTTCCACTAGATCAAGCAGAGCCTTATGGAGCCTCACTTTGAATACCTCAGAATCACAGAGTTAACTAGAAAAGGTTGGAAAAGACCTTTGCCATCAGCAAGCCCAACCTATCAACCAACATTATCTAATTGACTAAACCATAACACCAAGTGCCATGTCCGGTCCTTTTAAAAAACACTTCCAGGGACAGCAACTCCACCACCACCCTGGGCAGCCCATTCCAGTGGCCATTCACTTCTTCTGTGAAGATCTTTTTCCTAACATCCAGACTAAACCTCCCCTGGTGCAGATTGAGACTCTGTCTGCCACTAATTGCCTGGGAGAAGAGACCAAACCCCCAGCTGCCCGCAACCTCCTTTCAGGTAGTTGTAGAAAGCAATAAGCCAATACTCTGAAAATACCACATTTTTCTCAGGGTAAGGTGATCAATGCCAAAAGGCTGTCCTGGAGTCCTGTATACTCCCAAATTCCTCTCCCTCTGTGGTTTGAATGGGAGAGGAAAACCTGTTCCTCCCCCAGCCCTGCAGGCATGAAGCGGGGGGAGCAAATGGCCATTCTGGCACGAGGGCTGCCCTGTGCCGATCGAATCGGGCTGGGGATTGGCTGTGGTCTTCATGCCTAGGAAGTGGTAACTCTGCTCTTTGTCTAGGAAGGGTACAAATATTGGGGGACTTCCTGCATTGGGATTCCCGCCTTAGAGCTCTCCCCCACCTGGATAGTTCCTGCAGAAGGAGTCCACTGGTGCTCCGAAGGACAAGCTCCTGAGGGACAGGACCCTCCCTGCTTTGGATGGCTTCCCACCATAAGCACCTTCTATATGCAGGCTTGATAGGCCTAATGAGCCTCGGATGTCTTTTGAAAGAGAGCGAGGGGACAAGCATCTGCACTGCCCTTTCCTTCAGCCAGCCTGACTCACCTGTGAGTAAACTTTTGGCTCAGCCTGGTTAATAGTGGGGAATGCTATGTTTAGTAGCTTAGCCTTTTCCAACTTCTGACTTCCAAAATAGTTGAATTTACCTATGGTATCCTTGTAGATCTTCTCAATCTGACTGAATCTGCTAATTAGAACTAAATTAGTTTCTGTATATAGTTTTGGGGGCAGGTTTTGGGGAAAATAAAATAACTCTATTTTTCTATATATTCCTGACTCAGCCACATTAATTCCCTGCCTCCACAATGAGGGGTTCACACAATCTCCAGGGATGGGGCCTCACCTGCCTCTTTGGGCAGCCTATCTCAGTGCTCAACCAAGTTTGGAAAAAACAAATGAATGGGGAAAGAAGTGAGAGATTTCCTAGAGCAAAGGTTCATCAGTAGCCACAGTTGATTTGCACATAGCCATCTTTTAAATAAGTCGCAAAAAAATGTGCCTTGGTTTCTCACCTCACTGTTTTGTAGGATAAGATTATTCCTTTGGAGTGACCACCTGTTTACACAGCTGCACTCACAATGTCACCCTCCATTTGGATTCTGCCTGGGATAATGCAATATTTTGGCCTGAGGAGTTTTAGAAGCTTGTGACAGTAATGATGTGGTAATTTTTGATCACTGTGGAAGTAAATGAATTAAAGACCAGGCATCAGAAAGAAAATCAATATTGCATCTTCTTCAGCACCTCATTAAAAAAAAAAATACTCTAATTGAAATAACAGAAACATTTAATATGTCAAGACAAATCCTCATCTGGGATACTTCTAGCTTAAGCCCCTCAAAGCAGGAAGATTTTCTTTGGATTTACATCAATGTCACTGAAAATAGAACTTGTCTTTTACTGAGCCTTCTTGTTTGTTGAGATTTGTAACTCCCTGTTGGAGACATGAATGAAGAGGGATATTTCATTCTGATGACAGCCAGAAGACTACTTTCACCCTGCTCATGAAATCTCCCCCAAACTTTGTGCTACCTCGTGAGTGAGAACAGAACTTCACTCACTGCAATCAGCAATTGTGTAATTGGGAGCCAGGACACTCAGGATTCCCAGATCTGTCATCTCTAATGGTTAGTTATGCTGCCCAAATAGAAGACACAATGTCCCTACACATGAAGTCAGATATTTAAGAAAGGAAAAAAAAAATTAAAAAATCATAAATGATAATGAGAAACAAATAAAAAAAATCCCATTTTTTTTTCTTTTTACAATCTTGCACCTAACAATTCAAGAAAGAAGCTAGACATTTTCATTTGTTAGTTTAAAAAAGAATTAATTTTCTATTTCCCAGGACTAATAAAAATCAGTCCAGAGTAACCATCTTACATAAAACTTGGATTAATAACCACTGTAGCTTTTCACTTGAGAGAATATAGAATTCTTCTTGAGATGTCTTCAACAGGTTATTTCCTTAGTTGTTCTCTAAAGAAGGTTTCACATCCATGAATCTCAATATGAAGCAGAAGGCTGAGATTTATATTTTTTTGTCCCCATTACTGAACAGATGAGACAGAGTGCCATAGCAACAAGGGGAACAAGGCTGTCAGGTTGTATACTCATGCTGTGCTACAGTGATGCTTGGCTGCAGACCACTGTAGTATACAAGTATTTGTGACTAGTGCTTACTCTTGTTTACTCTCTGATGTGTAGTTCCCTGGGCCCTCAAAGCTGAAAAAGACGCTGCTTCTGGCAAATGGCAGCCTAGCCACTTCACACCTAAGATGTGGTGTTAATAAAGAACTAACAAATCTCTTAAAAAAACTTTATGCAAATCATTTGAACTAGATTTATGAAAAATTATGAAGCAAAGCAAGGAAGTTTTAATGAGTAGCTATGCCGTGCATTATCTGTGCACAAAGCAGATGTAATGATGCATTATAAATGCTGAGAAAATTTAATCAGTGTAGAAAAAATATAATGAAATGGTTGTTTAAACACTGCCAAGCTAATGTTATAGTAATTACTTCCCATTGAGCAAGACATGATGCACATTATCTAGGCTGTGTTTGATTAGTGATCCTGCCTATGACATCTTTCGTTTTCTTAATTTTACTTCAATGCCATTAAAAAAAAAAAAAAATCTTCAATTCAAACCCCAGTTAAAAAACAAATGTGCACAAGACACCACATTCAGTTCTCCTTCCTTTTCCTTTCTAACCCAGTCTACATAAAAGTCTGCTTTGATTTCCCATAGCTATATGAGAGGAGGCTGAATGTTTGCACTCACAGAAAACACGTTTCTGTTTAGTTTGCATTTTCCCCCTTGCCACGGTGATAGTAGCAGTGTTACATGCAGCGATTCAAAATGTCCTTGTAGAAGGTGGATTGGAATATATTGAGGTTTTGAGTAGCATTTTTTCTAAGATTTCTTTCAAATACTTTCAAATAAATAAGATGTGGCTTTCACCACTGATCTTTCTCAGTTCTCCAGAGCCTTACGCTTTCACTGATAGCTGAATGCCAGTCTTTAAAATGAAGCATATAGGTAAATTCTGCTTACAGCTACAAAGCTTAGAGATGAATGAACAAGGAATTCTTAATCATCTTGTCTATTGATGATTATTTTTAGGACCCAACTAGGGCTTTTGATTTAGGACAGTCTTAAAATCGTATAGAGATTTTGAATTGTGGCTGATAGTCTGTTAGTCATGTTAGATCATAAATGACAGATGGAATGGTTTGTAATCTCCAGTCAACAGCACTTGCTTCAGGTTTTAAGATGTGTTCAGCTCTCACTGAACACAGTGAGGAGTTTCCACTGCTGTTACGAGAGCTGAAACAGAAACTTTTATTGAAAGGTTTAGGTACCACCATCTTGCATTACCACCAATCAAATCAGGGTGGAACTGTTTTGCAATGACCTTTTATAGAGAAACTCAATACTGAGAGGCAAGAGTAGGCATTCCAAAAAAAGAAATTATACTTTACCAGTGAATGCAGCCGAAATTACACAAAATGCAGCTGAACTAAGCGCAGCCATGTGCTGGTTTGAGGCTAATTGGAATATTTTAATGTGAGAAATTTGATCATTGGTTGTAAAAAAAATAATGATGGAGTCTATGTCATTCATTGGTTTGCTGAGAGGGATAAGAAGTCAAATTGTCAACCATTCCTCCCACTCTGCTCTGGGTTGCTGGATCTATTTGCTTCCTCCTTACTCTGCTCTAATCTCTCCACTTATAAATAACAATGTAAACTTTGCTGGTTGTTTTGTTTGTCTGTCTGGGAAAGCACAGGGAGAAAGAGGAGGTAGATTTGATCCCTTCTGGGCAATTTCCTGTGTCAGGGAGGGAGTCTGAATTTCTGTGTTATTTCTAATTTGTATATAATTGTAAATACTTGTATTGTAAATTTTGCTTTGCTGTAAATATAGCTTCATCTTACTTCCAAGCCATCTGAGCTAGTCAGGTAAATTTCAATAGTCTGTGTGGTGTAAAGTTCCTAACCCATCAGAAGCCACACTACACTGACTCTGCATGCACAGTGATTTTCCATATTTCAGTTTGGAAAATGCAATGCATGTTTTGTTTCTTCATCCTTCCTCTTACTGAACAAAAATAACTGTGTTGTTATAAACATGAATTTTACCTGCACTTTTAAGTAATAGTTTACATATAAGGCCTAAGTTGATGTTGTCAAGGTAAAGTTGATGGCTTTAATGCCAGTAAGACCTCAGTGTAATAGAAAACAATAGAAAAAAGACTTTCAGGCAAATATTTTGGTTTATATGTGGACTTGAAAATTTTAAAAGCTTTCCAACAATCTGATGGAGGTTTCTGGAGTCAAACCACTTCTAGTTAATGTGGTTGAAAGCTACTTAACAAAGCCATTTTTTTCTGTGGTTTCAGCTGATCTCTCAGTTTCTTGGAGTTGACATTATTTTTGTGATAGTATCTGTTTGTATACTGCACGTCTGGTGCTCAGCAATAATCTCAGGGTTTTTCTTAACCTTTAAGATAATTTTGTAAAAAATTTGTTTTCATTAAAAAAAAAAAAAAAAAAGAAAGAACACATTGTTTCAGAAGTGAGTGACCCATGGATCCTAGGCCTAGATATCAGCTGGTGCAGTTGCTACTGTTGGCATAAGCCTAGAAATCAAAAACAAATTTGGGCTAATCTGAGAAAGGAACAGGTGAAGCTCAAACAATTTAGGAGCAAGGAGAAAAAGAACAAGTGGCAGCTGCTCCAAGAAACTTTGGCTTGAAGAAGTGCAGCATATGTTGGTTTTTTTTTTTTGGTTAATAAGAAGATTGGTTTATGGCTCCTCCAGGAAAATCCTGCAGAATCACGAAACAAACCAAGACATATCTCATGCTGCATGTGCAGGGCAACCAGATGAGGCCCAGTCATCATGGACTCACGAAGGGCAGGTCCTGCTGAATGAACCTTGCCTCCTTCTGTGACAAGGTGACTCACTTAGTAATGAAGGAAGGGCTACGTATGACACTTATATGGGCTGCAATAAAGCCTTTGACATTGTTTCCCATAGCGTCCTCCTGGAGGAATTGTCTGTTTATGGCTTGGGTGTGTGGGCTACTCACTGCATTAAGAACTGTCTGGATGACCTAGCCTAAAGAATGGCAGTAAACAGAGTTAAATCCAATTAGCAGCCACTAACTAGTGGTGTTCTTCAGGGCTCGGTATTGGAGCCAGCTGTCCTTAATGTCTTTATCAATGACTTGGATGAGGGAATTGAGTGCACCCACAGTAAGCCTGTGGATGACACTAAACTGGGTGGGAGTGTTGATCTCCTTGATGTAGAAAGGCTCTGCAAAGAGATCTGTGCAGGCTCGATATATGGGCTGAGGTTAGTCGTATGAAGTTTAATAAGACCAAGCTCCAGGTCCTTCATTTTCTTTGCAAAAAATGCCATACAGTGCTACAGGCTTAGAGCACAGTGGTTGAAAAGTTGCCCATCAGAAAAGGACCTGAGGATGCTGGTTTACAGTCTGAACATGATCCAGCAGTGTGCTCAACAACATCCTGGCCTGTGTCAGAAACTGAGTGACCAGCAGGAGCAAAGAAGTGATCATGCCCCTGTACTCAACACTAGTAAGACTGCATCTAGAATATTGTGTTCAGTTTTGGTCCCCTCACAATGAGAAGGTCATTGAATTACTTCTCTGGAGTGTGTCCAGAGAAGGGCAACAAGGCTGGTGAAGGGTCTAGAGAACAAGTCTTATGAGGAATGGCTGAGGCAACTGGGATTGTTTAGTCTGAAGAAGAGAAGGCTAAGTGGAGACTGCGCTCTCTAGAGGTACTGGAAAGGAGGTTGTATTGAGACAGGGGTCAGTCTCTTCTCTCTAGTATGAGGTGACTGGAGGAGAGGAAAAGGCCTGAAATTGTGCCAGGTGAGGATAGATTGGATATTAGGAAAAAAATTCTTTACTGAAAGAGCGATCAGGAACTGGTCACCCAGGGAGGTGGTGGAGTCATTATCCTTGGAGTTGTTCAAGAAGCACAGGGGCATAAAACTTTGGGATGTGGTTTAACAGCCATGGTGGTGTTAGATTGATAGTTGGATTCAATAATGTTAGACGTCTTTTCCAACTGAGACAATTCTGTGGTTCTATGATTCCTACCAGAACAGTTCTTTGTGTCATGAAGAAAGTCTTAAATCGATAGCCTCAATGATAAATTGAGCTGAAAGTACACCTGACTGGGATTCACTGAAACAAACAAAAACAAAACAGAAAAAAAAAGTCTGTAATCACTTACCTTGTTAGTGTGTTTGGTTTTCCTTAATTTGCTCTCATACTCTGTTTTTAAGCACTTCCTAAACTCTTCAAGTTTCATGTTACCTTCCATCTTCACGAAAGCAAATGGAGTGTCTCTGTGATGCATCCTGCTTCGTTCAGAGACTGCACTTAGGGCTCCTATCTGTAACTGCACTCAGGACATTAAGATAGAAGACAAACCTTACTGCCTGATTTATCTTTGTCAAAAGGGTAGCAGTGCTCAGTACTGAAATCCAGGATATACATGACTCTAAATAGAGCAATTTGTCAAGTATTTCATTGACACAAATTGAAATGAAACTAGTTCTCAGGCTCTAGAGGTCACTTTGCAACAGGAAGAATTCATTATATGAGTATACACAAAGGAAAACTATTTCACAGCTGAAGTTGATTTGTGAGAGATGGATGTACAGACATAAAACTAAAAAACCATAGGTCACACTTGCTAAGTAAACTGTAAGAACATACAGGCTCCAGTATTCCCTGCCTAGGAGCCCATGAGTTCCTCTGAAAAAAACCCAAACAAAACAAACAAACAAAGCAGTCATGGTCATATTGAGGCCTAACAAGTATGTCTTCTTCTTTCTTCTTTCTTCTTTCTTCTTTCTTCTTTCTTCTTTCTTCTTTCTTCTTTCTTCTTTCTTCTTTCTTCTTTCTTCTTTCTTCTTCTTTCTTCTTTCTTCTTTCTTCTTCTTCTTCTTTTCTTCTTCTTCTTCTTTATTTTGTTCTTTCTTCTTTTTTATTTTGTTCTTTTTTCATAAGGAAACAAACAGATTACATGTTTCAAATCTTGCATGAGGCTTTTTCATCATGTAGGTATATTGGAGTAGCTGAGACACACATAGCATGGTAGCCCATCCTAAGAAAGAAGGTAATTTTTTTAAGTTAGTGTATTTTATTTCACCCGTGGCTTACTTTCAAGGATAAATGCTGCATTCACTTTTAACCCTGTTGCTTCAGAAGCCAAGTAAAAAATTTCCCATGGCCATGCAGACACAAACCCCACTTCTCTAATTTGCTTGGGGATTTCTACAATGTTAACAAACAAAGAACCTAGTGAGAAAAAAGCAAAGAGAAAGAAGTAATGGTAAAGGTATAAGAGGTGAAATATGAGTTTATAAGCTCAGTGACCTTTATGTGTGCCACTGGTACACATGCTATGGTAGAGGGCCATAACTAGCACTGTCAGGCTAGATTCTAAATTCATCAGGAGTGCTCCTGATCAGCAGTGACATCAGCAGTCCTAGTGGTACAGATCTTCAAGACAGAATGAGTGTTGCTCTCCCTTGCAGAGCTTCACTGATACCTAGGCTCTCTTTTCTAATGAGTCCAAACTTGTTTTCACTTTCACTTGTGTGGTGAGTCTGTTTGGCTGAGAATGACAACACTTCACAAGCACTTTGCACATGTAAGAAAGACCCCAGGCTGTGTCAAAGGAGAAGCAGTGTGCAGGATTTTGTTTCACGTGGTGGCATCTCTAGAGACTATGCTTTCCCACCGGAATGAATGTCAAGTTGTTAATCATTCTTATGGGGTGAAAAAGAAACAAATTAAGAACAGAGTAAAATGAAAATAATGAAAATACAAGAAAGCCTAAAATTCACACTGCAAGATGGAAATAAGTTTACTCCCTTTGCCATTTAAAAAATGCTTTATTCAGGCACCTAGCAAGGATATAAGTTTGGGTATGTGGTCCCCAAATGGTTTAGATCAACTGAGAAACATCAAAATATCAGAACCTTGGTGGGTCCTTATTTGTGTTTTTCTCAGAGATGCTCTTATTTTTAATTTTTATTTTTGTATCTTTGAGAAATACCAGTCTAATGCACGTGGGAAATCGAGAATCAGATCAAGGCTGGAACCAGTTCTGGAGAGGAGCATTTTCAGGAAAAAGAGCCAAATTGTCTGAACTAGTACATTTTTGGCTACCAGAACTTCATCAGCATCAGAAACACTACTCCTGCAACCTTACCATCCATCCTGGTGAAAGGTGCTGTGCTTTGGATGCTGTATTCCCCTGGAGAACATTCCCAGTAGCTTTAGTTACCTACTGTCTAGCTACTTATCTATTTAGTTACCTACTAAATAGCAGCTGCTAGTCTGGACTATTTATTTATATTTGGTATCTATGTGATCTGTTACTGGGCATCTCTCAAGTTATCTCAGAACTGTTTTCCTACTAATTCTTGGTTTGCATGCAGGGAACCTGTTTAACTGAGGCCTTTTCTAGTAGAGACATGCTTTCTGATTGACATTTGTTACTGGTAAGGAAACCCCCCTTGAATCCTCTTGTCCTGTTCTGATTCTGCAGATGTCTGTTAATGTGTTCCTGCTGGCTCTTCTAAGATGTGATGTTCTTTATTCTGAAACACAGGTATAGCAGAGCTCTAGTTTGTAAAGAACAAGTTGTGGCCTAAACCTCAGGAGAAAATGTGTAGTGTGGTAGTGCAAATTCCAGTACTATGCAGTATTAAAGAAAACAAAGCTTAAAAACCCTTGTGCTGAGACATTATAAGACAGTCAGGTTCAGTTTATAAATTATACTTAGGACATTTGAAGCAGGTTGGGGTAATGTTGCGTTAAAATGAAATACCATCACTTTATTCCAGGTAATCAGTAACTAATAAGAATGTAGTCTGGAGCTGTAATAAATACAGTTGAGAATTATAGTCCAGATTTTGGAGTGCAACATTCAAATAAAGGGGAAGATAATAATTACTGTAAAACCTAGAAGCTAGGGATGCATGCAATACGCTTAAGGAAATCTAGAATCATTGTACTTAGAAGGACAAGTCAGCCAAGATATTTAAATTTTCATGAGTGAAACATTTATGCATATAAGAGGTAAAAAAAAAAATAAAAATCTGCTTATAGATGGAGGTGGTAAAATAATAATGCAGGGAAGGGGCAAGTATTCATAACCATTTATCTTCTGTAGGTGAAAATAAATTTGATGATATGTCTGTATCACCTAGGGATGACACTCACCCTTCCCCTCGCAATTATCAACATTTAAAGAGAAATACTTTAGACATAAGTCCTGGACAATTTGTACACAGTTTGATACCACTGGGTAAGATGTCTTTCTTGCTAACCTTAATATTTAATAAATGTGGAGTATTCTAACACTTCAGAGAGCAGACAAGTGTAGCATAGGTAACTTCTTAAACTGACTTTGGTCTTAGGCACTGTAATAGAAAGATATGAGACTGGATTTGCTTAAACAAAGCAGTAATGTAGCAAGTTCCACATTTTTCTGTTGAAAATGGGTCTTGTTCAATCAGATCATAACTTTGGTTGCTCAAGGTGACCAGATAATAAATATTTGAATGGCATTTGTCCAATGATACTCAAATTTTAAAAGGACGCTAAAATAATATCAATAAATCAAGTGTGTGTTAAATAAATTCGAAGCTCAATAGCATATGTCTAGGAGAAAATCACCTTGAACAGTGGTATTTCTGGTGGATTTGTTGGAGTATGTACTAGATTGACAGAACCACTGAGTGTAGGTTTTTAAACTGAAAATGAAAAAAAAAAAGTTATGGTTGTTAGAATACTGCTGATTATTAGATTACAAAGACTGTAGGAGTGAATGAGGGTTAGAAATGGATTTAATGAGCCTGATTTGTGTTACTTCAGAATACCTTACTTAAATATAGATAATTTCTATTCCAAAAGAAAAAAGGACTGAAAAAAATGTGCCCAGCTTATTATGGGAGTAATCCAGACATTGCAGCTGACAAAACACATTAAAAACCATTGAGGGATTCCATGCCTGAAACAGCTATGGTTATTTTTCCAAAGTCAAAAACCTCAAGTAATGAGTAGGAGAAAATAGGAATTATACAGAATCATACAATCATTAGCATTGAAAAAGACCTTTAAGATTATCAAGTCCAGTCTAGATCAAGTCCAATCTTCTACCCAGTGCCTCCATGACCATGCCCCAAAGTGCCACATCTACTTGCCCTTTGAAGAACTCCAGGGATGTTGAGTCTACTCCCTCACTCAGCAGCCTGTTCCTGGGACCCACTACCTTCTCATTAAATGAATTCTTCCTAATACCCAACACTGGCCTCACTACAACCTCCTTTCAGGCAGCTCCTCTTCTTCTAGACTAAACAATTCCAGCTCCCTCATCCTCTCTGCAGAAGACATTCTCTCCAATCCTCACATCAGCTTTGTTGTCTTTCTCTGTACCTGTTTTAGTCTCTCAGCATCTTTCTTATACTGAGCTGCCCAAAACTGGGCATAGTGCTTGAGAGTATGGGTTTACCAATGATGAATACAGAAGCACAATCACTTTCTTACTCAACCTGGCCATGCCATTTCTGACACAGGCCAGGATGCTATTTGCCTTCTTGGCTACCTGGGTACTCTGCTGGGTCATGTTCTGTCATTCAGCATCCCCAGATCCTTTTCTGCTGGGCAGCTTTCCAGTCACAGCCCTAAGCCTGTAAGTTTACTGTTGTGACCAAAGTGCAGGCCCTGGCACTTGGTCTTACAAAACCTCATGCAATTGACTACAGCCTATTGATCCAATCTATCCAGATATCTCTGTAGAGCTTCAGAAGACCAACAATCCCACTTAATTTTGTGTCATCTTCAAACTTAGTGAGAGTGCACTCAATCCCCTTGTCTAAATCATTGAATCATAAAATTGTAGAATCAGCCAGGTTGGAAGAGACCTCCAAAATCATGCAGGCCAACCTATCACCCAGCCCTATCCAGTCAACTAGATCACGACACCAAGTGCCTCATCCAGTCTTGAACACCTCTGGGTACAATGACTCCACCACCATCCTGGGCAGCCCATTCCAATGGCAAATCACTCTCTCTGTCAAGAACTTCCTCCTAATATCAAGCCTATACCTCCCCCAGCACAACTTAAGGCTGTGTCCCCTTGTTCTGTTGCTGGTTGCCTGGGAGAAGAGACCAACTCCCACCTAGCTACAATCTTCCTTCAGGTAGTTGTAGACAGCAATGAGGTCACCCCTGAGCCTCCTCTTCTCCAGGCTAAACAACCCCAGCTCCTTCAGCCTCTCCTCATAGGCCTTGTGTTCCAGGCCTCTCAAAAAAGATGTTAAACAGGATTGTCCCCAGCACTGAGCCTTGAAAAGCACCACTTGTGACCAGTCCTGGCCTGCATCAGGAGTGGTGTGGTCAGCAGGAGCAGGGAGGTCATTCTGCCCCTGTACTCTGCACTGCTTAGACCACACCTTGAGTACTGTGTTCAGTTCTGGGCCCCCCAGTTTAGGAGGGACATTGAGATGCTTGAGCGTGTCCAGAGAAGGGCGACGAGGCTGGTGAGAGGCCTTGAGCACAGCCCTACGAGGAGAGGCTGAGGGAGCTGGGATTGTTTAGCCTGGAGAAGAGGAGGCTCAGGGGTGACCTTATTGCTGTCTACAACTACCTGAGGGGTGGTTGTGGCCAGGAGGAGGTTGCTCTCTTCTCTCAGGTGGCCAACGCCAGAACGAGAGGACACAGCCTCAAGCTACACCAGGGGAGATTTAGGCTCGAGATGAGGAGAAAGTTCTTCACTGAGAGAGTCATTGGACACTGGAATGGGCTGCCCGGGGAGGTGGTGGAGTCGCCGTCCCTGGGGCTGTTCAAGGCAGGATTGGACGTGGCACTTGGTGCCATGGTCTAGCCTTGAGCTCTGTGGTAAAGGGTTGGACTTGATGATCTGTGAGGTCTCTTCCAACCCTGATAATACTGTGATACTGATACTGTGATGCTGTCACCAACTAGATTTATTTCTGTTTAACACAACTCACAGGGTCAGCCATCCAACCCGTTTTTAACCCAGCAAAGAGTTCACTTGTGTAAGCCATGAGCTGCTAGCTGCTCCAGCAGAATGCTGTCAGAGACTGTCGCATGCTTTACTAAAGCCCAGATAGATGGAGATCAGGTCGATCAAACAGGATCTGCACTTCATGAACCCATGTTGGCTGGGCCTGATCCTCTGGTTTTCCTATACTCGCTGTGTTAGTGCACCCACAATAAACTACTCTATAATCTTCCCCAGTACTGAGGTCAGCCTGTCAGGTCTGGAACTCCCCACATACTCTGTCTGGCCCTTCTTGTAGATGAAGGGTCACATCAGCAAGTTTCTGGGACCAGCCAGTTATCTGGGACCTCTCCTGTTAATCAGGACTGCTGGTAAATGATGGTGCAATGCCCTCTACCAGATCACTCAATAGTCTCAGGCGGATCTCATCCAGCCCACTTATGGGTGTCCAGGTGGCATAGCGGGTCATTAATTACTTCCTCCTGGATTATAAGGGGATTATTCTGCTCTCCATCCCTATCTTCCACTTCAGGGGACTGAATACTTTGAGGATAACTGATCTGTCTATTAAAGACTGAGGCAAAAGAGGCACTATGTACCTCAGCCTTTTCTTCCTCCTTGGTGGCAGTATTTTCCCTCACATCCAGTAAGAGATGGAGATTCTCTTTGCCTCTCGTTTTTATGTCTGATTGTACAGTACTGTATTGTACATAGTTCTACAGTTGTGTTTTGAAGAATGAATTAAGTAATAAGGAACAATGGAAGAAATATCCTGAAGAATGTGGAGAAGTGTGTAATGTAAAGCCTATTGATGTGAGAGGCCTGTACTTCAGTACACCTAGATGAAGGGAAGTCATTCAATTAGAGAGAATGACAGCTTCCTGAGAGGGGAAGGCAGAGTACTTAACTCCTCTGAGATGGATCAAAAGGAAGAAATGATGTATAGAACCAAAAATCAGACAAATTCACGTAGGAAGTAAAGGAAATTTTTGTCACCTTTTCAGGAGGGTGGTGAGTCATTGAGGGAAGGTATCAAAGGAAGTGGTGGGGTTTTTCTTTTCCAATACTTCTTATCCTGCTGTTTTTGGCTTAAGATTGAAAAGCTGTTTAGAAAATGTGCATTAGTCAGACACAGTGCAGACTTTAATACCCCTAATGATTGGATTCCTTACAAGGCCAACAAGGTTAACTTTAATGGTTCATCATATAAAGAGAGTGAGCTGTATGTTGATATATTCTTTATCTACATCGACACATGAAACAGAAAGAGCTCCTTTTGCAATTAACTCTTCTTTTCTGCTCCTACAGTGATAGCAGAGGAGAGTACATCAATATTTTAAAAATGAGAAGAATGGAGTGTAACAGTTTCTTGGAGTTGCTACAAAATGCAGTTCTCTGCTGTCTAGTGTTGTTTGGATTTTGGGGTTTTTTTGTTTGTTTTTGGCCTTACATCATAAACAGACAGGTATTAAGCCAGCCTGAGAGACAAGATATAAAATACACAAATTCACTTTAGAGTGTTGCTGTCAATCTGCTTAGTTATAATTTAATATCTTGCACATAATAAGTGCCCAAGGTATTTTGGGAAATTTCTTCTTTCTATACTGCTTGAAGTAAGACCTGAAAACAAAAAAATTCCTGTAGTGGTGAGTGACTTGTCGTTTAGCCAGAATTAACTTACCAGCAATGTCTAAGTAGTGAAGATGCTGTGCACTGATTTCAGCAAAAAACAAGCTTTCAGAATTGCCTTCCAATTCCCTATTGACAATAATAATAAAAAAAAAGGAGTTAAGGAAATTACTTTCCTCCTCTGGTCAAATGCAAACCAAGAATTCATTGCAGATTTGCATTTATTGTATTCATTACCTTCAAACATAAAAAAAAAAGCAGCTGTAACTTTCCTGAATGATCTCAATTATTCCTAAACTAGTTACAGCTTGTTCAATCCTACCAATGGTAGACAAGAAAATGAGACTGTGACTTTAAAGTCATCAGAAATGCGATGTTCAGGGTGTAAATAATAGCATGCTATGTGTTTTAAACCCATAAACATATCTAATTATCTAATGCATATTTCTCCATATTAATGAGAAACATAATCCTTCTTTTTTTTCAGTCCTTCTGTTTTGCAAATACATTTTCAAAATTGCTTCAAGGATGAAAGTAACTCATTTGATAAGATATAGGAACTGTATGTTGACACATTCACTGGAAGTAGTAGGGGGAACCACAGTTATCAGTCTAACTGTAGACATTTCGGTGTTGATTTAGTTTTGCTCATCTGCTTAGCTAGCTCCCAGCTCAGTGTCCTGCTTTCAAACCCATGGCTTATACTTCAGGGTACCATAACCAGACAATTCTATAGAATCACTACACTTAATATTATTATTCCCCACATTAAGCAGTTTTGCAAGAGTACTAAATGATATAGGTGTCAAATGGCCATGCGTGATTATTCCCAGTGTTCAGTGTGTCAGCACTTAATATGGTAAGATACTCTTCACAGTGTCTAAAATCTGTGTTTTTCTAAGTAAAATGGCAGAAGCCAAAACACGGCAATGAGATTTGAACAGCTGGAAAACAAATGACCTAGGGAACACAAGCAGGGCTTCACAATGACTATCATCTTGCTCATTCCATTTCTATTGTTTCACAAAATTTCTCAGGTCTTGAGGAGATACTGGAATTATGTAGATAAGAGGTATACAAGCAAAAGAAGCAGAAGTAGTTTGAAAAGAGAACTACAGTGCTCAGAAATCAGATTTCTTAATGTTTGCTGGCTGGTTTGTATCACTGGCTTTCACAATTAGAGTGTTCTCCTGGCATTTCTGTTGCATCACAGTCATAAACTGACCCCATCTGAGGATCTAGATCTTTAGTTTGGATGCAGTTACTCCACAGAGGTTGGGTGGTACTATTGATCTTAAGTCTGTTGTCTGTATTATTGTGCTATACATTGCTATCATGTTTTAAAAGGCACAAAACAATGTTTTTGCTAAAAAATGGCTAATTGCCCTGGAATGTGATTGAGAACTCATTTGAAATAAGAGAGGAAAATGTGTACATTCTCTGAGGAAAAAAACACACAGAGATTAAATCACTTCGTGGCTCTCTTGATGCATACAAAGATGTTGCTCCAATAACCATAAAGAGGCTTGAACCCAAAATATAGTGTGATGCTCAGGGATGAAGAGACTTGCTGAATAAATTGGAGGCCAGTTTTATCTGCTACATCTTGAAATATTAGTTTTACACAGCTCTGCTTCCAAACAACCATTTCCAATCTGTGGAACAATTGATTTGTCATTGTTCCAGTTCTAACAAGACTTCTTGTGTTGGAAGCATATTTCCCAGTAGTAAATACAGCTTTAGGCATATATGAAATGAAGCACCTGTCTCTGAGGAGAATGAGAGAACTCCCATCAGTACTGTAAACTTAAAGGGAAACAATGGGCCCAAATAAAATGCCTGTGTTACAAATCCTCATAAAACCAGTCAGCATTCTTGGTTTAGTACCACTGAAATGTTCCACCATATTCCACCCGTGAGGGCAGAATAAGTAAATTGACAGCATGTGCAGTAGATTCTGTTTGCAAAAGAAAGTCTTGCAGGGATATTGAATACCTCTTTTAAATGCTATGACGCCAAAACTTGATTGCAGCTGTAGTTATAACTTTGGATTTTGGAGAGCTGTGATTCACCACAGTGGTCCATTGCTTGGTGACATTTTAGATGCTTCTTTTAACAGATGCCCTTTTTCATTGCAGTAGAATTGTAGATTTGTCAGGGCTGGAAGGGACTGAAAGGACCATCTAGTTCCAGCCACCCTGATATGGGTTGGGACACCTCACACTAGATCAGGTTGCTCAAATCCCCATCCAGAGATGGGGCTTCCGCCATCTCCGTGGGCAACCTCTTCCAATGACTTACCACTCTCATGGTGAAGAACTTCCTCACAGCCAATCTGAATCTACCCACTTCTACTTTTACTCCACTCACCCTAGTCCTGTCACTACCTGATGTCCTAAAAAGCCTTGTAGGTCCCCTTCACATACTGAAAGGCCACAGTAAAGTCTCCTCAGAGCCTTTTTTTGCCCCAGCTACTCTTAATCTCTCCATAAGAGAGGTGCTCCAGCCCTCTGATCATCCTTGCGGCCCTTCTCTGGACAAGGTTCCAGCACATCCATATCCTTCTTGTAACAGGCGTTCCAGAACCAGACACAGTACTCCAGGTGAGGTCTCACTAGAACAAAGAACAGAGAAGAATCACCTTGGTTGACCTACTGACCACACTTCTTTTCATGTAGCCCAAGATCAGGCTGGCTTTTGGGGATGCAAATGCACATTGGTGGCTCATATTGAGCTTCTCATCCACCAGCACCCACAGGGCCCTCTCCCCAGGGCTGCTCTCAAGTCATTCACAGCCCAACCTGTATTGGTGCCTGGGATTGTCCCAGCCCAGATGCGAGACCCTCCTGTTGGTCTTGATGAACTTCATGAGCTTAGCTTGGGCCCACCTCTCTAGCCTGTCAGGGTCCCTCTGGATGGATCCCTTCCCTCCAGCATGTCAGATGCATCACACAGCCTGGTGTTGTCAGCAAACTTGCTGAGGGTGCACTCAATGCCACTGTCCATGCCACCAACCAATATGTTGAACAAGGCTGGTCCTAGTACTGATCCTTGATAAACTCCACTTGTTGCTGGCCTTCACTTGGACATGGACCCATTGACAGCACTCTTTGGAAGCAGTTGTCAAGCCAGCTCTTTATGCACTCATTGTCCATCCATTGAACCCATGCTTTACTAGCTTGAAGACCAGGATGTCATGTGGGACAGTGCTGAAGGCTTTGCTATGGTCCAGATAGATGATGTCAGTTGTTTGTTTCTCATCCATTAATGACCTTTTCATAGAAGATGAGCCAGCAGTGTGCCCAGGTGGCCAAGAGAGCCAATGGCATCCTGGCCTGCATCAGGAACAGTGTGGCCAGTAGGACAAGGGAGGTTATCCTGCCCCTGTACTCAGCACTGGTCAGGCCACACCTTGAGTACTGTGTCCAGTTCTGGGCCCCTCAATTCAAGAAAGATGTTGAGGTACTGGAACATGTCCAGAGAAGGGCAACGAAGCTGGTGAGGGGCCTGGAACACAAATCCTATGAGGAGAGGTTGAGAGAACTGGGCCTGTTTAGCCTGGAGAAGAGGAGGCTCAGGGGTGATCTTATTGCTGTCTACAACTACCTGAAGGGACATTGTAGCCAGGTGGGGGTTGGCCTCTTCTCCCAGGTAACCAGCAATAGAACAAGGGGACACAGTCTCAAGTTGTGCCAGGGTAGGTATAGGCTGGATGTTAGGAAGAAGTTTTTCACAGAGAGAGTGATTTCCCATTGGAATGGGCTGCCCAGGGAGGTGGTGGAGGCACCGTCCCTGGGGGTCTTCAAGAAAAGACTGGATGAGGCACTCAGTGACATGGTCTAGTTGACTGGCTAGGGCTGGGTGATAGGTTGGACTCGATGATCTTGGAGGTCTCTTCCAACCTGGTTGATTCTATGATTCTATGATTCTAAGACCCAGGTTTGTCAGCCACAATTTGCCCTTGGTAAAGCTGTGTTGGTTGTACCAAATCAGCTCTTCATTATTCTTCTCTATCAGCAGTACTTCCAGGAGGATTGCTCTATGATCTTTCTGGGCACAGGGATGAGGTTGACTGACCTATAGCTATCCAGATCATTCTTCTTTCCCTTTTTGAAAATGGGGGTTATGTTTCCCCTTTTCCAGACAGTGAGGACTTCCCTGGACTGCCATGACTTTTGCACTTCCCTCAGTTCCTGTGGGTGTATCGTGTCGGGTTCCATGGACTTGACCACTTTCAGGTTCATCAGATGATCATGGACCTGATCTTTGCTCACAATGGGCAGTTCTTCCTTCCAGCCCCTGCCATTATGTTCTGTGACTCTTGGAGTGTGGCTGAAGCCTTTGCCAGCGAAGACTGAGATAAAGAATTCTTTGAGAACCTCAGCCTTCTCCATGTGACTTGTCACCAGTTTACATGTTTCTTTCCTGAGAGGACCCACATCTTCCCTAGTCTTCTTTTTGCCGTTAATGTACCTATACAATTTTTTGCTGTTCCATTTGATCTTCTTGGCTAGATTTAATTCTAACTGAGTTTTAGTCTTTCTAACCAGGTCTTGTACTGCTCAGACAGCTTCCTTATATACCCTCCATTCTAGCTGTCCTTTCTTCCAGCCCTTCTAGACTTTCCTTTTAGGTCTTCTAACATTCTTTCCTGCCTTCCTCTTTGTTGGTATACTTTGCACTTGCACATGGAGAAAGTAAGCCTTGAACATTGAGCAGCTGTCCTGGGCTCCTTTACCCTCTAGGACTTTGTCCCATGGTACTTTCGCCATCAGATCCCTGAAGTGGTCAAAGTCTACATGCCTAAAGTATAGGGTTGTAAGTTTGCAATAAATTCTCCTCGTTGCCCTGAAGACTTTAATCTCTATCATTTCATAGTCCCTGCAGCCAAGGTTATCTCTGAGCCTCACAGTGGTTACCAGCCCTTCTCTATTGATGAGAACAAGGTCCCTCATTGCATCTTTTGTTGTTGGTTCCTCCACCATTTGGAAAAGGAAGCTGTCATCTATGCACTCTGGGAACATCCTGGAACATGCTGGTGCCTTGCTATGTTGTCCCTCCAGCAGATGTCAGAGTGGTTGAAATCTCCCATGAAGACCAGGGCTTGCAAATATGAAGCCACCTCTATTTGCTTGTGGAGAGCCTGATCTACTTGATTCTGCTGTTCAGGTTGTGATTTAGTTGTGCCAATTAATGAGGCAGGAATTACAAAATATGTAGTTAATTTTATTTCTGGAAAGCCCTGACCACAACTATATATTAATTAGTTAAATTTGGGTTCAAATTTGATTGAGAAAATATTCACAAGGATGTTTATGGGCATTTCATTCATTTAGGAGAATCAGAACATTGGGAAAAGGTTTGGCCACAAAAATGGCTTTGCCCCACTTACAAATAGGTAGCCTGGAGCCCTAGGGAAAGGCTGTTCTACTCACTGCAGTGGAGTAGAAATGTCAAGATAGTCCTTGGCTCCTTAGTGGCAGTGTTGGAACTGCTTAGCCATTGAAAGGCTTCTAGATCTTCCCAGGATGCTGGGAAAGAGGCAAATGATGTCTGACCTGGTCCTGGTTCCTCTTGGCATGGAGGTTTGCAGAGGTGTAGGCAGGATCTATTGCAGATGTGCAGAAAGCATGATGTTGGTGGCACTTCTTGCCACATCGTGAGGCACTTAAATGCCTTCTGGGAAATCTGAGGTATTTAAATTTCCAGGAAGTTCAAGCACAAAATACCAGGACTAAACTGGTCTGAAGCATGAGGCAGAGCAGAACATGTTGTCCAAGAGCATTGAAGCAAAGGCAGCAAGGCATAGGCAGCTCTGTGTGGCAGCAAGGCTGTGGCAGCAAGGACAGAAGCAGCCAGACAGAAGCAGCACAACTACTTGCAAGTTAGGTCAATTTATATTATTTGCCTGAGTGTAATGGCTCCTTTGGCCACAGAGATTCACCAATCAGAATGGCATTTGCAACACTGACCATATTAGGTGAAACCAGGGCTTGTTTAGCCTTATTTGGGCAAGACACCAAGAAGTACCTAACCTCCCATGGGTACCTGTTCATCACTTTGGGAGGGGACACACTACTAGCAATAGTATGACCTGCTACTATAGTAGCAGACCCCTACTGTAGCATCACCTTCCCCACTCTTCCCTTTAATCTTAACTCATATTTTCTGAACCAGCTTACCATCCTTTCTGTGTTAGTTTGAAGGTAGCTAGAATGTTTTGGTGAGAAGAACTAGATTACAGGCTGTGAAAAGGAAAACAGAATGATGTCTACTTCACTCATAGGCTTGCTGAGAGGTACAAGTAGGAGAATCAAAACATAGATAGGGTACCACTCCTGCTGGGGAGCTCCAAGATGCATCTCTCTCTCTAGCCTCTCTGACTAATCCACTTTGCTTCCAAACCCCCTGGCCAAACCTCCATTCTTCCTTGGGACTGGGGTAAGGTTGAGAGGGGTAGGGGGAAGGTGGAAGGGCAGTTGGGAGCCCCTGCTGGGGACTCAGATTTCTGGGAGGGGTGTTGCATTTCTGTATTACCTTTTATCTTGTATATTATTGTATATTTCTGTATATACTGTAAATATCTGCTTGTGTATTGTGCTAGCTGTAAATAATAAGCTTCATTCAATTTTCAGAGATGGCTGAGCCTAGTCTGGGTGATTTCCAAAGTGTGGCAGGGTGGGGAACACCCAAACCACACTTCCCCAGCTGGAGTTCCACTGATTGCAGTTAGTCACTGATGCACAGGACAACACCTCCTCCCCTCCTCCCCTTCCTGTTCTTCCTAGAGATTGTACCTGTCTATCTCTACATGCCAGTCATGGGAATCACCCCACTAGGTTTCAGTAATAGCCACTGTGTCATGGTATACAATAAGACATGATAACTCAGTCAGGCTCTGTCTTCTGGCTTGTTTGTTTTGTTTTGTTTGTTTGTTTATTCATCTCCTTGTTGAATATGGGAGCAATAAAAGACATTCTTTATTTTTTTCCTGATCTTTTCTGTAACATCTGGTGTGAGAGTTTTCCCTTTGCTCTTGGTGGGTGAGGAGATGTTGTACTAAGGAGATGATTCCATTTCAACTCAAACACTCTTTAAGAATATGGAAAAAAAAAGTTTCCTTTTATTACTAGCACATGGTAATGGTCAAGAAAATGCCAAGATAATGAGTGAAATGGAAACTCACAGTTCTTCCAAAGGCTCTAGAGTAGGGAGGTGATTTAACTGCACTGCGGAGCCAAGTGGTACAGTGATAGGAGGAGGGGTGTAACACAGTAGTTGGGGGAGTCATGGAGAACATTACCTCTCACTACAGCTACTAATGTGTATCTGATAACAGGATGTTTTTCTCAGGTGTGTGCTTTTGAAATTTCATTAGATACCTTGGTTAGAATCAGGCTGTCAGGATGCATAGCACTGAGCATAGGCATGTGGTATAAAGAACATATATTTAGGCTGCACTGTTGTTCAGACCACATCAGAAGTTGGAAAGATGTATAGTCATGAGCTGTGGGTAGGACTTTAAATTGTTTGTTTAGTTAAGAGGAGCCCACATACAGAAGGTAAATGACTTATAAATTTATTATAATACAGGAGCTGTGCATCCTTTGCTACAGGGGCTGCACAAGCTGTACAGTCAGTAAGAGAAGCTTAAGGAGGGGAATGGACCCTTTTGTAAGAAGCACTGCTGAAGAAATTTGGCTACTTCAGACTTTGCCACGGGGACTTAGATTAGATTTTCCACAGATGATCAGCACCTGTTCGCTGTGCTTGACAGAGACCTTTAAATTGCAGGAGGATCTCTGAGCTGTGCTTTCAACATGAAGCTTTATAGACCACTAAGTAATTTGTGAAATAAGGTTTCACTTGTCTTATATTGAGCATCCACATGAAATGGAACATTTTGACCTTGTTATTTCAGCAAAAGAAGAAATGCAGTATCAGTCAGCTCACAGTACGGGGGTGTTTCAAAGATGTGCCCATTACTGCTTGCAGAGTATCTGGCAACCTAAAAAAAAGTCTGGACAATAAATGGAAGTATTTTTTGTGGGTCTGTAGCTGTTACATAGTGAGTCTGTGCTTGTACAGGATGCCTACACGGAATCCTCTCTTCCAAAATGTTCATTTTATAAACGGATAGATCAAGACTTTACTCTTAAAAGACTACAAAATCAACTGTTGCCAGAGACTGCTGGTTCTTCTCATTACCTAGCTTAAATCAAGCATTCTTTTGCAACTGGAATATTTTTCTGAAGGGGAGCTTTGCAAAGGTGATAGTAACCAGGACTGGTTCAACTAAGCATACACAATGTGAAACGTGATTAACATGTAAATCTCAAAGAAGTAATCACTCCTTCCAAGGGATGTATTATTAAGATTAGAGGCTGAAAAGCCTTCCTTCCCGAAGGTTCTCAAGACAAAAATAAACCTGTGAGCTTTACATCTCTCATTTTTCATTTTTATTTCCATCCAGTTTTACTGATTGAGCACAAACTGTAGGAACCTCAAATGCGTGCAAGCAAATGAAAAAAAACAAAGTACCTTTTTTATAAGTTTTAGAAGCCTCAGAGGGACTGTATTACTTTCACTCAGCAAAAACTCCTTTAAAAAGAAAAAAAAAAAAAAAACCACGAGGAAAATAAACCCACATTTGATAGCTGCTGAAAGAGGGAGTAATCCAGATACAGACATTACGGCACAACATGCCATGCTGTTTCAATCTGCTACACTTAGTAGCACATCAGTCACAATGAGCCCATTGTGAAAGGTTTTCTCCTCTGTATATTTGTTAGGTCATCCCTAGAGGCAGTGGGAAATATATATATTTTTGTGTAAGGGAGTGTGAACAAACTGTCTTTGGGATAATCTGAACAGTTGTTGATTGATAATTCTTATATGGATCCTAAAACAGAGATTTCCCAGCTGTGCTTGATGAGGCTCATCATCTCATCTAATTCTGATAGCTCCCAAAAGACTGTTCCAGATCTCATCAGTCCTGAAACATGATATGGGTGGAGTAGACTGCAGCAAGTGCCCACTTCACAGAGACCCTATTCAGGCATTGGGTGTCAGCATTTGCCAGCAGACAGCAGTTGGAGTCAAGTCAGAAACAGACAATGACAGATTTAGCATCTTGCTCCAGATGCAAAGGCAGCCCGGTGCACATGCACAGACGTGTAGTATAAGGAGCATGCCAAGGAGCTGCCAGTGCGTCCCCTCAATAAACAGCACCTGTGCTGCCAAATGGTGGTGCTGCTCCGTGGCCAGCTCCTTCCACAATGCCTACAATTTTTGAAGCCAATTCCTAAGGCCCAGCCCTGTTTTCTCTGGGAGTGAGGGGTGGTAGAATTAATAATTAAGATCCCTTTTCTCCCTCTCATGTAAGTTATTTGTCTGACCACATGATTAAGCTCTCCAGTCGGTAAATAAAAGCCATTTGATGCAAATAGTGCAGCTAAAAGCCCACTCTGTTGTGCGACATACCTAAAGATGCAAGTTGCTTCTTTAGCCTTATTTGTCTGCTGCTTTAAATTGCCTTCAATCAAAGCTTAAAAGTGATGCAGGATTTAAAAGTTGCTCACATCCTTCAAGTGCAAAGACTGGCATTTTTCCTGTCCTGCCAAAACATTCTACAGAAACATTAGGATAGTTTCAATGGCTTACAACTACATAAGATGTTCATAGAATCATAGAATCATAGAATCAACCAGGTTGGAAGAGACCTCAAAGATCATCCAGTCCAACCTATCACCCAGCCCTAGCCAGTCAACTAGACCATGGCACTGAGTGCCTCATCCAGTCTTTTCTTGAAGACCCCCAGGGACGGTGCCTCCACCACCTCCCTGGGCAGCCCATTCCAATGGGAAATCACTCTCTCTGTGAAAAACTTCTTCCTAACATCCAGCCTATACCTACCCTGGCACAACTTGAGACTGTGTCCCCTTGTTCTATTGCTGGTTAACTGGGAGAAGAGGCCAACCCCCACCTGGCTACAATGTCCCTTCAGGTAGTTGTAGACAGTAATAAGATCACTCCTGAGCCTCCTCTTCTCCAGGCTAAACAGGCCCAGTTCTCTCAACCTCTCCTCATAGGATTTGTGTTCCAGGCCCCTCACCAGCTTTGTTGCCCTTCTCTGGACATGTTCCAGTACCTCAACATCTTTCTTGAATTGAGGGGCCCAGAACTGGACACAGTACTCAAGGTGTGGCCTGACCAGTGCTGAGTACAGGGGAAGAATAACCTCCCTTGTCCTGCTGGCCACACTGTTCCTGATGCAGGCCAGGATGCCATTGGCTCTCTTGGCCACCTGGGCACACTGCTGGCTCATCTTCAGCTTACTATCTATCAGTACCCCCAGGTCCCTTTCCTCCTGGCTGCTCTCCAGCCACTCAGTCCCCAGCCTATAGCGCTGCTTGGGGTTATTGTGGCCAAAGTGCAGAACCCTGCACTTGGCCTTGTTAAATCTCATCTCATTGGCCTCTGCCCACCCATCCAGCCTGTCCAGGTCCCTCTGCAGGGCTCTCCTACCTTCCAACAGATCAACACCTGCTCCTAGCTTGGTGTCATCTGCAAACTTACTGATGCTGGACTCAATGCCCTCGTCCAGATCATCAATAAAGATATTGAACAGGACTGGGCCCAGCACTGATCCTTGGGGAACACCACTTGTGACTGGCTGCCAACTGGATGTGGCACCATTCACCACCACTCTCTGAGCTCTGCCATCCAGCCAGTTCTTGATCCAGCACAGAGTGAATCTGTCCAAACCATGAGCTGCCAGCTTGGCTAGGAGCTTCTTGTGGCAGACAGTGTCAAAGGCTTTGCTGAAGTCCAAGTAGACTACATCCACAGCCTTCCCCACATTCACCAGGCGGGTAACCTGATCATAAAAGGAGATCAGGTTGGTGAGGCAGGACCTGCCCTTCCTAAACCCATGCTGGCTGGGCCTGATCCCTTGGCTATCCTGTAGGTGCTTTGTGATGGCACCCAAGATGACCTGTTCCATGACCTTGCCTGGCACTGAGGTCAGGCTCACAGGTCTGTAGTTTTCTGGCTCCTCCTTATGACCCTTCTTGTGTATGGGAATCACATTGGCCAGCTTCCAGTCTTCAGGGACCTCTCCAGTGAGCCAGGACTGCTGATAAATGATGGAGAGTGGCTTGGCCAGCTCAGCTGCCAGCTCTCTCAGCACCCTAGGGTGGATCCCATCCGGTCCCATGGACTTGTGAGGATCCAAGTGACTTAGCAGATCCCTTACTGCTTCCTCATGGATTAGAGGGGGACTGTACTGGTCCCTGACTCCATCCACCACTTCAGGAGTCCAGCTGTCCTGGAGACAACCTGTCCCACTAGTGAAGATTGAGGCAAAGAAGGTGTTAAGCACCTCTGCCTTTTCCTCATCCTTTGTCACTCTATTCCCCTCTCTATCTAACAAGGACTGGAGGTTGTCCTTGGCCCTTCTCTTGCTATTCATATATTTAAAGAAACACTTTTTATTTTCCTTGGCAGCTGTGGCCAGCCTGAGCTCCAAGTGGGCTTTTGCCTCTCTAATTTTTCCTCTACAAGACCTAGCAACCTCCTTGAACTTCTCCTGGGACACCTCCCCTCTTTTCCAAAGGTGATACACTCTCTTTTTAATCTTTAATTCCTTCAGCAGCTCCCTGCCCATCCAGCCTGGCTGCCTCCCTCGTCGGCTCATCTTCCGGCTCAGTGGCACTGCCTGCTCCTGTGCCTTCAGGAGTTCTTTCTTGAAGCAGGTCCAACCTTCCTGGACCCCTTTGTTTCTAAGGGCTATTTCCCAAGGAACTTTCTGAATTAGTTCCTTAAATAGGCTGAAGTCTGCCCTTCGGAAGTCCAGTGTGGAGGTTCTGTTGATGCCCCTCCTGGTTTCTGCACGTATTGAAAACTCTATAATTTCATGGTCACTGGACCCCAGGCAGCCTCCAACCACCACATCCCCTACCAGCCCCTCTCTATTTGTGAGCAGCAGGTCAAGCAGGGCTGCCCCCCTGGTAGGCTCACGTAACAGCTGGGATAGGAAGTTGTCTTCCACACATTGCAGAAACCTTCTGTACTATGTCCTGTATCCTTAGAGACAATGAAAGAAAAATAGCAATGGAAATTCCATTCCCTTCCTGCATGGTTGTGCAAACAAACGTCCACCAGAAAAAAGTCCACCAAAAGTTCCCTCTTGTCATCTGAAGTTAACACAACCTATCCAAGACACTGTATGTGTCACCTTCCCAGGCCAAAGCACACCTAAATGACAAATGGTCCATTGTGTGTGGATTTACTGTGCACTAGAAGTCTATTAAGACTTCAAATCCAGACACAGGCCTCCAGCAAAGAGTTAACCAAGCCACAAAACCTCCAGTAACTTCTAAATAAACTATTACTTCAAGAAAACAGTAAGAAGAAATACCCTATGCTACACGCTGTGGTTGTGTTTTGTACTTTACAGTCTTGTAGTGGCATTAAGGGAAAAGTAAGTGGGAAAGTGAATTAGAAAATGCTGAAGTAGTGATTGCCCGGGGAACTTGAATTTGGCTCTTTTTGCTGTACATTTATAAGTTAGTCTTGGAGCACACTATTGGATACTCTTGTATTTTGTTTTTAAGCTTTCTTCTTTCAGCATGGGCAAAACAATTGATCTTCTCTTACTCTCTACTCAGAAAAATGACTGTGGTTCTACTGCGACTGAAACTGAAGCTTAAAAATTATACAGGAAATTTGAGGCTAAGCAAAGACAAGGTGTCAAGCATCTCAGAGGGGAGCCCTATAATGTAAAGAGCTGGGTACCCTTCATTAATGAAAATATTGTGAATTATTTTACTAAAAACATGGAAAACTACAGAGCTTTTAATATTTCTCCTACTTTTTTCTTGAATGTCTCATATGCTAATTTTGTTCTTGATCATAACATAGAAAAAAAATCCCTGTTAATACTGAAAAACAAAGACTTAATATTTCATGGTTTAAAAGAGTTTCCATCTGAAAAATGTATCACAATGTTATCTGAAATATTATAGCACTTCCCTGTAGTCTCAGGGAAGATGTGCGCAGAATCTTTGCTCTACTCACTAACTTCTGTAGGAAGGTTTATAACATAAACCAAACCATTTTCTCTAGCTCAAGGATATTGCATACAGCTGTATAACTGCAGAGGGGAAATCTGATGGTTGATTGTGATACTGAACATTGTGAGCCTGCAAAACATTGTTGTTTGTTTGTTTTTTTTCCTTTTGTGGGAGCTTTAATCTCTCAGTCCGGCCTTTACCTCTGATGCCATGTCCTGCTTCTGCACCCTGACTAGCAGCTTGGTTTGACTATCAAATCTTCTGGACAGACGTGGTCAGGACATCAGTCAGCATTTCTATAGTTCCAAGACAGTGCTCCAGCCAAAGAGGAGGAAAAAGCAAAAAGAAAAGAAAAGAAAAAAAAAAAGAAAAAAAAAAAAAAAAGGAGGCACCTAAGGTTGATGCAATTTTTTTCAAGCAAATAAATGATCAGCACCATTATCACAGTATCACCAAGGTTGGAAGAGACCTCACAGATCATCAAGTCCAACCCTTAACCACAGAGCTCAAGGCTAGACCATGGCACCAAGTGCCACGTCCAATCCTGCCTTGAACAGCCCCAGGGACGGCGACTCCACCACCTCCCTGGGCAGCCCATTCCAGTGTCCAATGACTCTCTCAGTGAAGAACTTTCTCCTCACCTCAAGCCAAAATTTCCCCTGGCGTAGCTTGAGGCTGTGTCCTCTCGTTCTGGTGCTGGCCACGTGAGAGAAGAGAGCAACCTCCTCCTGTCCACAACCTACCCTCAGGTAGTTGTAGACAGCAATAAGGTCACCCCTGAGCCTCCTCTTCTCCAGGCTAAACAATCTCAGCTCCCTCAGCCTCTCCTCATAGGGCTTGTGCTCAAGGCCTCTCACCAGCCTCGTCGCCCTTCTCTGGACATACTCAAGCATCTCAAAGTTCTTTCTAAACTGGGGGGCCCAGAACTGAACACAGTACTCAAGGTGTGGTCTAACCAGTGCAGAGTACAGGGGCAGAATGACCTCCCTGCTCCTGCTGACCACACCATTCCTGATGCAGACCAGGATGCCACTGGCTCTCTTGGCCACCTGGGCACACTGCTGGCTCATGTTCAGGCGGGTATCAATCAGCACCCCCAGATCCCTCTCTGTCTGGCTGCTCTCCAGCCACTCTGACCCCAGCCTGTATCTCTGCATGGGGTTGTTGTGGCCAAAGTGCAGCACCCTGCATTTGGAGCTATTGAACCCCATCCCATTGGACTCTGCCCATCTGTGCAGGCGGTGTTTTATTTTATATCAAATTTGATCTTTAAGACAAGTCTTTGTATTAATGAGCTACATTAGGCGGGTGAAATAAGTTGTTGGATTTTGAGAAATTTAAAGCATGAAGGGTTATGATGTCACCTTATGCTCCTCTCTACCTTTGGACAAGCCAGATGTACATGTTTCAATGGTTTACAAAATTCCTAACTCTTTTTTTAATTTGTGTGTGTGTGTTACATGTTTTTTTTTTTTGAGATATTGCTCCTGGCTAATCATGAATTTGAAAAACGGCTTGTGATGGTTTGGGTGTTCCCCACCCCCCCCCCCCCCCACTTTAGAAATCACACAGACTAGACTCAGCCAGCTCTGGAAACATGAATGAAGCTTATATTTACAGCTAGCACAATATACAAACATATATTTACAGTTTATACAGTTACATACAAGGTAAAAGGTAATACAGAAACACAGCTCCCCTCCCAGAAACCTGAGTCCCCAGGGGGGGCTCTCAGCCACCCCTTCATTTTCCCCCTACCCCTCTCAACCTTACCCCAGTCCCAAGGAAGAATGGAGGTTTGGCCAGGGGATTAGGAAGCAAAGTGGGTTAGTCCAAAATGGAGGGCAAGATTAGAGAGTAAGATGCAGCTCAGCCAGCAGCCCAAGTGAGAGTTGTTATCTATGGTTTTATTTCTTGTTCCTATACATCTCAGCAAGCCTATGAGTGAAGTAGACATCATCACTGTTTTCCTTTCACAGCCTGTAGTCTAATTCTTCCCACCAAAACATTCTAGCTAGCTTCAAACTAGCGCATGGGTGCTACTGATGAATCAGTGACCAGTTCCCAAAGCTTTTGTTTTTCTACCCTTCTATGTATCTTTCCACAAGGGTTGTGGAATTCAACTGTTCTATTTTTATCACTATGCAGAAATTGCTGTGTAGCAGTGTGTAACATCTTTTCCAGGACAATCTCCCAGACAGCTTGTGTGGGTAGGTGAAATATTTTTTGAGATACTCTTAAGTTTCTGATGGTTGTGTTACTGCCAACTGGCTTTTCTCTAAAAATATTTTCAACATATTTGTCAATTCAGGGTTCATTATTTTTTAGTGTCAGAAAAGGTCACGTGTGTCACATGTCAGGATCGTATTGACTGGTGTGAAAGAGTGAAAAAGAAGCTTCTTTTTTTTTTTTTTTAAAATAAAGAATCTCAGTAAAGGACTTCTTAGACATATTTTTTAAAAAGGGAAATAAAAAAAAAGAAGACATTTTATGAAGAGTAGTACCTCTGTTTGCCACCCACAATGCATCTATGATGAGCTGCCTCTCCAAGTAGACAGGGTCCTTGTTTATGGCACTGCCCGATTACACATCTGGTGTTTTTAAGATACTTCTGGAGACAAGTAGCTTTCTTTTCCCATGCCCAGAAACCACTAGAGCTTTCCCTCCTAGTGAAAGCTGTCACCCAGGTTGTTCCGGGCAAATAGAAGATAAAGGAAGACAACTTTTGCCTGTTTAACATGAAGCCAGTTGCAGTGTAATATGATACTCGACCTGTGGAGGAACCATAGATTTGTCCCAGCCCTCGCTCTGAAACTCATGTAGATTGTGGAAGAAATTTCTGTGTGAGTGCATACTAATGCTTCTGCCTTTGCCATTAATAAAGTTTCATGTTTAAAAAACTCTGTGAACACTGCTTTATAGGAGGCCATCTACAGGTGCAGGTGTTTAGTGTCCCTTGAGTGGTGTCTAAATGCACTTTATTAACTAGAATCATGTCTTAGTGCATTATCTAACAGGCAGCAAATAGCATTTGCTCCCAAAGGACTGTTGCATTCAGCCAGCTTGTATGTAATGAGCAAAGTGCCCGTTAGCTTAGGATTCTGCTCATTGCTCTGTGTTGATGAGTACAAACTGCCTGTGTTCCTCAGGAACACTGCAATTATTTAGGAATTGAATATTTTTTATATAAGAAACTGTGGTAAAACCTGAGGATGACAATATATGGAGACAGTTTTTTCACCTGCCAGGCCAGCCAGCTGGGGAAATGAGAGGGAAAAATAAAATGAGGAAGAAATGGAGAGGACAAACTGGAGCAATAAAAATGCCACTTCTTGGTGCAGATTATTTTATGAGGACTGCTGTTCAAACTCTGTCTCTGCATACCTTTGTCTCACTATTTCTTTTATAGCTGTGAAAAATAAAAGCTAGATCCTAAATAAAAATAATTTAAAAAAATTTCTGAATTCAGAATCGTAAGACCAAGCTTGTGTGTAACTTGTTCAAAAAGGCTGAAGTGCATTCTTACATGTAAATAAGTAATAAGTATCTAAGTGATACTCTCAACTGGAATGGCCATAAGTATATACTGAACAGTTTTCACCAATTGCATAGTCAATCATTGACCCAGGCTGTGCAGCAAAGTCATTCAAGTTATGTGGAGCATATTGCCCATCACAATCAACCTTTTCAATGAGCAAACCAGCTTTATATGTGAAGCGAGGGGGGGGGAAAATGTGACAAGGGGAAATAATTCCACCCTTTGCTTGTGAAACAGATATATAAAAAATCCATGAAGATTCTTGTTTCAGAAACCAGAAGATCATGCTTCACTTTGTTGATTTTTGTGTCAAGGTCATTTCCAGCACACAAAGGGACTTCTGAGGCATAATCAATATATAGACAGCTTAATTTCACTCTTGTATGAGAAGCTGTCATTTACTTTTCCAAGCTGAGGTAGCCTGAGGAAAATTATTTCAGCCTGCACCACTTTTGGATGCTTCCTGTATGAGAGATAAAGTCATCATCACTGTTTTCAAGGATTAACAATAAGATTCATTGTAGTTACATCAAGAAGCTGGTTATTGGATCCTGAGTTTTCTTTTGCTTTACCTGTGGCAAAAACACAGATGTCTTTAGAACAGACATACATAGAGAATTGTTTTGTTTGGGGTAGGCCAATATGCATGTGTGTATATGGAGAGAAGGTATCAAATCCCTTGTTAGTGTTCTGTTCTTACTGATTCTATCATATTTGAGAGGAAGAGATTCATAGAGCGACAAAAAGTGGACAAAATTTGACTGTTAGGCCTCAAGATGGCTGTGAAGACTTTGCAATTATACCTTGTCTTTATTTGTGCATCAGTGCCAAGTAATTTCAGCTAATAGACTTAACTTTCAAAGACATTGCCTTCTTCCCTGCTGCGTAATCTCAGATCATATGTGGCCATCACAGACCTCACCCACTACTAACTGAGAGACTACTGCAGTGCTATATGTTTGGTATGGTTTGCTATGTGCACGCTGTGAGGAAAGTCTAGAGAGTTCCAGGTGCTGCAAAGTGTCTGCTTTGCGTGCTGAGCATTTCTAGTTTCAGCCTACTTGTATTTGCAGTACAAAATTAGTATCTCAGAAAGGTCATTAAAAAAAAAAAAAAAGTTGATATGTAAGCAAGAATCAAAGTGATTTGTGGAATGCATCTGGCCTTCCTGCACAAAGATGACACATCATAAGCCAAAAAACCCCAAACCAAACAACTTTTTATTTAAGTGCAGGCTTTTAGTTTTTAGATCTCTCTCTCTAGATCAATATTCAGCATAAATGGTAGTATTTCTCTATCTATTTATAGAGGTGCATATATATGTGCATGTTTGTGTGTGTATATGCTCATTATACATCTTTAAGTACTTGCGTGTGCACCTCCATGTGAACATTTGAGAAAAGAAGAATCTGCATGGGGGGAAAGGAGGCAAAAACCAGTCAAAGATCAAACACCACTGTTCAGGGTTTGTTTATACGTTTTCCTTTTAGCTTTTGTTAGCAGCTTTTCTTACCAGTTCATGCCTGTCAACGTTTAGATGACTCTTCAATGACTGACATGGGAGAAACCATTTTGGAACAGACTATGGAGTCACCAGGAACCACCTTTAAGTGGATCCATGCAGGCCAAAAGGCAAAAAGGTGTTTATTCTCATAACTCGAGGGGATCTTCCCTCGCCCCAATTCGGTTTTTATTTCTCTGGAAATCTAAAGGCTTTAAATGCTAAGTAAAAGACAACACTTAAGAAAAAGAAAAGACAAGGAAGTAGCCCAAAGCAGTCTGGGTGAGTGCTTTCCTAATTTTCCTTATCTACTCTAAGCATTTGTGGAGGTATTGCTTTGCTATTAAGCACAACTTTACAGCATATTATCACCGTTTCAGATATTGACATTGTTGACTGAGGACTTCATTGCTGCAGTGCCTGCCCAACATTCTGTATAGAGATTTCTTCCTAACTTAATGTCTCTTACAGCATTTACATTTCTCAGTGCAGATTTGTAGGAGACCTTATTCCCACCAGTGTTTTCACATCGTCAATATTGACAGTGCCTGTGGAGTCAGCTGGAAATAAATTGTGGGAACTTATCTTGCAGTGTGATTAATTCACAGAATAATGAGAAAAGAAATAAGCATGTTAAAGAGGAGATGCTACCAGCTATCTAGAGGGCAGCTTCAACTGGAAGAGCAATCATTACCTGTGAGATGAGAGCCCAAGAGGTTTCATCCATTAAAAAATTTAACTCAGTGTTTGATGACAGAGGGAAACTTGATTTTGTGCAGTTTCTGAAATGGAAAATGAAATTTTAGAGGCAAATAGAAATCACACTTGCTCAGCAGCATTTGGATGACTGCTAGCTGTAGAGAAAGTGGACTGAATGAAGATCAAACCTTCTTCTAGCTCTGCCCAAGTCTGAATTATTTATTCAGTGCTGTTGAGTTAGCTCTGTTAGCTTATTTATGATAGGCTACAGAGACTGTCAGTGAAGACCTCATTGTTGATGCAAAATAATTAGGTATAGGATATCAGAAAGGCAAGTTTTTACTTGTAATATCGCTTTACTAGAGTTTGTCAACTTTGATGTGTGAACAAATGTATTCAGATTTGAGTCTTTGGACGGCAAGTTTTCTTTTTATCTTGTGGATAGTTATGAAAACGTTGCAAATTCCCTTATGTAATAGTTTCAAAACATTTAAAGCAATAATGAAAATGTGAACGCTTTCAACAAAAACTACTCTCCAGAAAAGTTCTCATAAGAATCACAGCTCAAACTGTGTTAGCCTTCTAATCTTGATGCTATTTTTATCCACACTGTTCTCTGAATCTGAGTGAAAACTATCACTTCAGAAAAGGAAATACAAAATCTAATTGAAGATCTTTTCAAGCAGCCTTTTGCAGACATTCTTAATCTTGCAGTAAGCAAGACAAAGCAATCAAAGGAGGATGGGTGAACGTTTTAGGTAACTGGTAGGCTGATGAAGTGATTAAATTTTTATTCTTTAATGTGCCCCTGTGTTAAGCCAGCAGGCCAGTCAGTCAACTTTCAGTTACAGTAGACATAAAGGAGAAGGAAAAAGAAAGAGAAGATCAAGCTAGAAGGTACTGTCAAAGGGCTTGTTATTTTGGATTTCTCTGAGGTGGCTCACCGTCTTCCAGAAAATTAGTTTTAAGGCGGAAGGAAAGGACAATGCAATGTCTTTTGAAGTCAGCATGCTTTTTTTCTTCTTGTAACGAAGTCTGACAGATTGTCTTTGATCTTTGAAACAATCTACAGTCTTGTACAGCTTCGATCGTTAACATAATGGATGTGGTGTTATTTTCCGTGTGTATTGAAAGTTGGCCTTGACCAGCCTAGTTAGTATAGAATCATCGAATAGGTGTTAATTGAGTTGCAAAGAAGCCCTAACTTGCATGAAAGTTAGGGCTTACCTACAGAGAACACGCTGCGTTCTTGCCCTGTCTCTGCAGGAGTGAGCAACTGCAGTGGAGTATCACAGAACACAGTTCTCTGTAGTGCTGCCTCCAATTGTCATAGACGTGTGCTCTTACAGGATTAACAGAAGTAGGCTATGTTTATGCCTCGCAGTTTGCACAGGCTTTATCTTGCTGTGTCATGTTTCTGGAGAGCCTGCTGGTGCTTGCCAGCAAACACTTCATCAGTGCACTAGTGCGATGACAGGATCCCCTTTCTCTTGCTGAAGCACTGCAATGAGTGCTGGCAGTCAGACACGGGAAACGTGCTTGAGGATAGCTGCTTCTCCTTGCTGGACTGCCTTAGAAGAACCAGTGCTTTGTTAGAGACACAAGGCTCAAATACAGGCTTGACACTGCAATTTGATAAACACTGTTTCTGAGATAAAGGAATGGAAGTATGTACTTTCAAAGCCCTGTAATAGGTTCACATAGATAAAGCTGTTGTAATTCTGGAAATTAGCCACCAGCTTTATCATAGAATCATAGAATCAACCAGGTTGGAAGAGACCTCCAAGATCATCCACTCCAACCTAGCACCCAGCCCTATCCAATCAACTATACCTTTGCACTAAGTGCCTCATCCAGTCTTTTCTTGAACACCTTCAGGGATGGTGACTCCACCACTTCCATGGGTAGCCCATTCCAAAGGCAAATCACTCTCCATCAAGAACTTCCTCCTAACATCCAGCCTGTACTTCCCCCAGCACAACTTGAGACTGTATCCCCTTGTACTATTGGTGGTTGCCTGGGAGAAGAGACCAACCCCCACCTGGCTACAACGGTTTCTTTTTTTCCCCTGTGTCTTATTTATGAGAGCATTTAAAATGTGTGCCTGTTCTCTGGAAGCACAGAGTAGAGAAAGCCTGGGGAAGAAGGTCTGAAGAGAAACAAATTTACCTGGAAAGGACAGAAAAGATGCATAGACTGGAGCTCCAGGAAGAGGTGTAACCTCATATGGTAAGATAGTGAGGCTTAGGCCATAGTATAAACTCCCCGTGTTTGAGCAATGTCATATCATAGGATGTTTTAAACCCCACTAGTTCTCTAGGGACAGCATCTTTGAGTGATAGTCTGCAAACACCTGCTGTGGAACACCCAGACATCAAGTCTAGTCTTGGCAATTGTAAGCAGCCCTGCAACTGTAGGGCTTTGATTTGGCCACTGAGAGAAAAGAGTATGTTTTTATGAGCTGCTGAGGGATATTTTTTTGTGCTACTAAGGCTACTGATCTAGCTGAAATGCAACAGAAGAGTGTTGTCTGGAAACTGGCTTCTTTTGTGTGCAGGTAGGCTCTGATGTCAACGAAGCAGATGTCTTTACTGTTGTACTGACCTTCAGGATCAATGAGATCTCACGTCCAGCACTGAGCCAGAGAAATCTGCTGCAATCACAAATGCTGGGGAGGAGCAAGCACAATCCTGCTTTCAGAACTGCTTTCAGCAAAGTCCTATTTCTCCTTCTGAACAGCAATGAAGACAGACTTTGGTTCATTTCAGTCACGAACATAACTTTTCATATGCTATTAGTTCTTGCTTTAGTTACTCCAGTATGGAGGCTTTACAGTCTTATATTTTTAACATTTTTCCAATTAGTTTATAAGGGCATTGTAAGGCTTGAGGTATTTAATGGCGAGAAACAAAAATGCTCAGCATTACAGTGGCCATTACATTTTTTATTCACTGAAATGTCATTATTCTTACATTTTCCAGGAAGATGACTTTCAACTGTGAGTGGAGAAATATCTTCACTTCTTTAGCTCTCAGGCAGCTACCAGGTTGGATCCTGAATCATTGGGCAGGCCTTCGTTTGTTGGACAAGCAAGAGTAATGACAGAGCCTTGAAGGACAATTCATGTTGGTGCCACAGATTTCAAAATCAATGGAGTGATGCAAAAAATAATGGAAACCATAAATGTCATCATAAGGGAGGGCATTAATGTTGGCTAATGGGCAGGAGACATGACTGTCTGAAATCATGTCAAAGTGAGGTGACTTGTACAGTGAGGGGGGGCAGTGATACTTCATTATACTACAGAAGCAGTCTCAGTATATTATGCCTTCAATAAGGCATAATTCCAGAATCACAGAGTTGTTTTCATTGAAAAAGACCTTAAGAATCACCAAGTTCAATCACCTACCTAACCACCAAGTCTGGTGCTAAACCACGCCTCTCAGCATCACATCACTGTGTCCCCATCTACTCACAGTGGAGTTCCAGGGTTTGAGAATCTTTTCAGTTTCATAGGTGAATTTATGAAAATATGCAGGCTGCTGTCTTTCATTGTGTTCAAACAGACTAAATAAAACATGGATACATGCCTGATGACAAAATCTGGCCTGTTGTACACGGTAGGTTCTTGCTGCTGGAAGGAGTTTTCAGTCTTTCTACACTGACTGCAATCTCTTACCATTCCCTGGCTTCTCCAGGAAGTTGTAGGTTCAGGAGGTGTACCTTTAGCTTGTGCATAGCTTCTACTAGTGCAGTTTGAAAAGAGATTTGTCTGTGTTAGTGGGCTGTCACTCCAGGACAGCAGAGCTCCAGAGCAGCCATGTGACACCTGAACTGTCAGCTTGGGATGCTGCCTTATAAGAAGAAAGCCCTGAAAAGTAGTGAGATGTTCTCCAGTAGGAAGGAAATCACACTTTTTAGGGCCTTATTTGCAAAGATGGGGCATTACTTTCTGTCTGGCTTTAAGCTGAGATTTCTAGCAGTAATGGACACTATCTGATCTGTGTAAGACCAGGGCTTTCTACTGGGGTTCATCTTAAAACTGCAATTCTGTTCTACTCCAAAAAAATCCTGTATGTTGGACATCAGTCAGATTTTTGTCTTATTCTTTGGAATTTTGAGATGTGTCTGAATTCTGTCAAACATTGTGCCATTGAACCCTATCTTTATATCAGAACACCTGGTTTTCCCTTGCTATAGAAGAATAACAGGGAAAGTTGTAGTGAAAACAGCAACAATAAAACTAAGCAAAGCAAAACAACCTCCCAGCCAAACAAAAAGCCAACAAAAACCTCACTAAAAAGAGGCAAATCACAGAAGCACACACAGAATCTCAGGAAATAAATTAATACAGGATCTATTTTTTTTTTCCATTTGAGACACTGTGTTGCTTGTAGGTGTAACTGGTTGCTTATTAAAAGACATGTGAGCTTTACTTAAAGATTTACGAGGGAATTCTCCTTGCTCTCCTGTTGGGCTATGTGCTGTTAAGTGGTTTAGTGTTTAAAAGACAGAAAAAGAAAAGGCATCAGAGGGAAGATTTTCTTTTATAATGTAAGCTTCAAGTCAGCAGCATCAGAGACAAAATGGGATTAATAAAAATCTTTTGAGGGATAAAACACATTTGGAGATTAACCCTGACCTCTGCTTAAAAACTCCCAAATTCTCTTTCCTGTATTGATTTAGCTAAACAGGGATGCCTGGGTGCACACAATGGAATGCTTCCTCTGCAGGTCAATTAGCAGGCACCTGGATGGGATTCATACTTCTGTTAGGCACAGAAAATCCCATTAGATGTACTACAGGTGGTTGCTGCATGTTTGCTACCAATATGAATATTGCATATAGAAACTTGGGAATAAATGGTATGAAAAACCTGACATCTATAAATCTTGTACTTGAAGTGGATGACTTTATTGACTGCTGCTATCTCTGAGATGGAGAAAAGGGGAAATCTGTCCTAGCCTTTTGATTTAATATGAGAGAGCACTATTTAGGGATGATTGATAGTCGAAAAGTGACTTACCAAGTGCTCCACATGATTGTATTACCCTAGATAATAGGTTAAACAGGAAAGAGGGGCTTCTGAATTTAAAGGCACTGAGCATCACTCTATTGCAAATGAGAAAAATCAGTACAAGCATGACATACATGTGCTCATTTGTATTCCACACCAAACTAAAAGAGCATCTTATAAATTATTAATTTCCAGTCCAGCTGTGTGCCACCCAGAACTATTGTCTGGTTCACACTGAATTTCATACTTTTTCATGTTCTGAGTCCATCCTGAAGCTGTTCCATATCCATCCATCCCAGAAACTTCATGCTGCTGAGTAAGAAAAAAACAACAGATTATACCAACCTGCTCACTACCGTATGTTGAGTTGCATCTGTCTTGTACCCAGTGGAATTGCAATTAGGAAGGTCACCAGTTGTTCTTTTAATGTCAGGAAATTCTTGTGAATTGAGGATAAAATTATGTCTCCATTGAAGCAAACAGCAATAACTATCTTAGTTTTTGTGGAGTTAGCATTTTGTTTCAACTTTTCCACATGTCTACATTTAGGTTATGCTCCAAAGCACAAAGAAAACAGATGGGAAAATCATTCAACCTGTCTGTATCTCAAGTTTCCGATCTATACAACTGGGTGGATAATATACACATTAAGTCTGTTAGGAGGATGAGTTAAACTCCTTGACAGGTTTGAATTGAGATATAATCAATATGAAGTTATATTATTAATAAAACTTTATACAGTCATATTATTGACCATAAACATGTCTTTTAAGTCAGTGTTTATCAAGTACACATTGTTAAGGGACGATCCCTGGTGATCAGCCAGTGAAAAGTCTCACTATGGAAATATATTGAGGATTCAGCTGATTGTGTTAGTTGACTGTATAGCTGCAAGGCCCAGCTACGTTTCAAGTGCCTCTAGCTGAGCACGAGTTAGGATTAGAAGAAATCCAGTATGTCATGTATTTTCTGGTAAGTGTGAGAATCTTTCACACTTTAGTTACTGTTAAGTTTTTAATGCTATTTGTTTGAAACTCTTCAGAAGATATTGCTCCTGTGCATCTATCAAACCTGTAGCATTTTTTGTACTCTCAACTTTCTATTGATGTTGAAGAATCAAATTATTGCCATACTTTCTGTAGTCAGAAAATCAACTACATCCCCAAACCTCGATGCAGCTTAAATTGCCTTTAAAAAATGCCAGTTAGATGTAGGAAAGGAATATTAGATCATACCCCTATCTTGCAAGGCATGAATTCTTGAAAGAGAATAAACATCAAACTGAAGTGACATTTGCTGTTAGACTGCAGACAATTTATCTGAGAGAAACTAAACTTCTATTTGTTATTTATCTGTTTAGTTGCAGTACTAAATCTATGAAAATTGAAGTACTTTATTACTTTTAAAAGCATCAGAGTTTTACAGATGTTGAAACAAATGCTAGGTGTTTATATTAAAGAAGAATAATGAAAGTTAAGGAAGAGCAGCTTAATAATATATTGGTTGGTATAACTTACTGTGCATTGATGATTTAGACCAGTGCTGGAATACACTTTTTGTCTGTGGTTTGTGTAAGAGGAATATAAGAATACAAACCCCATCTTCATCAATGATACTGATGACAGCAGGCAAGGAGTGTCTGCTCAGCAAGTTTGCTGATGACACCAGAGTGGGAGGCTTGGCTGACACAGATGAAGGCTGTGCAGCCATCCAGTGAGATTTGGATGGACTGGAGAGCTGGGCACAGAGAAACCTAATGACGTTCAGCAAGGACAAGTGCAGAGTCTTGCACTTGGGGAGGAATAATAAACTGCACCTGTACAGGTGGGGAGGTCATCTGCTGCAGAGAAGTCCTGCAGAGAGGAACCTAGGAGTGCTGGTGGATAACAAGTTATCCATGGGATAACAATCTGCCCTTGTGGCCAAGAAGGCCAACAGGATCTTGGGGTGTACTAAGAACAGTGTGTCCAGCAGATCAAGAGAGGTTCTCCTCCCACTCTGCTCTGCCCTGGTGAGATCCCATCTTGAGTACTGCATTCAGTGTTGGGCTCCCCAGTTCAAGAGTGACAGGGATCTGCTGGAGAGGGTCCAGCGGAGGGCTACGAGGATGACTAGGGGACTGGATGGCATGGCTTATGAGGAGAGGCTGAGGGACCTGGGGCTGCTTAGTCTGGGGAAGAGAAGACTGAAAGGAGATTTAATAAATGTTTATAAACGTCTGAGAGCTGGTGTCAAGAGGGAGGGGACAGGCTTTTCTCATTTGCTCCCTGTGATAGGACAAGGAACAATGGATCTAAGTTGCAGCGCAGGAGGTTTCACCTCAACACAAGGGGCAATTTCTTTGCTGTAAGGGTCACAGAGCACAGGAACAGGCTCCCCAGAGAGGTTGTGGAGTCTCCTTCTCTGGAGACTTTCAAGACCTATCTGGGTGCTTTCCTTTCTCATCTGTGCTAGATTGTAGGATTCTGCTCTGGCAGGGAGGTTGGAGTCAATGATCTCCTTGAGTCCCTTCCTACGCCTAACATCCTGTGATCCTGTGATCCTGTAGATGGAGGTTTTAAATATGAAAATACACTTTCTGGCAACAAGACATGTCCAACAGTGCATTTTATAGGATTATTGGAGGCACTGGGTGTTTGCTTAGGCACAGGGCCAGGAAGAACAGTAATCCCTTCAGAACAAAGGCTGTTGTATGCTAAAAATAGTAAGCTGTTGCTTTTACATCCTAGGAGTTATGTCAATATTATTGAATAATAAACATCCTGGAGCTGGTTTTCACCCAGCAGGAGTAAGTGTAAGCTCACCACACCTCTTCTCTGCTCTAGATCTTTGTAAAACCAGTAACAGTAAAAAAATATGTTAAATAGTAAGTTACTTAGACATGCAAAGTCCTTGCTTTGTGCAGGCCACTAAATTCTGTTCTGGTTTTGACATAAAATATGAAGGATATATTTACAATTCCTGAATTGGCAGAGAAAGGGCATAAACTGTCAAATAAAAAATGACCCATTAGATAAGAATTTTGGAAGTGGGTGCAAAGGTATCATGAGTACCTTGCAGAGAGAGGCTTTTCCTTTTAGATTATCAAGAGTTTTCTCTGGGAAGTAGGGACAATGTCTCCTTTTGGAAATTTGTCTCATCCAAAGAAAGACTGAATAGTACAAAGTATTTATACTATAACTGCTGTAAGGAAAGCCTGGAGATATATAACATACTCTAAAATAAATGCAAACTACTAATTTAACCAGTAAGCATAAAATAAGAATTGTTTTGGCTCAAAATCAGAAAATGATTTTTTTTTCTTTCTAGGGAAAACTAGATTTCTAGGGGGAAAATAAAAAGGTGAAGTTTTTGTTTTTCCCTAAATACCTCTTTTTTATCAGAATGGCAGCCATCTGTAACATTTTCTTAGGCAGAATACACATGTAATTATGTAACTGCTTGGTGAGTTATAAAGCTAAGAGAACTCTTAACAGGCATTGACAAGTAATTATTTTTTGTTCTCCATTTTCATAGATTTAATAAGTGATTTATGCCTTTAATCACACACTAATATGTATATCAACTGGCAGCTAATATTCATACATGTAATTGCAACGGAGGATAGTAGCAACCCATAAATAAAACAATGACAATTCCATTTAGCTAGAGTTTTCTTTTGCTTTCTTTGTTTAATGCTTTCTCCATGAACATCTCCCTCTATAGACTGTGTTCTGCAATGATGTTTATTAATTCCTAACATAAAAACATGACTTTGACTACGGTATTTGAAACACTCAGTGACAGTGAAGTATCTGCACAGGTTTCTTTCTCTGTAAGCACAAATAGAGTTAGGACCTTGTTTCTGTGTAGACTATGTAAAAGTAAAAAAAAACCAAAACAACCAACTAGATAAATTTCTCTACCCATGGTTTGGTTTCCTTTGAAATTGTTTTCAAGCACATGCTTAGGTTCACCTATTTACATGTATTCATGTGTATATTCTTTCAGGATTACAGAATCATAGAATCAGTCTGGGTTGGAAGGGACCACAAGGATCAGCTTGTTCCAGCCCTGCTGCCATGGACAGGGAAACCTCACACTAGATCAGGCTGGCCAGAGGCTCACTCAGCCTGGCCTTAAACACCTCCAGGGATGGGGCTTCCAGCAGCTACCCGGGCAATCCATTCCAGAGTCTCATTACCCTCATGGTGAAGAACTTCTTCCTAATATCCACTCTGAATCTACCCATTTCTAGCTTTGCTCCATTCCCCCTAGTCCTGTCACGCCCTGATATCCTAAAAAGCCCCTCTCCAGCTTTTTTGTAGGCCTCCTTCAGATACTGAAAGGCCACAATAAGGTATCCTCAGAGCCTCCTCTTCTCCAGACTGAACAGCCCCAACTCCTTCAGTCTCTTCTTATAGCTGAGGTGCTGCAGCCCTCTGATCATCCTCATGGCCCTTCTCTGGACATGCTCCAGCATGTCCACATTCTTCTTGTAACAGGGGCTCCAGAACTGGATGCAGTACTCCAGGTGGGGTCTCACCAGAGCAGGGCAGAGGGGGAGAATCACCTCCCTCAACCTGCTGGCTACACTTCTCCTGACGCAGCCCAGGATCTGGTTGGCTTTCTGAGCTACAAGTGCACACTGCTGGCTCATATTGACCTTCTTGTCTACCAGCATCCTCAAGTCCCTCTCTTCAGGGCTGCTCACAATCCAGTCACTTCCCAGCCTATATTAGTGAAAAATCTTTCTGAAACATCTGATTCTAGTTACAGTACCTGGCCCTCTGGGAAACTCAAGCACTTCACTAGCACAGGATCACAGGATCACAGAATGTTAAGGGTTGAAAGGGGCCTCTGGAGATCATTGGGTCCATCCCCCCTGCCAGAGCAGGATCATATCGTCTAGTGGAGATCACACAGAAACACATCCAGATGGGTCTTGAAAGTGTCCAGAGAAGGAGATCCCACAACCTCTCTGGGGAGCCGGTTTCAGTGGTCCATGACTCTTACTGTAAAGTTCTTCCTCATGTTGAGGTGGAACTTCCTGTGCTGTAGCATTGTCCTGCTCTATCCAGGACTTCATGCAAGAACAGTACAACAAATACAAATATAACAGTACAACAGTACAACTCCTCCTCTGAGGAGTAGGAAACCTCTTCCATTAAAGTATGCTACCAGTTCAGAGTTCAGTAGAAGCTTCCTTCCCCCACCCCCGTCCAGTTATATGATGATGCCAGGAAATATAATGCATCATTATAGACTTCTTTTTATATAGTTGCCATGTGGCTTGAGTGACATGGACTGGGCAGGTGTTTGTCTCAGCTTTGGCTATCCATGCGCAGTGGTGTTGGCTGACAGCCAGAAATTCTCTGGTGTTGAATAGCTGAGACACATACATGACATGAGATAGTCTATGAAATAAAATTTTCTAATGCTTGAAATGTGTAAAATCTGATTTCCTAACTAGGGTATATGTAAAGCACCACAAGCTTTCCTATGTGCAGGGCTCCATCACTTTATACTCCTAGAGGTTTCTGAGAGAGAGGAGGTTAAAATAATAAGAAATGAATTTACATTTCAAAATTAGTTTTACTGCCTTTGTTTGACCAAAACAAGATTTGTTTTATAGGTTTCTATAGTAAGCAGAATGTCAGCACTTGTGCTGCAGTGGTATTTGCTTCCTCTAAGTATTTTCATGAGCTTGTAAAGAAGACCTGATTCCAAGTGAATTCAGGCGTAGCACAGGCTGTGGTGTTCAGATGTGCTGTCTGTAAGCAACTCCATAACAGAAATTTGAATTGTCAGAGTTTCATTGACTCAGGCAGGGATCAAAACTAATGTAATTTAGTGCTTTTATCAGAGAAGAATATCAGAGCCTAAAGTTCAGATTTTAAGCAGGCAGACAGAAGGAAAATGAAATATGATGAAGGTTTCTATGGCTATTTTTGAAAAAAAAAACAAACCCAAAACCAAAACTCAAACACTCCAGGGGATCAGAAAAAACCAGTGAATGAGGACTTCCTAAGAAAGAAAAGGCAGCACTTATCAGATAAATTATAAAGTGTTACCTTGTCTTGAAGTATTGATGGTGTGTCACTCCGTAGCAGTCAACCTGAGTTAAAAATGTGTAGGAGCTGTCTCCATATCATAATTCATTTGTCTTGCTATTCTTCTAGTGTCTTAGCAATTACATATCAACCTCTGCTAAGATTCTACTACCTGGTAATTACTAGCATTAGTCTCTAAGAACATGTTACATATATGCAAAGGTTTAGGTGGCCTCACTATTAGTTAGATTACCTGAATTTTGTTTTATTTTATTTTATCTTTGAAATGAGCATATAGAAGGTAATTTATGATGCATGATTTAAGAAGCAGCTAAGTGGTGGCAATTCCTGTTTTCAGGGAAAGTGAGGGTTATTTAAGATCCAGAGGAACATGTAATCATAGGATACTTCTGAAAAATAGCTTTGAAAATGCAGTTTAAGCTCCTAGGCCTTCAAGGAATTTTAAAAAGAAGTTTTACTTATTCTAAGTAATTCCTCAGTTGATGAAGACAAAGAGTATTTCTTGCTGTTTAAGCCCAGAAGTGCGTGACTAAATTGTGGTATGGAAAAATCTCATAGATGGCTGAATCTAATCAAAATATTTAACCTCAAGTCCTGTCTGCGCTGCTGACCAGCACTGGATGCTTATGATGAGGGTGAAAAAATGACATAGTGGAATATGGAGTTTAAGAGACAGACGAGGAGAAGTGTGAGATGTTTTCTGATACAAAGAAAGGTTTTTCTCCACGTGATCTTTATTAAAATACATGTATAACTTCCTAAGTAATCTGGTGTACTTTAATTCTTTTAAATCCACAAGTGATTTCATCCGAGGAACAGGTTTTTTTTCCCCATCAGCATGAGTAGCTTAATGAAGGTAATATTTACATACTGATACTAAAAAGAAAATATCAGAGTGAACTTGTTCTAACATTGTCCAAAGTCTTTCACTTCATGTGAAGACCCAGCATAGTTGTGCTTTGTCTCTGTCTCACTATCATCAAACTTTACAGTGCCACACTCAGTCACATTGCATAGCACTGACAACATCCTGCAGAGCAGGTATCACACAGTATCACAGTATCACCAAGGTTGGAAGAGACCTCACAGATCATCAAGTCCAACCCTTTACCACAGACCTCAAGGCTACACCATGGCACCAAGTGCCACGTCCAATCTTGCCTTGAACAGCTCCAGGGACGGTGACTCCACCACCTCCCCAGGCAGCCCATTCCAGTGTCCAATGACTCTCTCAGTGAAGAACTTTCTCCTCACCTCAAGCCTAAATTTCCCCTGGCATAGCTTGGGGCTGTGTCCTCTCGTTCTGGTGCTGGCCACCTGAGAGAAGAGAGCAACCTCCTCCTGGCCACAACCTCCCCTCAGGTAGTTGTAGACAGCAATAAGATTTTTCAGGAAGCCCTGTGCATCATCTCCTGTCTGAGGCCATGAGTTGCAAAGTATTTCTACCAATGCTTCTCATTCTGCAGGGAAGAGGAACATTAAGACCATTAGAAAATTGGACTGGCTAGTATCTTTTAGGTTGCAGATAGATATTTTGTGATACCATTTTTTTTCCACTGGTAATTTACAGTTTTCACTTTTTACATTTTTTGTTCTCACCAGCAGGGAAGAGTTGGTGACCAGTGTGAGACTCAGGGACAGCCTTGGTTGCAGTGACCATGAAGCAGTTGAATTTAAGGTCCTCAGGGCAACCAAGAGGACATATTCTAAGCTTACAACCCTACATTTTAGATGTGCAGACTTTGATCACCTCAAGGATTTGCTGGACAAAGTATCATGGGATGAAGCCCTAGAGTGAAGAGGGACCCAGGACAGCTGCTCAGTATTCAGGGATCACCTCCTTTGTGTCCAGTAGCAATGTATACCAACAAAGAGGAAAGCAGGGAAGAATGCTAGGAGGCCTGCCTGGCTCAGCAATGACCTCCTGGACATGCTATCCCATGAAAAGAAACTCTACAAGGAGTGGGAGAAAGGACAGCTAGAATGGGGGGGTATATAAGGAAGCTGCCCAAGATCTGGTTAGGAAAACCAAGGCACAGTTTGAATTGAATCTGGCCAGGGAGGTTAAATGGAACACTAAGAATTTCTACAGGCATATTAATGGTAAAATGAAGCCTAGGGAAGGTGTGGGCCCCATCAGAAAGGCAACAGGTGAAACGATCACAAGTGACATGGAAAAGGATGAGGTTCTCAACAATTTCTTTACCTCAGTCTTCACTGCAAAGGTCTCCAGCCACACTCCTGGAAGATGATGGCAGGGGCTGGAAGGAAGAGCTGCCCAAAATAAGTGAAAATCAGATTTGTGATCACCTGAAGAACCTGAAAGTGTTCAAGTCCGTGGACAGGACACACTCACGGGTATGGAGAGAACTGGCAGATGAGGTTGCTAAACCCCTCTCTATTATATCCCAAAAGTCATGGCAGTCTGGTGAAGTCCCCACTGGCTGGAAAAAGGAAACATAACTCCCATTTTCAAAAAGGGTAGGAAGAAGGAGCCAGGGAACTCCAGGCCAGTCAGTCTCACCTCTGTGCCCAGTAAGATCATGGAACAAATCCTCCTGCAGGCACTACTGAGGCAGAAGAATAGTGGAGGGGTGACTGGCTACAATCAGCATGGCTTCACCAAGGGCAAATCCTGCCTGACAAACCTGGTGGCCTTCTATGAACAGGTCACAACATTAATAGATGAGGGGCAAGCAACTGATGTCATTTTCCTGGACCTGAGCAAGGCCTTTGACACTGTCCCACACCACATCCTGGTCTCCAAGCTGGTGAAACATGGGTTTGGTGGGTGGACCATGAGATGGATAAAGAACTGTCTTGATGACCACACCAAAAGAGTGGCTGTCAGTGGGTCCATGTCCAAGTGGAGGCCAGCAACAAGCAGAGTCCCTCAGGGATCAGTCCTGGGGCCAGTCTTGTTCAACATCTTTGTTGGTGCCGTGGACAGAGGCACTGAGTGCAGCCTCAGCAAGTTTGCTGATGACATCAAGCTGTGTGGTGCAGCAGACACGCTGGAGGGAAGGGATCCATCCAGAGGGACCTGGATAGGCTGGAGAGGTGGGCACAAGCCAACCTTAGGAGGTTCAACAAGACCAAGGGCAAGGTCCTGCAGCTGGGTAAAGGCAATCCCAAGCACAAATCCTGAGGAGCGGGACATCGCTGGTGGATGAGAAGCTCAACATGAGTGAACAGTGTGCACTTGCAGCCCAGAGAGCCAACCAGATCCTGGACTGCCTCAGGAGAAGTGTAGCCAGCAGGGCAAGGGAGGTGATTCTCCCCCTCTGCCCTGCTCTGGTGAGACCCCACCTGGAGTACTGCATCCAGTTCTGGAGCCCCTGTTACAAGAAGAATGTGGACATGCTGGAGCATGTCCAGAGAAGGGCCATGAGGATGATCAGAGGGCTGCAGCACCTCAGCTATAAGAAGAGACTGAAGGAGTTGGGGCTGTTCAGTCTGGAGAAGAGGAGGCTCTGAGGATACCTTATTGTGGCCTTTCAGTATCTGAAGGAGGCCTACAAAAAAGCCGGAGAGGGTTTTTTTAGGATATCAGGGAGTGACAGGACTAGGGGGAATGGAGCAAAGCTAGAAATGGGTAGATTCAGAGTGGATATTAGGAAGAAGTTCTTCCTCTTGAGGGTGGTAAGAGCCTGGAATGGGTTGCTCAGGGTGGTGGTTGAGGCCCTCTCCCTGGAGGTGTTTAAGGCCAGGCTGAGTGAGCCTCTGGCCAGCCTGATCTAGTGTGAGGTTTCCCTGTCCATGGCAGTGGGCTGGAACAAGCTGATCCTTGTGGTCCCTTCCAACCCAGACTGATTCTATGACTCTATGAATTTACCTGGCAAATAGTAATCCACTCTGGTGTTCTGTCCCAGGAGATATCTACCTGTCGTACCTCTTTTCATCAGTAGCTACTTCAGAGACATACCTCTTCTTAGTGGCTAAATCAGCTGATTGAGTTTCGATCTTTTAGGCATTGATCCTGCTGTGAAGATGCTGTCTGAGATGGCATCTCACTGAGTGTAATTAATCCACAATTTGAATATCAAGAGTCTAGTCCCCAAAAAAGTGAAGGTAGATGTTGAAATTGGGAATGCAAAGCTGGCTGGGTTATGTTTTTCAAATGACAACAGTGTAACCATAATAACCTGACCAATGAGTGTTAAGAATACATCAGAAATTTGTGGACTAAAATGTCTAGTTCTGTTGATTTAACAAAATGGGTAGCAGAAGTATTCACTTGCTTCTGGAAAATCATCTCTTTGCACTATACCCTTTTATGTTTCCAGTGGAGATAAAAGGGTATGATTCCCTGCAGATGCATACCTCTTTTTTCCCTGGAGGCGAGTGATAGCTTTTTTCTTCTAAGTACACTTGTGCCCTTGAGCCTCTAGATACACTTTGCCTGGCTGGTGGATGGATGCTGAAAATGTATGCTGCACCCAGAAGGATTATTTGTAGCATACTTAAAATGGAAAGACATGAATTGGAAGAATGTGTTAGGCTGTGACATTGAGGGGGAAGCAGGCAAAGACTTGCAGTTTGTATTTCAGTTATTTCTTTCTATATATTTCCACTGAGCTCTGTTTTCAGATAGAAAAAGGACCAGTTGATCCTATGACCCCTAAAGACATTGGATTTTGAGAAACATATTTCAGGAAGATGAGTTTCCTGAGAAGGTGTGCCCTTTCCACTCATGTACATAGATACTTTTAGTAGTCTATTGGTGTTAAGAGAGGAGGATAAAACTAGTCCATTGAGTAGTTTGTTTGTTCATCTCTTTTCTCCTCACTTTAAGTCCAAACCTTGGGAGATCATGAAGGAAGCTGCTACCTCACAGGTGATGTGAGCATTTTGTGTTTATATTAAGAGTCAGCTGTTGATAGAGGGAGGTATGGTAGCCAGCAGCTTCTGTGAAGAAGTGTGTGAAAGTCAGCATGTAGTTGTGCGACTACATTCAACAGAGATGTTGAAATACTGGAACATGTCCAGAGAAGGGAGACAAAGTTGGTGAAAGGCCTGGAACACAAACCCTATGAGGAGAGGTAAAGGGAGCTGGGATTGTATTGCCTGGAAAAGAGGAGGCTCAGGGGTGATCTCATTGTTGTCTACAACTACTTGAAGGGAGGCTGTAGCCACGCAGGGGTTGGTCTTTTCTACCAGACAACCAGCAAGAGAACAAGGGGACACAATCTCAAGTTGTGCTGGCAGAGGTCTAGACTGGATGATAGGAGGAAGTTATTGACAGAGAGAAAGATTTGTCACTGGAATGGGCTGCCCAGGAAGGTGGTGGAGTCACCATCCCTGGAGGTGTTCAATAAAAGCTTGGATAAGGCACTCCGAGCCATGGTCTAGTTGACTGTCTAGGGCTGGGTGCTAGGTTGGCCTGGATGATCTTGGAGGTCTCTTCCAACCTGGCTGATTCTATGATTCTGTGGCTGCACAGACAACAGAAACAGCCTTCAGTTCCATGAAACATGAATGTCCCAGTTCAAGGTTTGTCTGCCTACAAGAAAGGATATCTTTGTCCAGTGAAAAATGGGAAAAATACATACAGATGCATAATTGGTTAGCATCCATGCATTTCATAGGCTTTCAAAAAAATGGTGGAGGAACATGGCTTTCAGGTAACAAACATGTCTGCTAGTTTCAGGCAGGATCAGATGGGAGTAAAAGTGGAGGTCTGAAGGGAATGGAGCCATGTTAGTAATTGCATAGGTGCAAAAGACATGTTACTGCATTAAAAAAAAAAAAAGTTTTGAAGTTTCTTTACCAAAAACCCTCGGCAAGTAATGATGTAAATGATATTTCTTCCATGTTCTCTGAAAGAAATTATTCTAATTGCATACAATAAAGAAAGAAAATGTCAGTGTAGGAATTGATGACAGTTGTTACATGGAATATCTCTGCCTCACCCATATGCTTCCCTGTAGTGCTATTGAGAAATACATTTATAGTGAGGAATATTTTTTTACATTGAACTTAAATGATATGAAAGTCTGGATTTACAGCAACCTAAATAAGATTATTTATTTTTGCATGCAGGAAAAATCCCTGCTCTTTCCCTAAAATGTTTTGGGGTTTTTTTTGTTTTTTTTTTTTTTTTTTTGCAGAACAGGTTGAGCTCACAAAATATGCTTGGATAAATCTGTTGGACAACAGGTATGTTGCTGAGACATCCTTTGATTTAGCTACCTATCGTGTTTCTTGTGATCATTCCCTGGAGCATCATCTCTTAAAGGTTGTACTCTGGGGTATTGCAGTCAATGCTAGGAATGCAGATTTAGATGTACTGTAATCTCCTGTGAGTCTGTGTTCCAAAATACAATACCACAGTACTCATACTAAGGAAACAACATTCGTTGAGTGACTACCTGGGTAGGTAGAGATCCACATGAGTACTTTGTTACTCACCAGAGTTCCAGGATGTAAACTGTGGTGTAACTCTCTGACTTAAAAATCTGGCTGCTGTTAACATGGTATAATCCTAGAAATTTGGCAACATATTTTTCTTCCTGGTGTTTTCTTATCAGTAATGCTTTATAGAAAGACAAATACAAAATATTATGCTTATCAGGAAAGATAGTGGTGGAATCAGTGAGTACACTCACCTGGGTTGTCCCAATATGTATTTGATATTGACAAGAAAAATAAGTTTTTTTTTTAATTGACATCTGCACTTTATTTAGATTGTCCTTGAGATTGTTTTCTTTGTGTGCATGTATGGTAAACAGCTGAATAAAGTGAGGATGAGTAAACAGACCATGAGTAACCAGTGGTGTTTTACAGAAACGGTTCTAATGAAGTTCGCATCTAATGATCTGTTTATTTGCAGCAGACAGGGATTGAGTGTTCAGCAAGTGTAAGCAAAAGTAGCTCAAACTTGACTCTTATCAGCAGAAACACCCAGGCATTTGTATCAGCATTTTAAAATGGAAATGGAGCCTATTATTCATGCAGCATATGAGATGCCAAAATTCAGACCCCACAAATCCTCTAATCATCACTTTTCAGCTAGTGGAATACAAAAGAAAAGGGCAATGTAACTGAACTAGTGCTATGTCTTTGACTTAAAGATTTTTATTGTATTACATGGTGGGGGGACACCTCTTACCTAAAGAATAATGAATCCTTTAGAACCATTATGCCCTTCCAGTTCAATGGCTTTTTCTTTAATTTAATGTCTATTACCATTTAACTGCTTTTAAAGTTGCCAACCAAATTAACACACTGCCCTGAACTGCTGCCTCAGGATTTATGTTGGTTAAATCTTTCAAATGTCATGCAACTTTTGTTTCCTAATTTAAACACAGGTTCTGCAAAACCTTTGGAGTACAACTCATCTCACGTGTCTCATACTCTTGTGGTTTTATTTTGCTGAGATGAAAAGACATTAACTGCGAGTTGTGCTGTAAATGTGTGTGCAGGGTGCAGTACGTGAGGAAGCAAGGGGGCTATGAAGCTAATGTTTGCTCTAATTGCTGGGAAACAACAGAGCAATGAAGGATTTCATATTTTTGTTTTGTTTGTATAATTTAGGTAAGAATTTTGATGTTATTCACGAGTGAGACCTTTTGTCAGATACTCAATTAGCTTAGGTGATGAACTCCTGACCCATTTTTTCTTAGTTAATTATTCAATCGAGAGTAATTGCAGGAGAGGCAAGGAATAGATGCATGTTTTAGTATGCTCTTCTGACCCTGCTCTCTATCTTCTATCATATAAAACAGAAAAAGCCTGTCCCCCAAACTTTGTGAAAGTGCTCTGAAAACTTGAGGTCTGAAAATACTTTTGTATTCAAGTTTCTTAGATTTTTTTCAAGCCCTCCATTGGAATATGTAATCAGACTCACTTTAAACTGAGCCTTTATTTTCTTTCTAGCTTCTAACTACTGCATGATATTAAAGGTACCTTGTGGCAAATTTACAGCTGGCCAGTTCAAATTAACTTAAAGGATTGATGCCTGAAAATTGTGGAAGCCATCAAACACCATAAAATGCAGCTCTGCTGGGTCTTCTAACTCAACTAGAAGACGTGTGATGATGGTCCTTAAAATGCATGGTGCGATAACTTTATGCTTACAAACAGCAGAGTGGAAAAAGTGTCACTGACTTTTAATTGGGTTGTCAGGTTCAGTGATAACATCAACAAAAAGTTTGTAAATGCAAACCCAGGCAGTCTGGTATAGACTTAATGGTGATGGCTGGAAGAGATGTAAAGTGCTTTTTGAAAAGGCTTTTACAGACATATCTGAGAAAAAAAAAAATCTAAAGATGTTGATAAAAAAATTGATTTAGGAAATGTGGACGATTTCAGAACCCAAAGAGCTCTGCTTTTAGGACATAGAAGATATTAATCACCCATTCTGTTTCATATTAACATTTTCTGTTGTTTGTTCTTGGAATTGCAACTCTATAAATCTCATAACTATCAGAGACATTTCTTTTCAGCATTTTTTTAAAGAATAAGATTTTTTTATTAGAAGAAGAAGAAGATAGTAAAAATCAATCAAAGCTCGAAGATGCCTTCAACTCAGTATTTAAGCTTTTCAGATGTGGATGCTCTTTCATGGCAGCTATATACATTTGCAGTCAACACAGTTTCTAGGAAGAGGTAAGTATAGAGTTAGGTGACAGAATTCTAAAGATATTGTGTCTTTTAAGGGAAAGGTGGTAAGAGAGCAACATGAAATAATATATTTACTTCATCCTTCTCTTTCTGAGGCGGGGTTAGTGAAGGTTGCAAAACCAGATTAATGTGACCTGTTTCTTGTGGTCCTGCCTCTTGGAGGTGCTGCAGCACCATCAGATAACTGAAGCAACTACTTAGCTCTTTCTAATGTCCAAATTCTGTGGAGAAGCCATAGAAAAGCTTTTGAGGTAACTTCTCCAAACAAGGAAAGATCTTCCTGGTGCATCTTTCCAGAATAACATGGAGATGCCAGTCCCAAATTTTGGATTTTCTGTCAAATCTCTTTCTCTGAGGGAAGACTAAACTCTGCATAGTGATTGCTTTCTGCAGTCGAGCATGTTTGTTTGGAGTTCAGACTTTAACAAGTAAATGCCGCTGATGGGAGATGTATTGTGAGAGTTGCCACCCAAGTGGTCTATGCAATAGTGGCTATATGGAAAACAAGTTCTGGTTGGCCATTATTTTTATTCTCCACTTCTGTAGCTACATTTTTCAGTGAAGTGCTGAGATAGGCCTCTTTTTTTTTTTTTCTTTTTTCTTTTTTTTTTTTTTCCAGATAATTTTGTAAGAAAATGCAGATGGCATTCAGGCAAAGAGTTATACATACCTCAGATATTTTTGTGATCTGTGTTTAAATTATCTGCCCTTTTTGGACTGCACATTGACATTTTAGCGAGTTCACCTCAAAGTAGTTCAGAAGAAGAAAAAGGATTAGTGTGAGCCATAGTACAAGGTCTTTCAGATGAGACCTTTAAAAAGAATCATTGATGCTCTGCTAGACTGCTGAAGTTCTTCTCACACTCTGTCATGGTGATGTTGTTCATGGTGTCGGTAAAATGTACAGATTCTGGAATGGAAAAATTTGACCTTGTCAGGGGTCTCCCTTTGTGAGGTATTGGTTGTTCTATACTATAACTGTATGCTAATTTTTAAGCTGAGTGGCACCCACACTAGAATTAGAATGGTATGGACAATGTTGAGGGGAAACCCTCACATTTCTGCTTTAATGAAAGTATGATCCACATATTTTTATCCATTGTAAGTTTCCTGATGCACATTCTGATGGGAAGTGTTGTCTGCTTGCCACAGATAACTGGAAAGAACCCAAAACTGAAAATGCATCGCCTATGATTCTGTTTTCCCTTGGTCTCTTGTCAAGTATGATCTACTATTTTAATATAGAAAAGGTTATGGTGTGTTTCTTCTGGACACTTCAGCAATTTCCTTCAGGGCTATTACCAAGCTTTTATCTCCTTTTATTTATACCTTGTATTCTTGTTAATGTGTGATTAAACAAACAATGTTGATGCTTCCTGCTCTGTTTATTTCATACCATTGGATAAATACAGATTTCCATGACTACTAGTTTTATAAAGTTTGTTTTGTGCAACCCTGTAATAACTTTGTGTGTGTGTGTGGTTTGTTCTGTTTTGTTTTGTCATGAAGGAAACTGTTTCAATAGTTTACATTTACAAAATAATAATAATAATAATAAAACATTGAAAGTAATTTCTGCAGCCTTTTTAATGAATGTTTTGAGAACCTACTGTTTTGAAAGCCAGAAATGTGACGGTTGGGGAGAGCTGCTATTTGCAAAATGGGTTAATCTTGGAGAAAATCTCACATGAACCTCAGAGGAAATGAAAAGTGCTGGTAGGGACAGCAGGATTATTCTTCATGTTCTTTCTTTCCTCCACAGTTTTTGCATGGCAATACTTCAGTCATGCAATAGATGAAGATGGGATGTTTACCCTATCAGTCTGTCTATAGAGAAGTATTATGACAAATGTAGAATGCCTGTGAATTTATAATCTTAATTATGATCCACAAACTATTCAATACTGGAAGCAAAATTACTGTGAGTCATAGTGATTAAAGATGTTATCATTCCACGTTACTCTGTAAGCCTTGCTGATGTTTCAGCTTCCCACTTCCTTTGAGCTAGACAGAGAAAACACATGGGGAGATGTCTTGATATTTAACAAAATGCCTGCTTGGGATTAACTGACCTTTCCTATAAATCAGAAGTGAAGTTGCCAGCTGGACGCTTTCTCATATGCAGGCCACAAGAAAATTAGTTGAAGCGCTCTCTGAAGCAAAACATTACACATACAATTCCTTTCCACCTCTCCCTCCCCTCCCCCCTTCTACCTATTATACTATAATAATGCAAGAGCTATTACTGAAGGTAAACAAACAAAAAAAAAAAGGTGTTTTAGTTCTGTTGTTTCTTCATCCTTCTGCAGGAAGCACAATTATACACAAGTTTTATTAATGATTATTTTCAAAGGAAGCAGTACCTTGGCTGGCATGAAAGCCAAAGCTTGAACTGACACAGGATGTTAAATGTTTTTACCTACATTGCTAGGCCACAAAAAAAATGCATGAACGTTATTTTAAGATCTTATACTGTTAAGATATATACAGGTAAATCTGTCTGATTCAAAACATCTCTCATACAGCTTGAGCTGACTTAGGGCTCTTTAACAGCTGACCAGTTCAGGTGCTGTGTTTAACAGTGATTCTTCTTTCATATGTCAGAACAACCTACTATCTTTACTAGGGTTGTTTCTGTGTGAAACAGAAATGAGTGACAACAGAGCCAGTTCCAAGTTACTGAAAGAGTGTATTTTGTGTGAGACTAACCATATCCAGGCTCAGGGCAAGGAAGTACCAGTAAGGGCTATCACACTGCCATGTGTGAAGACTTTGCATTTAACTGAGGGAGAAACTTAACCTTTCTGCTGCACAGCATTTCTTTGGAACTTCACCTATAAGGAGCTCTGTATGATCTAATTTTAATGAATGTCTTCACAACTAGAGCCCATTTGCAGAAAATATATATATATATATGTAACTTTTTTTTTTTCCCTGCAGGATCAGCAAAGTCTGAGAGGTTAGGTCTATGCAAAACACAAAGTAAAATGTAATGTTGTTAAAATGTGCTATATTTTCCACTACCTACTTTCGTTTAGGAAACAGCAGCTCTTGTTCTAATCTCAGTGGGGTTACTGATGTTCTGCACAGTGTATGTTCAGACTCAGGCAAGTTTCATTCTGGGCTAGACTTCAAAGAAATGATAAAATATGCATTCTCCTCTGTTTTGCCACAGATAATGAGTGCAGGAAAGGCTCCTTCTTGAGCTTTATGAAGGAAAGAATAGCTAATGTTCAGTAAGATGGTGACTGAAAGCCAGCACGATGAAGTTTTATCTTTATACCAGTCAATTTATATTTGTGTCTGTGCTTAGCAGTTACATGTTACCGTCATCCCTGTCTTCCTTCTTGGAAGGTTTTAAGTACCTGTGAACACATGGTCATCCCAGACTCCCTCTGACAGTGTCCCCACCATACTTCACTCTGATTTGAGCATGGAGGCAGGTTCCAGCTCTTCTGGGTGCAAGCCAGGTCTTGCTGCCAGTACATCTGTTGTTTTTCTCCAGATTCCCATGGCACTGTCTCAGGGGAGTCACTCTTCCTCAGGTCCTCAGTATATCTGTGCTGCATAATCTGGGTGGGTACAGTGTGATGGACAGCAGGATGCTGCATGTTCTCCTAGAATCTGATTGTATCTAGGTCCTTTCCTGTGCCTGCCTGGGAATATAGAGTGTTTGGTCTGAGCAATGCTCTTAGCTGAACTATTTGAACTGGGCTGTTTGGCATAAAGTTTACTATACAGTCTACAAATGTCTGACATAATATACATATGCTGGGTTAAACTCCTATTTTATGACTTCAGTCTAACTGATTTAGTTACAGGAACTGACTTCATCCTCACCTCAAACTATTAATGAATTTACCTGAGCTATTCCACCCTTCTCTGGAGCTTGGCATACTCTCCTGCAAATGGAGTGGGATGTAGACGTATGTAGAGGAGTGGAGGTGGACCAGTCTCCAAACATCATTTAGGTCGTTGGAAGTCTTTCTACAACAGGCAAGTTCTGTACTAGACCTTGTACCTTGCTATGCAAGATTAGCACAAGTTCCTAACATGCTTTTTCTAACCAGCTTTTCAATGAAATAAGGCTTCCAACTGTTTGTCATTGTTGGCTGGGGCAGTGGACTAGTATGCATATTGACTTATAAAGGAAACACAGAATACTATAGCTGAGAGCTGTAAGATTTATTTTGCAACCCCAATATTTTATTGAACATCTGATTTAGTTTGAACAAGCTGAGAGCAATGAACAGTCATGGTACTTTCCCATACTGCAGACAACCTTAAAATTACCTATCAGGGTAGATGAGTAGCTGAGTAGACCTCTGTAGGTCTGCTTCTTACCTGCTGTCACACTAGTGATAGTAATGACAGCTCTGTACGAAGTTAGTCACCTATTCCTTCACTCTTTATACTGTTCTGGAATCTGCTGAAGAATTATTAGATCAGTACTAGCTATTCTGACCAAAAGCATGAGTGGAGTGATATAATAATGATCAGATGATTTGGAAGGCTCATATCCTGACAGAATACATAAGTATGGTTATCCAATTTACATTAGGAGAGAGTACATAGAGGTGGATAAAATGAGTCAGGGTGCACTGAGATAAGACATAGAGAATTAAAAATAAACTCTTAAAAATGGAATGAGGGCTAAAAGCCTCTTAATACAAGATTGTAAGTTACTGCAGAAAGTGTTATGCATATAATCCTTGCAGGGAGCAAACTGATTTGACTTTTTCTAGCTCAGTGAAGCAATACTGCTCATGGCTGCACTCTCAGCTTCAAAATATAGATTTTCTGATGTGATTTTTTTTAATTGATTGATTGCCTTTTGCAAATAGAATCTTGAAAATATAAATCAGATATCCAAACTGAGAGCTGCTTAATGCTGCAAGCAATCTGACATGTTGTCTGGAAAAGAAATGTGCGACTATCTGCTATTTCTGCACTACTGTGCTCTGCTAGCCCAGAGGGATGACCTTTATCTGCAGTATACTAGTTGAGTATATATCTCTGTTTCACTTGTCCTGGCCTTTTTGTGTACAGGAGTGAAAAGTGTGGTAGCAGATGAAGGAGACTTCTGGGAACATTGTGCAATGGAAAAGGAGAATAAATGAGAGAGTTTTGTTTTTTCATAGCTTAGCCATAGTGTGGTGGTTTGTTTTTTTTTCTGTTGTTGTTTTGGTTTTGGGTTTTTTTTTTTTTTTTTGGTTTTGGTTTTTTTTGTCTATCTGTCTGTTTGTTTGTTTTCCTAGTTCTAACACTGCACAACTCAAAGATTTTAAGCCAAAGCAAATATTTTTTAGTATACGCAATTTCAATTTTATTACTAATAAGTACTTAGATATTTAGCCCATAGCTAAAATTTAGCCCATAGCACAAATTCTGCAATATGCTTTCTTTCATATGATTTTCTACATAAATGCTGTCAAATAACAGTATTCTAGATCTGCAACATGTAAAACAATAACATGATAAGGAAAGATGATGAATTAATAGACTGTAAGTACATATGTTAGGTACACCTACATATACATAGGGCTGAAGACAAGGGTGGGTCTTTAATCACCTGAAGTTGCTGTTAGTGATCCATTATTATCTAACCAGGTATGCTCTGTATTAATAAGAATAAATGTGATTACCATAACCTCTAGAAACATAAAAATTACACTGCAGGGATGAAACCCAAACTGTCAATTAAAAGAAAGAATAAAGAAACAACACCTCTGGAATATTTTAAAATGTTTTCCAAATGTATTTGCCATTCATAATAGGCACAATGTGAGCCTAATTTTAACCGACAATTTTTTCACTTTCTCTGAGTGTTTATTCCACATGGTCCTGCATTTCCATTCTTTCACAAGTAGTGCCTGAAGATGTAGCTAAGTGCTCTTTGCTACTCTGTCATCAGACTCGTGAAGATGGCAACACGTTATGCAAATTGAACAGAGCAGTAAAAGCCACTCATACCATTTTAGCATGGTTTGGCACTCAGAAGGTGTACATACCACTGTTGTGGAAGCGATTCATGACTGCCAGTAAGTTAAGTAAATAGATAAAAATATACAGTGAAGGTGGTAAGTTCCTCTGAAGCCAAACATTGTTCATCTCATAAATCATTATTCCCATGATTAATGTTTCTCATTTGTTTAAGACTGAAAGATATAATCTAAAGACATGATTTTCAACATTCTTTCTGAATAAAAATGCATCTGCCAGTCTAGAAGTAAAAGGAAAAATGACATACAATCACATAGAACTGAAACGTGCTTGAAGTTTCACAAGTCTCTAAAAAATCTTACTGTAAAGCATGATAAGAGAATAAGGTGAAATCAGAATAGAAATGTAAGGGGTATCTACAGGAATATACAGCCTAAGTGCTGATAAGGTGCTTGGTTTTTTTGGTACATTTTCTGTGTCCTAGTTATCAGCAAACAAGTACAAAGATGGAAATGCATACCACTGAAAAACACCCTCCAGAAATCAAGCAGTGGAGCTGGGAATAGGAGGAAGGTCTCTGAACCTGCTTCTCTTGCATCAAAAGGAAAAAATAAGTTGGATGCAGATTAATCCTGCTGAAAAAGAAAAAAGTCATACATACAATTGCTCAAACGTGAATTTCAATCTTAAACTTACTTTTTATGATTGTGCTTTGTTATTTTTATGGTTCAGGTGAAGGCCTGAAGAAGAATACCCATAACAGCATATGAAAAACTGTTCTTGGAGAGGTATTATTTATAGTTTGAGCACAAGCAAAAAGAATTGAAAATCTTATGAGAAACCACTTTTTTCCCCCCATTTCAGGATGATCTGTCTAATTTGTAGGTGTAGAGAGACTTCATAATTTTGGAAAAATGTGTATTTTGTGCCTTTCGTTAATCAACTGCTGGTTGCTTTTTACTTTGGTAGCTGACAGAAACAGAACACAAAGATAATTGGGATAACCGATAATGATTTGATCACTTAAGTTAAGGCCATTGAAAACTTCAAAGAAGCAAAAAGCACAGCTATATTTTCCATTTTGAATTTTTCTTCTATGATTACCTAGGGTAAGGGATTAGAGAAAATGGATCCAGACACTCTAGTAGCTATGAATGACAAGAAGCACTAGACACAGACTGGAACACAGGAAATTCTAACTTGACAGGAGAAATAAAATTGGAGTTGGTTGCCCAGAAAGCCTATTGAGTCTCCACCTTCAAACCCCAACCAGACATGATTCTAGGCATCCTAATCAATGATAGTCCTGCTAATATGCTGATTACTGGGTTGGATTAGAAATCTCCAGAGTGAGGGTAAGGGTTAAGGAATACGGGAAAGGAGGTGAAATCGTTGTAGGTGTCTACTATAAACCACTAAACCAAGAGGAAGATGTTGATGAGGTCTTCTACAGTCAATTGGAGGAGCCTCTAGAGCTAACTCCTTGGTACTCATGGGTGACTTTAATCACCCTGGTATTTCCTGGGAAGATCACACAGCCAGGCACAGAGAGTCCAAAAGGTTCTTGCAGTGTATCAATGATAACTTCTTGATGCAGGTAGTGCAGGAATCAACAAGGAGAGGTGCACTGCTGGACCTTGTATTAACTAACAAAGAGGGACTGGTTAAGGACATTAAGGTCGGGAACAGCCTTGGGGACAGTGATCATGGCATGGTGGAGTTTAATATTCTACGGAGTAGAAACAACCAACAAGTAGAATTACAGCTCTGGACTTCTGCGGAGCTTACTTTATGCTCTTCAGGGACATGCTTGCAGAAATCTCATGGGCTAAGGGTCTGAAGAGTAAAGGAGCCCAAGAAAGTTGGCTAATTTTTAAAGACTACTTCCTCCAAGCCCAAGCTAGGTGTCTTCCCCTGAGTAAAAAATCAGGTAGATGTGCTAGGAGACCTGCATGGTTGAATAAGGAGCTCCTGAAGGAAATCTCAGGGAAGAAAAAAACTTACAATTCATGGAAGAATTCACTTGGGAGAACTGTAGAGAAGTAGTCAGGGCTTGTAGAAAGGCAACAAGGCCAAAGCCCTCTTGGAATGGAAACTGGCATAAAGGAAGTAAAAGAGAACAAAAAGGGCTGCTTCAAATGTATCAGTAGGAAAAAGGAAGAACAAGGAAGGTGTGGGGCCACTACTGAACAAGGAAGCACCTCTCATAACTAAGAGTGCAGAGAAGACAGAGTTTCTGAATGCCTTTTTTCTTCAGTCTTTACACCTAAGGCTGAACTTCCCTATGTACTCCAGACCCTGGAGAATGGAGAGGAAGCCTGAAGGACGAACACTCCTCACTGGTCAGTGCAGACTGGGTTAGGGATCAGTTACACAAATTGAACATTCACAAGTCCATAGGCCCTGATGAGATGCACCCAAAGGTGCTGAGAGAAGTGCCTGATGTTTTTGCTCTGCCTCTATCCATAGTTTTTGCCAAACCGTGGTAGATAGGAGAGGTGCCTGAGGACTGGAGGAGAGCCAATGTCACTCCAGTCTTCAAAAAGGGCAAGAAAGAGGTTCCAGGGCACTAGAGACCAGTCAGACTCACCTCCATCCCTGGAAAAAAGATGGAGTGGCTCCTGTTGGAGGGCATCTCAAGGCACTTGGAATGCATCCTGGGATGCATTAAAATGGGTGTGGCCATCAGATCAAGAGAGGTTCAGCAGATCAAGAGAGGTTCTCCTTCCCCTCTACTCTGATCTGGGGAGACCTCATCTTGAGTACTGCATTCAGTGTTGGTCTCCCCAGTTTAAGAGGGACAGGGATCTGCTGGGAGGGTCCAGCGAAGGGCTACAAGCATGATTAGGGGACTGAATCACTGTCTTATGAAGAGAGACTGAGGAACCTGGGGCTTTTTAGTCTGGAGAAGACTGAGAGGGAACTTAATGAATGTTTATAAGTATCTGAGGGCTGGGGAACAGGCTCTTCTCACTTGCTCCCTATGATAGGACAAGGAACAATGGATGTAAGCTGAAGTACAGGAGATTCCACCTCAACACAAGAGGGAATTTCTTTACTGTAAGGGTCTTAGAGCACTGCAACAGACTCCCTAGAGAGGTTGTGGAGTTTCCTAGTCTGGAGACTTTCAAGGCCTGTCTGAGGATGCTTTCCTCTGTGACCAAACCTAAATTATGGTCCTGCTCTGGCAGGGGGGGTTGGACTCTTTTTGGGTCCCTTCCATCCTGTGATCCTGTGATCCCTTCAGCCAAAAGTAGTCTACAGTTCTGTAGGTTTAAATTACCCAAATTGCTTTCATTGTCTGTGAAATGTTTATGAATGGTAAAGCATATATGGATATATACAAGAAAACATTGACCTATAAAATAGAATGATACATTGAATCTAGTTTAGCATCATGATGTGTGAAACAAGCATTTCAATGTGAACAAAGTAGTGACAATCACTAAGAAGTGATTTTTTTTTTACAAGAAAGCTGAACTAGAAAATCAAGATCTGAATTGGTCAATGTTTAACAGTTAAACTGATCTGACAGTAGTTCTCCCATATCCTAACTGATATAGAATTATAAATCCATATATTTGATCCAGCTTCAAAGAAGTAGCATTTCAGTGGTTGGAAAAACATTTCACACTACACTATAAATTAAAATGAGAGAAAAAATATGAAATAACTGTTCTGTTAGGAGGCAACCTGCTGTGCAAAAAATGTCCTGCCATCAATGTGTATGTCATAGTGGGAGAGGAAATTAATTACTCAATTCTATAGGTCAGTACTTAGATAATTGATATGGACTAGAATGCATGGGTGGCAAGGACACTTAGATTGCAGCTTTTTTTTCCCCAGATGAAGTGAAAATGATGTAGGCAGGGAAGTTATGAACCAGGATAAAATCACACTGGAATTTTACTTAAATACTTTATCTCTTCTTGTGTCCTCTGACTCTGCATTTTCCAGACATTGTTTGGCAGATGGTTTGCACGTTTTTGGAAGGCCTGTTGCCACATTGAGGAAGGTGCACTTCTGCCACACAAGGACCAACAAGCAGGGACCAGCACACAGCTGCAGAGAAGGTCTTGGTAGGTTAGAAGAGCCTTCTCAATCTGCAATGAGTCATCTCAGTGCTGTGGCTAAATGCACTCTCATGACACGGAAAGAAAACCCCTCCTGTGAGCCTGCTTGTGTAGGCTAGCAATTCTTAATTTTGGGTATAGTAGACCTTACTGTCTGTATTTCTGCACAAGGAGCAATTTTGTCTTTGACACAAAAGGCACAAGTATCTTTATTGTTTTGAGCAGCCTCTTGTCTATTCACGTGTCTAATTTAGAAGGAGTAATGTAATGATGACTTATAACTGGTAAATAGCTCTTTTTGCTCACCTTGACACTGCCTTTCTAAACATTCTTTGTCTGGGTGTAACTTGAGTTTATTTTGCAGTACTTGTGTAGGCACAACAATTTGTTATATTGGAAGTCTTCCTATTTCATATGCAGAAATAAATATTTGAAAGACAATATTATTGGAACTTTATATTTGAGACTCAAAGCAACTTATGCATCTATGTTTGTAGTTATTTTTTTTCTTACCCCCCCCTCCTACATACATTACTGTGATTTTCTTTACACAATCTTCAGGAAGAATACATCTGAGCTACATAATACTACAACTAATTTTGTACATGGGAAGGCTTTGCATAAACAATCTGTGGCGACCTCAACCATTCCCTGAAAGTTAAAATAGCATTATTCAAGGTAGAAAAGTAAGATGTGTGCACTGCATTTCAGCCATCTGAAACTCTGTGTGCTTGAATGACTCCTGAAACAGCTGAACATTATGTGTCTGACAAGATAAAGCACTACTGTCCTAGTCCTCTCATCTGATAACTAACTAGGTTATTTTTTTCCCCACTTGACACTATCATTTGGGAAATCCCTTTTTATCTATGACATATTTTTAAGCTAGTATGATCCTGTTAAGGATCTAGTGCATGTACCTTCCCAATATTAAGATAACAAGAAGAATGTTGTTGTAATCTTGGCCTAAGTTATGGCTTTTAAGCTGTCTGTGCACTAAAAAGTAGGTGAAGTGTTTTGACAAAGAAAAATATGTGTTGTCAGCTTTGTTTTATCCATGGCTGAGAAGGGAAACAGAAATTACACTTCAGCAGGGTTCAGACATTGAGAGCTAAAGTGTTCTTCCCTTAAAACAAATTTGAGAAGAGCTCCATTGCTTTGTGCCTCATTCTTTTTTTCACTCAAATGCACTACTAAATAAATGGCTTGTGTGTTCAGAAGACATCTTTGAAATAATGCAAATAAGGGCCATGAAGAAACACTGTTTACATCATGAAATTGCAAAAACAATATGGACAGTATAGAGTGAGTGATTTCTCTAATTAAGTGTTCATACCAGTCACCTAAATGTGCATCAGATATAGTTTATTTATACTGTAATTAATGTCAGTGCTTTGTGATGATCTAGCAGTCATAGAAAGAGCTGCTTAAATGGAAGCAACCTGTAATTAAGTAAGGCACTCAGCCACAGTTCCTTGGGTGCCTGTCAATAAGAGATACAATGGGCCGTCATATAGCCCATTTCTACCAGGCTTCCTCTTTCTGTGCTTGTCTACCGTCTGACTTTTAACTCTCAAGGACTCAACCCACTTGTAAAGCTGTGTTGCAATGTTCTTCCCATTACCTGCAAATGCTGTTTGGCTTGGAGGCAGCCTGAAAGATTCTAAGAAAATGATCTTAAAAGAATAAATAAATGTTGACAATCCTACCTTGGAGTCCCTTTCCAAAGCTTCTGATGTTGATCTCCTTAAGTCACACTTAGCTCCAAACATGGCACAAAACAATTCTCAGAGCTAAGGTTCTACACTCAAAAATCTTTATTTCAGAGGCTACAAAGCATTGTCTCATCACATATAAAATAAGCTCACCCCTCTAAACTTTTTCCTAACTGCTGACCGTTTTAGTAGTCATCTGCTGGACCTTTTCTGACTTTTCAACACCCTTCTCATCCAGGGTCAAGGTCTTATAAACAGGATGCAGTATTTTGGTTGCAGCCTTATCCATGCCAAATACAGGGAGGTACCCCTCTACCTGCAGACTACTGTAAAACAATAGCCAGTGATTCATCCTGCAGAGAAAACAGACAGGAGTTAACCGTAGAAGTATGTCTTGAGGCATGAAGTACCAGGGTTCAAATCCTTAGGTGGCAGAAATGTATTTTAAGACAATGTTAAATAAGGAACATATGAAAAATCATATGCATTTTGGTGTCTAAACCCAGGTGTCTTTCAATACCAAATTGTTTGCATCAATTATCAGTTCTACATGCCAGAGTCTATTTGCAATTCTTCTAACTATTTCATATGGCAGTTATAGGATCCTGTAAATTTTCTTGTTTTTTTTCCTTAATGGAAAAAAAAAAACCCATAAATGCAAGTGGGGAATGTCTTCAAATATTTAGTGTATGTTTGAATCTAATACATGAATAGTAATTTATTTTTCTCTGTAGCTGAACTAGTATACCCAGGAGAGCAGGCACAGTTGTTTCCCATCCTTCTCAGCCTGACATACAATCCAAGTAATCTTTTTGTACCCTATCATCCTTGCTTATCATTGATTTGCTTTTATGGGATTTCTTCAGAAAAGAAAAACACTAGATTTTCACTCTGAGTGCAAGCAAATTATGAATTTTCCCTCAAAGCCACACAGCAGTTGTTAAATTTCATAAGACTTATACAAAGTCAATGATACTGCTCCTCCTCATCCCAACTACTGAAAGCTTCAAAACTCCTAGAGTTGCAAACAGTCTTGTTAAGGGTATCTCAGGCTTTTTGTCAGTCACAGGTCTATCTTCTGTTGTTAGCTCTTCAGTTATGACACTGTTCAGGTTCAGTTGATATTTCCAACTTATTTAAAACCCATAATCTTTTTGGAGTTGTATAGTTGCCCACTATTATGACATAGTTCACATAGTAATTTTTTTAAGGAAAAAGAAAAAAAAACTTTTTTCCCCCCTCTTATTGTTCATTTTTTTAAGAAAAAATTTTTTGGTGTGTTTACTTTTGTGTTTGCTTTGATTCACATCTTTTTCTTTCAAAAATAACCTTTTTTCCTAGAAAGATGAAAACTTGTGTTTCTTTGTTTTCCTGGAATTCTGCCAGGCCAATAAGAATAATTAGAAACATAGATTCAGATTTCCCCCTCCCCATAACAACTACAACTATATCCTGTAGCTTATCATTGCAGGCAAAAAAATTAATTTCTATTGTATTAATACCTGACACTATATAGTTCACTGTCATGTCTTTCTTCTGTAACTCAAATAAATTTCATGTTTCTTTCACAGACTTTGCTGTCTCTAAATTTAGGTGGCACATGATGCATAGTCTTTCTTTGTCAAGCTTTATTTCACTTATGGTGGCATTGTCAAATGCATGCACGCATGCATGCAGTCAGGGAAATCTTGTCAGTCAAGAAGTGGAGGAATCATGCTGTAGTCCCTATGATTCTCTGCCTGTTTATGGTCACACATTGAGCAACAAAATACTAAAACTGGTATAAAATTTATTGTGAAGAAATACACCTGAAAGCCTGTTTTTTTTTTTTTTTCCCCATAAGAATATGAAAAAGTACTTTTAGCCAGACTCTTTTCACTGGAGTTGTTTCTCTTGCTTTTCTTTGTTTTATGTTTCCCACCCCCTCAAATGTTCACTGTGGCATTGTAGATTATCTTCTTGTGGGTTTTTATTTGTTCTCTTGTGATAGGTTAGAAACAGAAAGCTATGGTGGAAATAATTATCAGTATAAGCAGTTTTAAACCATTACTCTACATGTGAATTCCATTAATGAAATGTAGGTTTGTGTATCCAAGATATGTCAACTGCATCTATGAGTACTGCTACATCAATGTTTCTTATACTACCTCTCCTCTGTTCTGCATGTAATACCGTATATTAGACTGCTGGAGCTTCCACTATTTGCTCAGCTTTATTGTCCTTCCTCCCTGCAATCCAACCACTTCCCTGTTACTTACCTCGACCTTGTTTGTTTGCTCAGTAATATTCTCCCTTCAGTTAGGTAAAAATAACTTTATTAACAATGCTTTGCCTTTCTTGCATATGCAATATTCTATGAGGACTGCAAATGTGCATCTAATTTTTTTCTTTTTCACAGATCTGAAGGTCTTTTTAAGATTAGAAAAGTAAAATGAAATATTAAAATATCATATGAATACTTAATTTTATAATCTAGTGTATAAATTCATTGCTATGACTATTCAAACGTGGAAACATGAACTAACATTGACAAATTAGTGTTAACTATAAAATCAATAAGATCACTGAACATCTGTGTTCCAGTTACAAAAAAAAAAAGACATCACTGTTGTACTATGCAGATATACTTGAAATATTGATGCTAGTGAAGACTTCAAAGAATGACCTACAGTCTTTGTATCCAAGATCAGAATTGTCACTGAGAAAGTAGGCGTTTTAGTGACAAATTAGTACTGAAAATCATTTCAGCTTAATGTCCTCATAGATCTCACATTTGGAAACTATATAGTAGCCTGTAAATACAGAATTGCCCTCCATTCAGAAATAGTGCATGGATGGATACATGAATGTAATATTTTTTTTGTTGTTGGTGGTGTTTTTCTTTCAATATGTGCCCTAATGATATGTGGGCATTCATTTGAATAAAAATCATTTAGGCATGAAAATCAAATGAAGATCACATTCTTACAAGCAGAGATTATTTACAGCATATACATTTTATTGAGGAATATTTTCTACATCATGTTGTATTTGATGATATAAAGGTTTTCCAGACATTGACCCATGCATCTATAACATAATTGGCCCTAATACTGAACAGCTCTACTCATGTTTTAAGAAGACTGGTAGAGAATAATGTATGAAAGAATAATTTGGACCAAATCTAGTCTGCTTTACCCAGGCATCACTTTTAAATGTGAAAAAACAGGATAACAGAAAAGTTGGAGAAAATGGAAAGCACACATACCGAGTGATAGAGGTGTTTTAGGTTTGTTCATTTCTGAAACACAGACAGGTGTCAGAAAAGCAGAAGGGAATGAAACATTTTTGCAGTCAGAGAGTAAGAATCTTTAGTTCACTCAAAACCATGAAACATCTGAGGAAAAGCAAGTCACTATTTTATGCTGCTAAAATCCCTTAGTATCTTGGGTTTTTTTTTGGTACTGAGATATTCTATGCTGTGTTATGAGTAAGTATATCAGTATTGCACATATTACTGGCTCTCTAACAAATTGCAATATAATGGTCAAATTAGTAGGTAAATTTGTTTATGAGCACCATAAAATAATATTATAAAAATCTATCATTATCAAATACATCTGCTGATTGACATTATATATTCACCTTTTCCTTTTAAAAGATTGTAGATTGTTTGAGACTGACCTCAGAGACTGGAAATGTTGAGAATTTTACTGAAGTTAGCTGAGTCTGTCAGAACTTTCAGTTTTATTACTGGCCAATAGCTATATATAATCATTACTTACTCAAGTCTGAATTTCAAAAATCTGCATTATTGATTACTTATTCACCAAGAATTGAATTTAGTGAGGTTTTAGAAACGTTGGACCTAATATGCAGCATTATAAACTTTCATACCAGAAAAATCCCATAGCTGCAGTAACAATTAACATTTAATTAAAATGTATTACAAGTGATGCAATCACAGAGTGAAAAATACATGAAAATTGCAGGTGACATCTGGAAAAGACTGCATTGGACTATAAACAAGAATGAAAGTATTTTATAGTAAGTTTAGTACTCTGCATAACCAGGCTATCCAGATGGGTATAGCTGTTAATGTGAAGTGTACAGACAGAATGATATTCACAGGGAAAGGTAAGCAAACTAAGTAGACACAGCATTCAACTCTATTGCTGGAGTTAAATACACTGTAGTGCTGTAACACATAGGCATCGGCAATAAGGGTGAAGTGATGAGTTTTAAGACGTAACTGATGTAAGTAGCTCTTGCTTGATGTGTTGTCTGGATGTTTTTGTAGTTCAAAGAGACGAACATCATGAGGAGATTGTTCCTAGCAGGGTGAGGGTCAAGCCCTATTATGAAATCTGTCCCTAACGCAGGTCTTTGAGGTAGTGTTTGGGGTTATTTTGTTCTTTTTTTTCTAGAAGCAGTGCTACACGGATTACTTAATCTTGCTATTCTTTAGTCCTGGCTATTTAACATTTGCTTTGTAGATAAAACAGTAGAAAATGAAACACTTATAGATAAGATAAAGGCAAATGTAAGCAGTTTTGTTAAGATTATGCAGACAGAACAATATTCCCTGAAATAAGGTAATTTTGCTGATGTATGGTGGGATCTCCAGCAGCAGAAAATGTCATGAATTTGTGGTTAACACTGAGATATCTGAGGACTAGACTGAAAAGAAAAATAGATACATTTTTTGTGTTCTAATTCCAGGAAACCATCCCTATATGATGTTGCTGATCCATTATTTATTTGTTTATGTTGCAAAGTTTGAACAACTGGTTTTACCTGTCATAAGAGTCAACAATGGCAATCAATCCTGAAAAGTATGGTCTGGTTTCTGTGTTTCTGTAACTGGTGAGAAGTGACGGTTCAGAGTGAAGCTGGTAAGCAGCTAAATAGCACATTAATTAGTAGGATTGCTATTATCCATCAGATGCAAAATGGGTTTACATGAGCCTCTCATGATAGTCTCATGGAAAGATAAGAAAACTAAGAAGCAGAGACACAGCATTCAATTCTATTGCTGGAGTTAAATACACTGTAGTGCTGTAACACGTAGGCATTTGCATTAAGAGTAAATAATTAGTGTGAGACAGATGTGTGATAGAAGTTGATAACCAGAGGGGAAATGCATGATACATTTTACAAAGGACAGATTGAATGCGCATCTGGAAAACTGATGCATGGAAAGGGTAAATGAAGAGCTCAGGGGAAGACTTTGGATGCCAAACCTGAGTGGTCAGCACTCTAAGTCTCTGCTTACTGGGCTATTCTGACACTGGGGATAGAGCCCCAGGACAATGATGCAACTTTCCCTTTCTTCATGTTTTCCAAGAAGGAACACTGCAACCAGCAGACCATGGAATCACAGTGACAAATATCTTTGCTGTGGAATTAATTTTCCCTCCCTACGCCTCTGTAATGGGGATGTACAATATCAGTTCTCTCCAACACATTAAGCTGGAGTTAACTTTTAAGATTACATTTGTTTTTTTTTTCCTCATCAAACAAATGGAGACTATTCTGAAAGATTTAGTCTTATTTCCAAACTAGCATTCTGATGTGGCCTGCTATACATACTGTGGAGCAACATAAGGGAGGTCTGCTCTGTGCTAATGGCATTAATCAGAGTAATATCCCTGGGATTGTATTATTATGTTCACCCCTTATTATTTCTTATTGCTAGCTTTCTTTTAATACAAGAATAAATAGTCCCTTAGTTAATCCCTTGTCCCTTTGCAGTTGATATTAAATGCTGTTAGACAATAATTTTCCAGTGAAGAAATATGTGCTCATTGTACTGTATTAAACAGGTTAATACACTTTTGCATTCTACAAGAAGAATGGTGACATCAGTGCATATAGCATAATGTTCTCCAAACCAGTGGTTATCAACAGATGAAGGCTGATTTACTAAATGCTAACCTATGACTGGATCAAGGGGCGTTATTGCCCTAAAAGCACTAACTGCAGGAGAATAGTCAATAGCCTGTTACTAAAGAAGCGTCTTACACTGCCTAAATTTGAGGAGCTGTTGATGATTCTCTGAATTCCAGATTCTGGAATGTCATTACTAAAAAGAGACTTAAATTTAAAAAGTGGTTTAAAAAATCCTATAGTTTAAGACTTGTACAAACACTTGTCATGAAATGTTTCAATTTGTTTTACTTTGGCTCTGTTGACACCAAAACTACCAATCCACTCATTATCATTGCATTTGACTGCTTTGAAACATGCCCCCCTTAGTGATAGGCTCTGCTAGGGACATGGTATATATATGAACACTTTTTACTGATGACAGGAAAAGAAAGCTGGTGGTGACAGCAGATGACAGTGATACTGCTTGTGGGATCATGAATGAGGCAAGAGCTCCCTAGTATTTACCTGAAGCTGAACTCGTCCTTAGACTGAAGCAGTGGTTGAAGATTGGTTTGGACTCACTCCCCAGCTGCGTTGTCCACTTCCCATTGTTGTCTTTCAGTGAGAGCTGTGGTTTTCTGCAACTCAATAAAGATGAGTGGGGAACAGTGTGTGATTTGGACTGGAAGCCAGAAGTATGAGCCAGGTGCTGTGCTGAATAATCCTGGCAGCCCAGTGGTGGGTGGTCTCTGCACTGTTGTGAATATTTTCTGCAAACAGAGCTGTTCAAACTGCTCCTATAGGGTGGGTTTACACGAAGGGGGTCTACAACTGCAGTTCTCTGTGCCATTTGTGCCAGTGAAACAAAATCACAACTCCAAAAGGTGCAAGTAGATCTGAAATGGACTAATGATGCCTTTAAAACAAATATTTGTGGGAAATTATCTTCACTACTTAGTTCTTGTAATCTATCTTGTCTGCTGAGCACTGATCATCCAGTCCTACTTTGGTCATTGTGCGCAGTTGTTATCCAGGAAAGCACTTTTAAATCACTTCTTTCCCCATATATTCACTGAATCTGCTTTGCTGTACTTTGTGGAGAACTCACACCTTTTATAGGAAATGAAATGAGTCTCATCCATTATTAGGTAGATGAAAAGAGCAAGGTATGACCTTTGAGACTTTTGCCCCTCACTACATCCGGATAATGTCTCAGGGATCCTGAACCTGAGTCTGAATGTTCAGTTCCTGCAATGCTCTGGCATCATGCTGGAGTAATTTATGCTAATACAACTTCTGGAGTTCTTCTATCTTTGTTCTTTTATGTCTCTGTGTTTGACAGTGCTTCACCTTCGTTATCTTTAAAGATCAGCACTATGCTTGATATCTCCTCCCTGTTCCCTCTGTGAAAACCAAAACAAATAAATCACTTAACTTCTTTGCTGTCTCTTCAGTCTCCTTGCAGTGTTATTTTTAATCGTTTTGACCTTGTAAACCCAATGACTTTTACAAAGATCTTGAGGTATACTTAAGAGATTTCAATGTATCAGCAATATATTTAAACAATGTAGTATTATTTTATTATACACTATCATTTTTTTTTGGTCACAATTTTTCAAAACGTTTTCATGGCCTTCCAGTGTTTCACCTAAGTGCCTTTATGTTAAACCCATCAAGTAGAGAATTCAAGATTTATGTCTGTATATTAAATGTTATCTCTGAATTTGAATATAGTCTGCTTTATCATTTTTGAGTATTCATTAGGCACTGAATAAATAGTTATAGGCACCAATTTGAAGAGTCTCTGTATTTCCATTGAGTCTACAGCACAGATAAGTTTTGGAATGATTACCTTATGTTCATTATATCAGTTCAATGTGAGATCTGTTAGAGACACATTGTCATTATAGTGCATTCTTTTTCCCAAAGGATTTGTAGTGTTCTGTTACTTTTTTTTCACCAGCTAAAAATAAAACCATGCCTTTGTATTTCCCTGTCACAAAAAATAAGTACATGGAAGTACAATATATTATATTTCAGTAGAGTGAAGCTTAAATTCTAGCCATCTTGCATCCAACAAAAAGCTGGATGTTCAAGCTTTATTTGAAGTGAGGGCTACAGCATTTTTAAAACCTAAAATATATTGAATAGATTTTTACATAAAGAAAGTTTTAGTCTGAACACTTTGAAACTCTTGGCCATAATATTTTACAGTCTGAGAAGTTATGGTCAAGAATTTTCCATTTAATTAAGTTTTCCACAGACTATAGTCCTATATTGCTGAAATATTTCAATTTATCTGGAAAAAAAAATAAAATGAAGTTTTCACTTAATTGTCTGTGAAATTATTAAATAACTGTAGTTGAGACATTTTGGGTTTTTATTTTCCCTGCAGTATCTTCCTGAAAGAAGTTGATGTCTTACTGAATCATAAAATCATCAAGGTTGGAAAAGGTCTCTATGAGCAAGTTCAACCATCAAGCCAACACCACCAAGTCCATGACCTGAAGTGTCTTGTCTACATATTTTTTAAATGTGACTTCACCACTTCCCTGGGCAGCCTGTTTCAATGCTTGTCTACTCTTCCAGTAAAGACTTTTTTCCTAATGTGTAATCTAAACCTTCAGTGGTGCAGCTTTTGGCCATCTCCTCTTGTCCTAAGTCTTGTCACAAGTCTCTCATCTTTAAGAGAATGGCAATCCATTGCAGGATTGCGTAACCTTTGGTGCAACAACAGCAGCTCATACTACTGTAACAGCAACAGTGGTACTTGGATTTATGCAGCTTTGGTGACCCCTCAGAGGGTTTAGAATGACATGAATTGCCCAGCACCACTGCATAGCGAACATGCTGATGCAGTTTCCCCCCTACATCTGAAGAAGCTATTTGTATAGTTACGATTAAGCAAACTACCAGTGTGTTGGGAGGAAAAGTAATGTGTAAACTCAATGTGGAACCATTCTTGTGCTACTGAACTTTCTTTAGCATGTTGGATTACTGCATATTGCAAACTTCCCTGGCTTTCCAGCAGTTATTTCCTGGCAGAAGTCAATGTACAAGTATGGGACCAGATTGGATCCACCCTAGGGTGATGAAAGAGATGGCAGATGAGCGGGCCAAGCCACTCTCCGTCATTTCTCAACAGTCATGGCTCACTGGAGAGGTGCCAGGTGACTGGAAGCTGGCCACTGTGGTGACCATCCACAAGAAGGGTTGGAAGGAAGACGCAGGAAATTACAGACCTGTCAGGATGACCTCAGTGCCATGCAAGATAATGGACCAGATCATCTTGAGTACAATCACAGGGCATCTACATGATGGCCAAGGGATCAGACCCAGCCAGCATGGATTTAGAAGGGACAAGTTCCTACCTGACCGACCTGATCCCCTTTTATGACAGGTGACCCACCTGGTGGGCATGGGGATGGCTGTGGATGTAGTCTACCTGGACTTCAGCAAGGCCTTTGACACTGTCTGCCACGGAAAACTCCTGGCCAAGCTGGCAGTCCATGGCTTGGACAAGGGCACTCTGTGCTGGGTTCACAACTGGCTTGATGGCTGCACCCAGAGAGTGGTGGTGAACATTCAGTTGGCAGCTAGTCACTAGTGGTGTGCCCCAGGGATCAGTGCTGGGCCCGGTCCTGTTTAATAACTTCACTGATGATCTGGATGAGGGGATTGAGTCCACCATCAGTAAGCTTGCAGATGACACCAAGCTGGAAGCAGGTGTCAATCTGTTAGAGGGTGGGAGGGCTCTGCAGGGGGACCTGGACAGGCTGGACAGATAGGCACCAGTCCAATGCCATGAGTTTGAACATGTCAAAGTGCTGGGTTCTGCATTTTGGCCACAAACCCCCCATGTAGAGCTACAAGCTGCAGAGCACCCAGGCAGAAAGGGATCTGGGGGTGCTGGTACACAACTGGCTGAACATGAGCCAGCAATGTGCCCAGGTAACTAAGAAAGTTAATGACATCCTGGCTTGTATGAGAAATGGCTTGGCCAGCAAGACCAAGGAAGACCTTCTGCCCCTGTACTCAGCACTGGTCGGGCTACACCTTGAGTACTGTGCCCAGTTCTGGGACTCTCAAATTAAGAAAGATGTTGAGATGCTGGAATGTGTCCAGAGATGGGCAACAAGGCTGGTGAGGGGGCTGGAGCACAGCCCTATGAGATGAGGCTGAGGGAGCTGGGGTTTTTCATCCTGGAGAAGAGGAGGCTCAGGAGAGACCTTATTGCTATCTACAACTACCTGAAAGGAGATTGTAGTCAAGTGTGTGTTGATCTCTTCTTCTAGGCAACCAGTGACAGAACAAACGGACACATACTCAAGCAGGTTTAGGCTGGATGATAGGAAGAAGTTCCTTATAGAACTCATCATCATCACTGGAGGTGTTTAAAATGAGATTGGATGAGGCACTTAGTGCCATGATTTAGTTACTTAGAAGGTGTAGGGTGGTAGGTTGGCTCCATGATCTCAAAGATCTTTTCTGACCTGATTAGTTCTGTGTGATTTGTGATCCTGTGAATGGAATTTGTGACAAGGTTTAGTGTTTAACAATGGGGAATAGGAAGGAAGAAGTAAGGAGTAAAATCTATAAGAAGAAAGACAACAGTTAAATTAACTATCTAAAGAAATAATTTTATTTTCAAATAGAATGTGGCCAGTGCTTTACAGGGCCAAAAAGATTTTTTTCTTTTAATACAGCATACATTTTTTTTCAGACAAGATGCTCCTGCCTAAAAGGAGCTTTCTCTCTCAAATAAGGCAAAGTAACACAAAAGTAACATCCGTGGCAATTTTCCTTATTTTAAAGTATTCCTTCTTAGTCAAGAAGTATTTTTTTAAGTTACTTTATTAGTTTATTGTAAGATTGTTAAAAAATGTCTGTTAATGAGAAGCAAATGGCTGCTGCAGAACAGCAAAGCTGTTTTTTCCTAAAGTAACTAAGGTTATCTCTGTTGATGATGACATTGCTGATACCAGTTTTTTGAGAAAGGATTCAGAAATTGTTTCTAATGAGGGTGAGTTATAGTTGTAGAGGTAGGGTTTAGGGCCATGCAAATGAGACAGTGTAGGGAAAAGTTTGTTTCATGTGGATTTCTCATGAAATTGAGAAGCAGTGATGATGATGATGATGATGATTGCTCCGTTATGCTGTGATGGTTTAGCACAAGGGCTAACCTGCCTGATTTTGCATCACGAAAGTGAGGTTAAAAGTAACACACACAAGTCAGGATTGAGATAAAAAGATAGATAAGAGTTCAATATAATAGAAGATACCATAATCACAATGTATAATTACATCAACTAGTAATCTAATTAATCTAATAATACAATGCATGATTACCTTAGTTTAGCCAATTTGCAGAAGTGCAGTGAAATACAGGAAGAAAAACCCAGCATAAAACATAAAACTAAAACCAGTGAGCTACCCCATACTCACATGTCTCATTGTCATTCCAATGGAAAGGAGCCACCACCCAAGACCTTGAACCCAGAAGCAGCAACCAAAGCTTCTCCTGTTGCAATTTGAACTTCATGCCCCATAATACTTTGCTCCAGTTATCACTTTCACATCTGAAGCTGGCATGATTGCAGCATGGTGTGAATAACAGTGGCAGGTTTAACTCAATCCATGACATAGGCCCAGTCAGATTTTAGAGAAAAACTGACTTTTGTTCTTATCCCTACAGAATTCATGCTTTCTTTTCTTCTATGTTCATTGTTTAATAAAAGGCAAAATAATGTTCATGTTTTGCAAGCAGGAGGGGAAGGTTGTGATTTTGATTTTATCTTTCTGAAAGTATTATCTTAAACACATATTTTCTAATTTTATTCTGATATTTTTGTGGAAATTATCCACTTTGTTTTTGAATAGAGCTAGCCTGAGGTAACACACAGGCTCTGTGCTTGTATACAAATAAATTGCCAACATTTACTGTGCATTTGGGCAAACATAAAATTAAACTTAGCCACAGTTACTAACAATCTAATGTTTTTGTACAGATGCTGGCTATACAGAGGGAAGTCTGAGTATGCTTAGATTTTAGCTCTGTGACTACATGGTACTCTTTTCAAGAGGAACTGATTTGGCAGAGGTTGAATGTATGGGCTCAAGAATCAGCTCTGCACAGTATGTGCAACTGTTATTTTCAAGTTTCTGCCTGAGCCTCCCTTAGAAGCAGTCATCTGCAAGAATTTAACCACTGATGTGGGATAGAAGCAGGTGAAGAGCCCACAGAAACCATACTGTGAGTCAATACAAATTAAGGGTCTAAGACAGAGACTGGAAGCAAGAGGAAGCTTTGAGCGAGGACATTCAGCTCAACAAAGAGCCAAAAAATAGGGCAGGAGGCAGCACGACAAGGAGTTTAAAGCAGGGGAATGTCTTCAGCTGCTACTGGGAAAGAAAAGGTAGGCATTCAAAGAAAATAAAATGATGGAAAAATATAGATAAGATGAAATGGAGGTCATGACAGCAGCCTTCATAGATGTGAATGTAAGTGATTATCAATGGAGTGATGGCTGAGACTATACTAACTTCCAAGAAACACCACCAATTACTGGTGTTTTTAATAATGTGTTGAATCAGGGAAATTTTAATCTTTAATTCTTGCATTTTATTTATTTTGATTTTGCATCTCTAACATTAATGAAGAGATAAGATCTTCATCAAAGTCCCTGTGATGGAGGGGCTGCAGGCCCAAAACTGAGGCCATCCTATGCCTCTACATGCCTGGACATGTTTTTCTGCCAGGACCCATGGCAGTAAATAGGTTGTGTAACACACACACGCCCAGTCCGTGTACCCCTGGGGTCTACCCAGGTGATCCTCTCTTGGAGGGTCCAGGCAAACAGCTTCTGCCTATTAAGATAAGGTTTGGGCTTATTGCCAACCTGATTGGTCACTTTGGATGGCCAAATGAGCCACAAATCTAGGCTCAGAGTCTATAAAGAGGAGTGCAAAGGAGCACCATGTGTTCAGAGTGTTCAGAGCGCTCAGAGTGCTCAGTGCTCAGAGGTTCAAGCTCAGCACTCTGATCCATATCACAGTATCACAGTATCACAGTATCATCAGGGTTGGAAAAGACCTCACAGATCATCAAGTCCAACCCTTTACCACAGAGCTCAAGGCTAGACCATGGCACCAAGTGCCACGTCCAACCTTGCCTTGAACTGCCCCAGGGACGGCAACTCCACCACCTCCCCGGGCAGCCCATTCCAGTGTCCAATCACTCTCTCAGTGAAGAACTTTCTCCTCACCTCCAGCCTAAATCTCCCCTGGCGCAGCCTGAAGCTGTGTCCTCTCGTTCTGGCGTTGGCCACCTGAGAGAAGAGAGCAACCTCCTCCTGGCCACAACCACCCCTCAGGTAGTTGTAGACAGCAATAAGGTCACCCCTGAGCCTCCTGTTCTCCAGGCTAACCAATCCCAGCTCCCTCAGCCTCTCCTCATAGGGCTGTGCTCAAGGCCTCTCCCCAGCCTCGTCGTCCTTCTCTGGACACGCTCAAGCATCTCAACGTCCCTTTTAATATAACAGCATCTTGCTGCCCTGACCTGCTTGTGAGGCCTAGACACAGAGTCAGGCCCTTACTCACACTCACTTGCATACTTTCCAAGGCTCAGACCTCTTGCATTGATCTCAAGGTGCAGTTATCCTGTCTATGAACCCTTTGAGAAGCAGAGCGCCTGCACGCCTGCACTTGATACATATATGGGGAGCCGAGAGCCCCCTGCCTAAGCCTAGAGCAGCTGTACATACTGGCTTGCTACCTTGTATTTATCTATGGAGCTCAAGTCTCCCTGCAGTCTGGCATATATTGCATGCCCACTGCCCTGTAAGCCTGAGGAATCAGGATCAGCAGACCTTCCAGATTATCTGCTAAGCTACAAACACAGCCTGCTAGCTGTGAGAAAACGTGCTAGAAGCTGCATGGACAAATCCTCCTCCTGCACCTGGAAACCCTGCCAGCTGATCATCCCTGGACACGGCATCCAGAAGCAGCAGCAGCACCGAGGCAGAGACCACTTTGCTCCAGGAGAGAAGGTCAGAGAAATCCTGTTTACCCCAGAGACTGGGAACATTTATCATTCTCCTGCAAGCCGGGAAGATTTCAGGCCCACAAAGACCCGAATACTGGGCACTGCTGTGACACAATCCCAGGAGGGTGATTATTAATAGTTAAGAGCAACACATTTAAGCAAGCTTTAATTTCTTTGTAAAATAACTTACCTCTATCTTAAGAGCAGACACAGTTTCAGCCCTTGCTGGGCAAACAGTATGGTTATTAAGAGGCATTAAGCCTAAAGGAATCTTTCTCTCTGCCTATAGTTGTTGATAATTTGATATTTCCATTTAGTAATCAAATCCTTGTACATAAATATATCATAGCCCAACTGTTTTCATAACCATGCAATAGAACTTAATTACATAGTGGTTGGGAGTGGTACAAAATTGTAAATATTAATTTTAATTAAAAAAAATTAATACTGCCTCAAATTAATTTCTCACCTCCCCCTAATAAGGGAGAAACAGAGAAATCCCCCTGCACAACAGTCCCCTCTTTTTGGGGGGATGGTGCACGTATGAAGCACCCTGTATTTTGGAATAAGTAGGTAAACGTAGGTATGTACCAGGTGAAGTACAACTACAGCTAATGAGCTGTTTCTTCACCTGTTGGAAATCTCAGTGGCTTTCTTGCTTTGTGTGGAAAGTCATAACAGCCTCAGAGAATTTTATTTTCCATTCTTTTTAAAAGTTTCCAATTCCTGTCAAGGAACTGGGCAATGTTTTCCACTATTTTCAAAAATTTTCAATTCCTTTCAAGAAATTGGCCAAGTGAGTTGGCACCCTGTCCCCAAATATTTTCAACGTGCACTTGTTTTCTGGAACACTCTGTTAACAGTGGTACAACTCACTTAAATCTACTTTCTGCCTTCGTATTGAAACTTTGACTTCTGAGCTGCTCTCCTTCTCTCCTGCTATCCCTTCCTGTGATATTCACTGACAGATTGTGGTGGTTTGGGTGTTACCTGCCACTTTGGAAATCACCCAGACTAGACTCAGCCGGCTCTGGAAATTTGAATGAAGCTGATATTTACAGCTTAGCAGAATATACAAGCAGATATTTACAGAATATACAGTTATATACAGAAACATACAAGTTATGTATGTAATACAGGTAATACAGAAACACAACAGCCCTCCCAGAAACCTGAGTCCCCAGGAGGGGCTTCCAACCACCCTTCCACCCTCTCCCACTCCCCTGCCTTACCCCAGACTCAAGGAAGAATGGAGGGTTGGCCAGGGGGGTTAGGAAGCAAGTGGATTAATCAGAGAGATGAAGGGTGAGGTTAGAGAGAAAAACTCAGTCCAGAGCTGAGGCAGTGCTCGAACTGCCTTATCTATGTTCGGATTCTTGGTTTTATACATCTCAGCAAGCCTATGAGTGAAGCAGACATCACCGCTGTTTTCGCTTTCACAGCCTGTGATCTAGTTCTTCTCACCAAAACATTCTAGCTAGCTTCAAACTAGCACACAGATTAAGGCCAGAAATCAGTGTGAGAGAACTAGAGTGTTACTGGTGGAAGAGAATACAGAGGTTCTTTCAATCTCTACAGTTTTAGGTCTTGTAAATGATACATTCATTAGCTTGTGTCTGATAAAACAAAGCCAGAAACTAAAAATGCCCCAGGAGATATTTTTTTGTTTGTTTTCTATCTTAAAAAGAGTAAGCAGTACTTCTTCCAACACTAAATGATTTCCTTTTTAAGGACTACAAGACATCAGCTACTTTCCATCCTTGCTCCTGGAATGTATGTTCTCCCTTTCATCCTCTGCTCTTTTATCCTTCACTCTTTCCCCCCTTCTTAAAAAATGTCTGTCCACTTTTGGATGAGTGCAGTTTTTTTCACTAGTGGAGAAAAAGAACTTTAATATTAAGGTGATTTTCAACAATAACAGGGAGGCATAGTAATAGATAGTGTCAATGAAAAGAGTAGCACTGTTGTGATACATCTGCTGACAAGATCCTGCTTACCTTTGTCAAAACACTGGTGCCAAGTACTGGGCTATTACAATGTCCATACCATGAACTGTCTGTTTTTGGCAGTTAAATCCTGAAGCTTAAGCAAGAGCGTCACAAATCTGTGATCTATACTGCCAGAAGACTCCTTTTAAGCCTGTAATTGAGCAGTCAGACTTGTCAGGAAGCATGACCATACCACCTATCAGCAGAGTTTTTTCCGGTCTAACTTGACTGGTCTCCAACCATGCAAAACATTCAAATGAAACAAAAAGATACTGCTTGAATGCTCGACCAAAGAACTGGATTAGATTTATTCAGTTTCATTCCCTAATACTGGTTCTGAATTGGCAATTATTATCCACCAGTTGTTTGTTTAGATGAAAGCAAGCACTCTGTTCTTGACGTTGTGGTCTGTTGAAGTAGCTTTCTTGCTTTAGTAAGGATACTGAGCCTCTTGCTACCTTTCAAGTTAATTTATGAGAGCGCATTTCTTCATAAGGGTTAGACACTGAATACCAATACTAATACTGCTGAGTCCTGTGGGTGCTGAATGTAGTTTATAATTTCCATTGTGGTGTGTGGCCTGATAACATTTTTATGGCAGCAGTCTGACACTGCCACAAGAATCGCTGTTAATATATAGGAGAGGTAGCATCTTAGCTTTGGAGAATGGGTAAAGTAAGTCCCTTCCTTTCAGAAGAAATTTGAGAGTATTAGCATGAAGAGCTTCATTTGTCTTTGTCTCTTGATGTAGAATGACCAAATAAAATGATGCATGACAGCCATATACACATCCCATGCCACACTTCTGTGGACAGCGGGGCTGCTTTTAGTTACTAGGTGGAGCTTGTTCTGTAGACCTTCAAGTCCCTGCGGAGGACAGTTGGAGCAGTGTAAAGGAGTTTGCCTACTTTCCACAGTGTCCATTAACTTATTGTAAAGATCATGAGGAACAGGAATGAGTGTTTCTCTCCATAGATGTGCAAGCAGTGCCTGGGTGTGGCAGCTGTTCCTGTCAAAAAAACAAGGCCAGCTCCTGTGCCTCAGTCAACCATTTCTGTAGGGAAAGCAAAGCACTTTAGTTAAACAATTTGAGTACCTTCAAAACTGTCCACTTGCTTCCTCTACTCTACCACTGCATGATCATGGTGGGCCTAGCCCAGACTCATGACATTCAACAAGGCCACGTGTAAGGTCCTGCACCTGGGTCGGTGCAATCCCATGCACAAATCCAGGCTGGGTGGCAAATGGCTGGAGAGCAGCCCCAAGGAAAAGGACCTGGGGCTCTGGGTTGATGAAAAGCTCAACATGAGCCAGAAGTGTGTGCACAGCCCAGACAGCCAACTGTGTCCTGGGCTGCATCAAGAGAATCATGGCCAGCAGGGCAAAGGAGGGGATTCTCCCCCTTTACTCTGCTCTCATGGGACTCCACGTGGAGTACTGTGTGCAGTTTTGGAGCCCTCAACACAAGAAGGACATCAGACTGTTGGAGCATGTCCAGAGGAGGGCCACTAGGATGGTCAGAGGGCTGGATCACCTCTGCTCTAAGGACAGGCTATGAGAGTTGAGGCTCTGCAGCCTGGAGAAGAGAAAGCTTCAAGAAGACCTTGTAGTGGCCTTCCAGTGTCTGAAGGGGGCCTACAGGAGAGCTGGGGGAGGGCCATCTACAAGGTCTTGCAATGATAGGACGAGGAGTAATGGGTTTAAAATGGCAGAGTGTGGTGGAGGGGCAGTAGTCCCAAAACTGAGGCTTTTCTATGCCTCTACATGCCCAGACATGTTCTTCTGCCAGGACCCACGAGGCAGCAAACAAATTGTGTAACACACACACGCCCAGCCCGTGTACCCCTGAGGTCCGAGCAGGTAATCCCCTATTGGGAGGGTCCAGGCATATCTCTATTGCCTACTGGGGCAAGGCTTGGCTTATGGCCAACATGATCGGTCATTTTACATGTCCAACGAGCCACGAATCTCGGCCCAGAGCCTTTAAAGAGGGGTGCACAGCAGCACCATGTGTTCAGTCCTGTTCAGTCTGATCAGATGATCCAGACTGTTTACCAGTTCAGAAGCTTAGAGCATTTTAGACTCAGCTCTGATCCACAGCAGCACCCTGCTGCCCTGACATGCTTGCATTGGCCTAGACACAGGATCAGGCCTTGCTCACTTGCAAGCATTACAGAGGCTTAGACCTCATGCATTGATCTCAAGGCACAGCCAAGCTATCTGCAAGCCCTCTGAGAAGCAGAGCACATTCATGCCTGCACCATGCATATATGGGGAGCCGAGAGACCCCCTGCCTAAAGCCTAGAGCTATCTTGATTCATCTGCGGAGTTAAATCTCCCTGCAGCACAGCATAAATACTACTTGCCAGCTACCCTGTAACTCTGGAAAGACCCAGAACTCAGTAGACCCTCAGACAGTCTGCAAACCTGCAAATGCAGCTTGCTAGATGCCAGACCGTGTCAGAAGCTACATGGACCAAATCCTTCTGCACCTGGAATCTTGCCAGCTGACCATCCCTGGACACACGGCTTCCAGAAGCAGCAGCTCCGAGGCAGAGATCACCCCAGGAGAAAAGGTTAGAGAAAACTCAATTTACCCCAGAGACTTGGAAAACTTTATCATTCCTTGCAAGCCGGGACAGACTCCAGCTCACCAAGACCCCAATACTGGGCACATGCTGAAACAGATTCCCAGGAGGGTGATTTAATGATTAATACTTAAGAACAGCACACATAAGTAAGCTTCAATTCTTTTGTAATATAAGTTACCTCTATCTGAGAAGCACACATAGTTTCAGCCCTCGCTGGGCAAACACTAGAGCTGTTAAGAGCCATTAAGCCTAAGAATCTTTCTCTCTGTCAATAATTGTTAATAATTTGATATTTCCATTTAATAATCAATCCCTGTAAATATACCCCAAAGCTATTTTCATAAACTTGCAAACGAACTTGAATTTCATAGTGGTTGGGGGTGGCATAAATTTGTAAATATTAATTTTAATAAATAATTTTATAAAAAATCAAAACCGCCTCAAATTAATTTCTCACCTCCCCCTAACAGGGGAGGAATAGAGAAATCCCCTCCATGACACAGAGGGAAGATTTAATCTAGTTATTAGGAAGAAGCTCTTTACAGTGAGGGTGGTGAGATGCTGGAACAGGTTACCCAGGGAGGTTGTAGCTGCTGCCTCCCTGGAGGAGTTCAAGGCTAGGTTGGATGAGGCCTTGAGCAACCTGTCCTGGTGGGTGGTGTCCCTTCCTATGGCAGGAGGTTGGAACTAGATGATCTTCGAGGTCCCTTCCAACTTAAACCATTCTATGATTCTATGATTAATTAGCTTGCAAGTGTCTTTGAAGTGAGAACTGTAGTATCTTATGAATCAACTCAGCATTTAGCCTGACAGAATAACAAAGTTTTTTTTGTTCCTTTATGTGAAGGCCCTACTAAATAAATCTGAGATTAACCGTTGTTTTGTCTTCAGAGTGGTTCACAATATCCTGTGTCATACGGATGTCTACAACTACCTGAAGGGAAGTTGTAGCCAGGTGGGGGTTGCTCTTTTCTCCCAGACAACCAGCAAGAGAACAAGGGGACACAGTCTTAAGTTGTGCCAGGGTCTAGGCTGGATGTTAGGAGGAAGTTCTTCACAGAGAGAAAGATTTGCCATTGGAATGGGCTGCCCAGGGAGGTAGTGGAGTCACCATCCCTGGAGGTGTTGAAGAAAAGCCTGGATGAGGCACTTAGTGCCATGGTCTAGTTGACTGGCTAGGGCTGGGTGCTAGGTTGGTCTGGATGATCTTGGAGGTCTCTTCCAATCTGGTTGATTCTATGATTCTATGATTCTATGTGTCAGTCTGTACAGAGAAGTAGACACACAAGAGGATTCAGGGTATGGCTACAAAAGTAGCTTACAGTCACAGGAAGATGCACCTCCTCTCAGCTCAAGTTGACAATCCCCCTGTGTTCCTAGTTTTGAGAACTGTGAGAGTGACTGGATTGCATCAGGGGTTACACATTTTCTCCTGTGATTGAGGAAGGGAAATGGAAACAAAACTCAGAACCTCTGAGCAGATACTCTTCCTACTAGAAATTCAATTATTTTTGTGGTGACAAAAGTGAAACACAAATTAGTTAGCTGGTTTGAGCAAAAACTTCTGTTACCTTTGCCTTAGGTTTTTAGCTGCCTGTCCCTGCAGCTTACAGAATGTGTGTTCATTTGGCCTGGGTGCTCTAAATCTGTGCTGACAGCTGTAAATTTGGGCTAGACAATTAATTACACAGGTAAGGAAAACAAGGACTTACTCCTCAGAGCTTATATAAGCCACATAGCTAATGTTATCAGCAAAACACTGATCAGACGCTAGCTGATTGATTTCCCCCTAGGTAGATATTAAGCTGTGCAGCTGATGAAATTGTAACTACTCATGTTTCTCTATCCGTTTTTCATTTTATTAGATTTAGTCTATTTGCTATACAGTATCTTTCCTACAAAACTGAGTCTCCCAGGCAAAAGGAGAAACCATGTTCCCTTTCTATCTGTGGTCCTTAGGGACGAGCAGTAAAATTCCTTGAAAACCTTGCAACCTTGCTTTTGGCTAGGAAAAGTGTTCCTGGCAGAGGTGTGGTGCAAAGCAGTAGAAAATGACTCTTGGTCCATCCTCTCTTTTCTCAGTGATGTATCCATGTCAGTGAGGTAGGTGAGGCTGTAACATGTCACAGGGACAAAAATTCATATCAGTAGCCATGAATCATTCTGTGAGGAAGTGATGATTAAAAGACTGAGACTGACAGAGTTATGCGGGCCTGAGTGGAAAAACATCAGAAAACAAAGGACCAGCTGGGGAGCAGCAGAGGGCACTGGTGATTTAAAGTAATCCTGCAAAACCTCAGGCTGGGGAACACTCTGCAGAATTTCTATTCTGTACCTCTGTATTGCCCTGAATCTCACCTGAAATCCCATCTGCTGATGTGAATGTATATATAATGGGACTAATTTTCCACTTACATTGTCTATTGAAAATTAGGAGTGACTCCAATGAGGACAAGGCATTAGAGAGCAAAAAAGTGAGAGTGGATTAAAATGTATTCTCTGGGAATGAGAACCGAGAAGTAGAAGCTTAAGGAATTTTTATGCCTGTTTAGAGAAGCCTAAAAGGTTCACAAATTAGATTTCTTTAGGGAAGCTCTTTCTTATGTTCTTAGCAAAGAATATCAGATGCTGCAATCAAAGATTATTTTTCAAAGTATAACATAACTTTGTATGTGGGGGGAAAATGCTGATTGGTGACAGTTGCAGTCTTACATCTAGTGTATCTGCTTCAATGAGGACAAGAGAAAAAACATTTCACAGGCTGGTCTGTAGTTTACTGATGCTAGATTCATACTTTAAAATTGTCAACTGTAACTTATTTTGCAACTTTTATAATGAATTTTATGATTCTTTTAAATATTCCAAAGCTCTACACCTATTTCATTTAGCTTGGTGTTTTCAACATGTCTTCTTTCATCCACAGTTCAACTGCACAGTTGAAGGAGCATTCACTGAGTTCAGCAGAGGTAGCAATACTTGTGTATTTCTACCTGTGGTTACTTCTATCAACATCTGAATTCTTCTATCAGTGTTTTTTTCCCCCCTTCCTCCCCATTTCTTTCCACCCCTGTGCATTATTTCTATCTTTGCCCTAGATTTCTGCTTGAGTGACCACCTGATCCAAGGCTCTACCTAAATAAATTACAATACCCATTTTTTTTTCTGAAATTGCAGGCACTTGAGGACACAGCTGTAAAACGACTATCAGTAATGTGATTTCAAAGCTCACCATCAAGGTGAAGATCTCTGCAGCACTTTGTTGGCATTGATTATTTTCAAAATGCTGGCTGTTTCACAGAAAGCTTTCCTTTTAATGCCAAGCAAAGGCATCAAGCTGCTTCTGGCAGCTTTATGGTTCCAGATGTCCAGATTTCTCATAATATCCTAAACCAGAGACATCAGAGTTTTACACTTTTATTAAGTTGTGCTGCCTACACTCCCCAGAGTAAAAGCGTGCTACTGAGCTGATCTATAGCTATGCTGAAGTCATTATTCTGCATGATATTTACCTGCAAGTTATAACCAGAGGAAAACAGACCTCTTGAAGAGGTGCTGGATCAGAGCATCTCCAAGTGACAGTACAAACATTTCATGTGCTATGTATAGTTGATCCTCTTCCTTCTCTGTGAGTTTGAAGATAAGAGAAGTAAACTACAAAAATTCAGGATGTTGCTTCTTAGAAAAATCCTATTTAGTCACTTCCTAGCACAAACTATTCTATGATGCTTGAGAAAATTGACCTTCTCTGTACTTTAACATTAACAAAAGATCTGGCAATTTACAAATACTTAAACATAACAAATAATGAACAGTACAGTTCCTGTTAATGATGCTGTCTTCTCAAATGGTAGCAGCAAACTAAGACTGAGGAAATGGTTAAATGGAGCCTATCATTAAGATTTATTAAAAAAAAAATCATGTAGCAGCTTTACATTTTTGAAGATAAATCTAATTATGTAGCTTAGCAGTGAGATCTACATATGTATGTGTTTATTCTTCCTAATTGGACAAATCCTTTTACAATGGAAGAACTAACACTCTGGATGGATTTTATTGCAATTTTATCTTATCTTTCTACTATAGCTTAGCTTTTAAAATACTGCCATGAGAGCGGTAAGGCACTGGAAACAGGTTTCCCAGAGACGTTGTAGGGGTTGCAAACCTCAGGACAGGTTGCCAGAGAAGCTGTGGAGGCTCTAGGCCTGGAAGTGTTGAAAGCCAGGTTGGATAGGCCCTTGAGCAACCTATCTATCAGGAGAAGTCCCTGCCCATGGCACGGGAGTTGGAATTAAGTAGTCTTTAAGGTCCTTAGCAACACAAAGAATTCCATGATTCTATGGGTTCTGTGTTTAATCTCTGCAGTTTTGGATTCCTGGAGATCCTTGTTTTGCATTTAGATAATGCATGGGAGATTTTACTGACTTGGGAATTGCTGACTTCTTGCAAAACATTAAAGTAGATCTGTTCCTTGATACAGCATAGGACTAATGACATAAACAAAGACTCACTCTACAATAAGTGAACACAGTAAACGTCTCTTTGTGTGAGTGAAGGTGCCCAGTTAATTGCCACAGTCACACTTGCAAGATACTAAGGACTTTTCTTCAGTACTACCATTCCTCAGATGCTGTACATTTTGTACTTTTTTCTGTTATGAGCCCGATTCCTTGCATCTTTGTTCTGCTTAAAAATGTCCCCTCAAACCTCTTTTTCTTACAGTGCCTCAGCAGTAAACTAATTAAGTAAGAACTGGGATTAATACTTAATCATCCTGAGGGGTAATGCAAGATTTAATTTTTAATAGAATTTCATTCTTTTAGATTAGATAAGTGCTGTGGAATTGTCAATTGTTTTAAAGAATAATACATAAGTTCCACAGAATAATAGAAATATAAAGGATTTAAAAAAAAAAAAAGGAAATGGAGTCAGGACTAACATTTCACAAAGTACTATTCTGACATGTTTTGCAGAATGAGTGGTATTTCTGTTGTGTAGAGTCTTTCATGGATATCAGTACAAAAATAATCAGTTAATCTCCTAGTGTATTTATTTTTTAAGCTTTTTTAATAAGTTACTTTCTTTAAGAAGTGTTTGTAAACAGATAAAAGTTCATTGCATTCTTAGCATAACTCCCAGCTTATATCTTATTTGTAAACTGTAAATGTTCAGATCTGCATATAGATAACAGTTCCTTTTTAGTCCCTTTTAATATGATCGTTGTTAAAATAACTACTCTGTAAATAACATAGCTTATAAGGAAATGTCCAAGTGAGCCAACAATAAAATCAAGGGGGAAAAACCCAATACCTGTTGTGATACAAATATTTTGAGGTTAACAGATTGCATTCATTCTCTTTTACCTTTGATGGCTTTTAGAGGACCTTTGTCATAGAAACATAGAATCAACCAGGTTGGAAGAGACCTCCAAGACCATCCAGTCCAACCTAGCACCCAGCCCTAGCCAATCAACTACGCCATGGCACTTTTTTTTAATACCTCCAGGGACAGAGACTCCACCACCTCCCTGGGCAGCCCATTCCAATGACAGATCATGCTCTCTATCATGAACTTCCTCCTAACATCCAGCCTAGACCTCCCCTGGCACAACTTGAGACTGTGTCCCCTTGTTCTATTGCTGGTTGTCTGGAAGAAGAGACCAACCCCCACCTGGCTATAGCCTCCCTTCAGGTAGTTGTAGATAGCAATGAGATCACCCCTGAGCCTCTGCTCCAGGCTAAACACCCCCAGCTCCTTCAGACTCTCCTCATAGGATTTGTGTTCCAGGCTCCTCACCATATTTGTCGCCCTGTTTTAACTATTTTTTTGTATGCTGTTTTCTTGCTTGCATGCTTTAAAATTTGCATGGCCACTGCTTTGGCTCTGAGAAACAACCTTACGTGTCTTGCTGATGAGAGCTGCATGGGTTGTTAAAATTGTTCTCCAATCCAGGAGAAGCCAAAAGTGCATCATTTGGTTTATATTCGGTGAACATTACATGCTTAGAAGCATGGTAGCTACTGGCAGGTTTTTGCAGATTTTAGCTGATCTAAAGTGGCCTCTTTTCAAATTGACAGAGTTTTCTTTGGTTTGAGAGAAACTGAGTAATTCTAGGGTAGACCTAGCTGGTTTACTATGTGGCATGAATGAGTAATGTTCATGACATCAGGAGTTTTGTAAGTTTGGCTTTTCTATTTCTCTATTTTTGTAGCTTTGTTATTTTTTCATTATTTTTATTTTATTTTTATTGGTTGTTTTCTAGGGATTAGGAGGATAAATAAAACCCTTGGCGACTTCATGGAATTTGAAAGTTTTGTGATTGTATTCACCTGGCTGCAATGAACAGGTTTGTGATGGTCCTTTGGCTTCAGCAAAGGGGTTGTGTTATTTTTTTGATAGTGTAGAAGCATAAATGTCCATCACTTGATGTACAAAATTTTGTAGGTAAAAATGCCAAAACTCCTATTGTAAAGCTGCATAATGTTTGTCTCTGGCTTTGGGGAGAGCAGAATTTTCTCTCTTTGTGAGAATCTAATTTCTTTACCTCATTTCACAACCATCTGTCATCCACTCTAGCATGTTCCTGCCACAAAGCAAAGCCTTTGTATACACAAGGTCTTGGAGTATTGGTAGCAGATCTCCTGACCACATATCTGCTTGCATCTGATTATCTGGTGCCATATCTGAGATGCTACAGATCAGACATGACCAGTGTTTTCATCCTGGGATGTACACAGGAGAAGCTAGAGACCTCTCTGGAGCAGTCTTCATTCCATTTTGAGGGAATATCAGCTGAGGCATGTTGAACATCATGACTGAGGTACTGTGATAGGTTAGTGTAGGATGATCAGGAGAAACAGCCTGGGAAGATCATGAGAGAGTGGTCATCAGTTTGAAGAAGCTGCTTAGATTTGTTACACTTTTCTATGGGATGAATGAACAGGGTGACCCCTTCTAGGGAGAGTCAGGGGAAAGATTAGTAAGGATGACATTGTGGTGGGACACAAAGAAGCTGTTGAAATTGCATTGCAGACTTTAATTTTCATGCCATTCAGCGGATGGAGACAATAACAGTGTACCAAAAATCCTGGAGAATTCTGGGAGGGTTTGGGACAAACAATAGTGATGTTCATGTACACCTGTTAGTCTCAAAGGAGGAAGAACTGGATGTGGATGTGGAAATCTGTGTTAGCCTTGATTGTCCCCATTATGAAATAGCAGGATTCCATCTTGCAAGAGGAATGAGAGAAGAAAGTGCATACTCTAGACCTCAGATGACCAGGTTGTGGTCTAGTCATGTGGCTTTTAGTGAAAGAACTCACATGAAAAGCACAGAAGTGTTGGAGACAGAGCTGACTACAGCTGATCTTCAAGGACAATGTCTTTCAGGTGTGAGACTGTGGATTCCAACAGTAAAGAAAACAAAGATACTAGGAGAGAAAATTGAGGAAACAGGAAACTCATGGAGAAGCTTCATGTCAAAAAGGAAGTGATAGATGCAAGGATAAAAAGGTGGATGAATTGAGAAATATGGCTAGTTTTAATAAAGACAGATCTCCCTTGGGGTTGGCACCTGCAAGGGACTGAACTGTTACTACTTATGCAGTTAGTGAAGAAATTAAGATCATGTGTGGCCACTAACAACTTTACTGAAAGTACTGAATTTTACTGAAATTACTCTTGACCTTTTCCTTCACCATCAAGGTCTCCCAGTTCCTTGTGCCTAAGAGGCTGAACTCCAAGAGAAATCAAGTCAGAGATTACTTAGATAAGGTAAACTCTTTACAGTCCATTGGGCCAGAAAGGGTGATTCTAAAAAATGTTGAGTCCAGGCTGATGCCACAGCAGGGCTACTCTGATATATTTCAGAAGGTCATTTCCACTAGAGAAAGCAAAAGCAACTCCTGCATATGTTTTCTAAAACAGCCTGAAGTTTGAGCAGCAGTATTACAGACTGAAGAGATAGAAGCCAGGAGCTGTGTGACTGGGCAGCAGCAATGTGGAAATGGCTCTGGTGGTCCTTCCATTTTGTTAGGCAAAATGCGAATCAAGAGCAAATCAGACCAACAGTATCCTGGGCTGCAGGAGCACAATCACTGAAAGTGATGATCCCTCTCTGCACAGCACCTTTTCAGCACACCCAGTAAAAGTGAGACATTGACACCCCCGTGATCAGATGTGTATTGGAGCTGATGTGCTTTGGAGTCGCTAAATACAATGTAAGTTGAAACTGGAGGCAAAATGGCTTAAAATGGCAAAATTGGTAGCTTTATTGATTGCTTGTGACTTTTTTGGATTGTTCTCTTTAATTTTACTTTACCCCTATCAGCGCACAGAAGTTTCTATGACAGCTGACTACTGTTCTACTTCTTTCATCTCCTGCCCATTCTGTTTTTAACCTCCTTTCATGAAGATCTTAACCTAAAAATGTGTCAGAGTGATAGAGCCTTTTTAGAAGACTTGACTGTGGTTCATATTTTCCTGATAAGCCAACTTTAGAGAGATCTGTAAGGTTCTGTGACTTTTAACTCTTACTAAACCCAGTTTCACACATCTAAGAGGAGGTAAAATGAATTATCTTCCCTTTTGTGAGCTTTCAGTATTTTTGGTTATACTAGGTTACTTGCTTTGTAGAAGACTACCTAGCTTTAACACCCAGAGACCTGCTTTTATTTGTAGAAATGAATGATTATTTTATTTATAACTGCATATGATATCAAGTTGTTAAGACCATATCTGTCTGCATTCCCAACCTTCATCACTTTTTAAAAGTGACAGAAGAACTGCTGCTTAAAATTGGTTGTGCCAACTACTCAATATTTCAACTCAAAATTGATTACTTAAGTTTTTAGAGGGTCTTCTGAAATTCACAGTACATTAGACGCAGAACTGCTCTGGGGCCCTCAACACAGGAAAGACATGGACCTGTTAGTGTGAATCAAGAGGAGGAGCATGAAGATTATTAGAGGGCTGGAGCACCTCTTCCATGAAGACAAGTTGAGTCAGATTGGGCTCCTGAAGGAGGCCTACAAGAGGACTTAGGGAGGAACTGCTTGCAAGAGTATGCAGCACTAAGACAAGGGCCAATAGTTTTAAACCAGAGAAAGGTAGGTTTAGACTGGATATTAGGAAGAAATTATTTAATCTGAGTTTAGTGGAACACTGGAACAGGTTGCTGAGGGAGATAGGTAGTGGAAGTCCCATCCCTGGAGACATTCAAGATCAAGCTTGATGGGACTCTGAGCAGTGTGATTTAGCTGGGTCTGTCCCTGCTTACTGCAGGAAAGCAAGACTACGTGACCTTTACAAATCTTCTCCAAAACCCAGTGCATTCTATGATTCTATGAGTCTATGAATTCATGTCTGGAGGTGCTGCCATTTTAATATCAACAGAGTTGAGAGAACATTGGATATTTGAATACTTTGATGAACTAATCTCTTTTCTAAAAATGATTCAACTTGCCTCCACACTATAAATGTTGGTAACAAGGTTCAAGTTCAGTTACTGATTCCTTCAAGTCAGTACTTTCTGACCTGAACTGAGTGCATAACAATAAAAATGATTAAGGGAAAGGAACATCCTTCTTACAAGGAGAGACTGTGGGAGCTGGGGCTCTTTAGTTTGGAGAGGAGGAGGCTGATAGGTGACCTCATTAATGTTTTTAAATATGTAAAGGGTGAGTGCCAGGAGGATGGAGCTGGCCTCTGCTCGATGATGTCCAGTGACAGGACAAGGGACAGTGAGTGGAAGTTGAGGAATAAGAAGTTCCATGTAAATATGAGAGAATTTTTTTTCTCTATGAGGGTGACAGACCACAGAAACAGGCTGAGTGTTGTGGAGTCTCCTTCTCTGGTGACATTCAAAACTCCTATGGATGTGTTCCTGTGTGACCTATTCCAGGTGATCTTGCTCTGGTAGGGTGATTGGACTGGATGATCTTTTGAGGTCCCTTCCAAACTCTAACATTCTGTGATTCTGCAATTTTTTTTGTCCTTTTCAAACAAGGCTGCCTTCAAATTTTTTTTTTTTTTAAGTGTTCTGAACTGGTATCTCAGTCCTTCCCCATTTTCATTCTGATATCAGTACATTCTTTTCCTCATTGTTTCACTCCATCCTTCATACAAACTTGTCATTTCCCACCCTAGTTTTCATACATACTCCAGAGCCAGCACATTGACTGTACGTTATTTTTCTCCAGCTGCTTCATCTGGCCTTGATTTGAGGTGTTAGACATATAATTTTCCTACTTTGCTTCTCTATCCATGCTTCCTCTGTCTTTGCATCCATCCTTGTTACCTATTAAATCTGAACTTTGTTTCCTTTAAGTTTTTTTTCCCCAGATGTCACAGATGGGGTTCCTCTGCTTCTTTCAGTAGTGGCTACTGACCTGTTTCCAGCTGGCTCAGACTTCACCATCACTTATCACACAACTGTTGGGTTTTTTTGTTTGTTGGTTTGGTTTTGGGTTTTGTCTTTTTATTTTCTTGTTTGGTTTTTTTTTTTTTTTTCCCCTCCCAGAATTCCTTTCTGGAATTTACTTCATGGAATGTCTCTCTATAAAAATCAAACATGAGAAGAGTTCAATTGTTATATTGAGACAGTTTCAGAACTTTACCTTCCCTGAATTTCTCTTGCTTCAAACCTCTATTTGAATCTGATTTAAGGCAGGGATCATTTGTTTTCTGACTTGGTACAACATCAAACATTCTGTAATTAGAACTGCTACATGGAATGATAGCACAATTAATATACCCAAGTGCATCTTTCACATTAAAAGCATTTAACACATTGGTAAAGATGCTGAGATAAGGATATAAGAGATCTGTTGAAATAAGTCTTTTGATTTACAGAATTTGCTGAAGTTTTGATTAACCAACAGAACAGAAAGATGCTGGGGATCTACTGAACTCTCTAAGTCATTTCATGTGGAATTAATGGCATTTAGAAAGGATTAAAAAGTTTTCAACACTAAGAATGCTTTTAATTTCTGCTGGATGTTGATATTTAATACATCCTAAATACCTGCAGTGCCATGGAGGTTATTTTAGAGAACAGAGAAACCAACCAATCAATGAATCCTACTCCTTAACTCCAGTGTCTGTCTTTCTAGAAGTTATAATCTTTTTAGTCTGATCTATAGCATACAAAGAAGCGAAATGAACAAGTGCATAAACATTTCTAAGAGTTTGTGTTTTTAAACTTATTGTGCTAGTTTGAAGCAGGGTAGAATGTTTTGGTGAGAAGAACTAGATTACAGGCTGTGGAAGGAGAACAATGGTGATGTCTACTTCACTCATAGGCCTGCTGAAATGTATAGGAACAAGAAATAAAACCATAGATAACCACTCTCACTTGGGCTGATGGCTGAGCTGCATCTTACTCTCTAACCTCACTCTCCATTTTGGACTAAACCCACTTTGCTTCCTAACCCCTTGGCCAAGCCTCCATTCTTCCTTGGGTCTGGGGGAAGGTTGAGAGGGCTAGGGGGAAGGTGCAGGGGTGGTTGAGAGCCCCCCCTGGGGACTCAGGCTTCTGGGGGGGAACTTGTGTTTCTGTATTACCTTTTACCTTGTATATTTTTGTATATAACTGTATATACTGTAAATATCTGCTTGTCTATTGTGCTAGCTATAAATATAAGCTTCATTCATATTTCCAGAGCTGGCTAAGTCTAGTCTGGGTGATTTCTAAAGTGTAGAGGGGTGGACACACCCAAACCATCACACTTATGAATACCAAAAATCATAATTCCTAGTTCTGCACTGGGACCTATTAACATGGCTCTTGCTTCTGCTAGCTTTGTTAGGCTTAAAAAATGTCAACAGTTTTAAGAGGGTGTTTTTAAAAATAATAGCAGGCTGTTTAACTTTTCACACTGTTTGATAAAGATACACATATTTCAATCTGAACATAAAGTGACATTTCCTTAGGAATAAATCATAAAATATTTTCAATGTCAATAGTTTTTATAAAATATTTATTTTAAAACATTTGGCAGCCAGATGCCAGTGTTATCCATAGACTGGGTGCCAAGATGATTCAAGGACTAGGAAGCTGCCCTGGGAGGAACTGGTGCAAAACCTGGGTTTGTTCAGCACTGAGAAAAAGTGGCTTAGTGGAGACCTTATCACCACGTTCCAATAGTTAAAGGGTGGCTACAAAGAAGAATGGAGACTCCTTTTTCACAAGCCCTGTGGAAAAGATGAGAGGTAATGGGTACATGCTAGTCCTAGGGAGATCCTGAGTCGGCAATTTTTTGTAATGACAATAATCAGCCATGGTAATAATCTCCTCAGGGAAGTGGTGGAGTCTCCAACAGGTGACACTTTTAAGATGTGGCTGGACAGGATACTGCACTGTCTTGTCTAGACTGTGCATTTTGCCAAGAAATGTTATCCCAGATGATTCTTGGTGTCCCTTTCAATTCAGGGGCTATGATTATGTGTTCTATAGAACACTCACACAGAGACCCTGAAACAATATTCCTTCTTTCCAGTCACTGACAACCTATACTACCTATTTTTATAGATTTTTTATACAGGGAGACCCTTCTGTTGAATTGGTTCAGATCTAGCTCAAACCAGGGTACTCTCCTTGTCTACTGTTGTCACACTCTCATAGGAGGAGCTTCCTTCAGATGAGATCCCAGCTTAGCTCCTGGACTTTTATCCCAGTGAACTGTTTACCACACTCAAGCCATCATAAACATGGTGGTCCCAGGATAGGAAGGAGAAGAAATGCAAAAGGATGTTCTGTGACTGCTAGCACATGACCTGCCAGGCCATGCCAAGCTTGATGCCAACTCCTTTACAGTAGAAAAATCTTCAGCCTTCAGAGCTCATAGAAAGCAGGAGCTGCATTATCCTAGTAGTGCTGCCTGGTTTGATTGTTCTCCACAGAAGCTGCAGGAGGAGCTAGCATGAGCCTGGGAGTTACAGCTCACCATTAACATCTGGAACCATCTTCTGCAGCTCAACCAGGAGGTGATGCTGTGGGAGTCAGACTATCTACCTAACCTTCAGCCAGCCTAGAGTGAGAACTCAAACTAGTGAGGCAAACAACAAAACCATGGGTGCAGTGGAGCTCTTACAGCACCACCAGCAGTGCTGTGTCCTGTGCTCAGCAAAGGCAGTCCATTGTTCAATGTAGAGAAGACAGGTCTGGTAATCCAGACAAGTAAGCATCATCCTAACCCTAGTGTGGGGCAAGTGACAGAGTTCCACGGTGCTCACCCTTGTAGTGAGAGAAGGAAAAGGGACTGAGGATGCAGCAGTGAGGACAGTAACTGGGATTCACTTAAGTAACATTTGAAGTAAAGAATAGAAATTGCACTCTGCCTGGGGTTGAAGGCTGGTGAGTGAGTCTGAACTATGCTGCAGATAGTAGAACTACTGAGACACTACTCTTGTGCATCCAGGGACAGGATGAGTCCCCAGACATGGGGTTTGGTCTTCTCAGGGTGAGGGAAGGGCAAAGAAAGCTACAGTACAACGGATACATTAATGAACTGGTAGATCACTGGGAGCAAGGTAGAGAGCAATTGAGAAGTAAGAGGCAAGCAGCAGGGAGGACTATTCCATGAATAGATGAGATACATTTTTCTTCTAAAGTAATCTTGGAAATGTCATATGGCATCTCCCTAGAATAATGTCTTCTATCTGAAACCCCCTGCTTCATTTCAGGAATTGCTGAACTTTTTTTTTTTTTTAACATTTTATTTTGCCATTCAGTGAGACTTAGACAGGCTGGAAGGTTGCACAGGGAGAAATGTAATTAAATTGAACAAGGGCAAGTGTAGAGTCTTGCACCTGGGAAAGAACAACCCCAGGGATCAGTATAGGTTGGGGACTGACCTGTTGGAAGGCAGTGAAGGGGAAAAGGATCTGGAGGGTCCTAATTGATGGAAGGTTGACCACGAGCCAGCAATGTGCTCTTGTGACCAGGACAGCAAATGCCATTCTGGAGTGTATTAGCAAGGCTGTGGTTAGTAGGTCGAGAGAGGTTCTCTTCTCCCTCTAATCTGCCTTGGTAGGGCCACATTTGGAGTATTGTATCCAGTTCTGGTCCCCTAGTTCAAGAGGGACATAGAACTGCTTGTGAGAATCCAGCACAGAGTGACAAGGATGATAAAGGGAAAGGAACATCTCTGTTACGAGGAGGGACTGGAAGAGCTGGGGCTCTTTGGCTTGGAGAAAAGGAAAGTGAGAAGTGACCTCATCAATGTTTATAAATATGTGAAGTGCCAAGAAGATGGAGCCAGGATCTTCTTGGTGGTGTCCAATGGCAGGACAAGGGGCAATGGGTGGAAGCGGAGGTGTAGGAACTTTCATGTATACATGAATAGGAATTTTTTGCAGTGAGGGTAACAGAACACTGAAACAGGCTGCCCATGAGGGTTGTGGAATCTCCCTCCCTGGAGCCCACCTGGATTCTTTCCTGTGTGATCTGGTAAAGGTGATCCTACACTGGCAGGATGATTGGACTGGATGATCTTTCAAGGTCCCTTCCAGCCCCTGACATTCTATGATGGTGTGATTGTGTGATTTATGTAGCTTCATATTAAAAACTCAAAATGGGATGAAATGAATCATTTTCTTCTATTTCCCTCTGATTCAACATTGGGTGGACAAATCTCAGTGCTGAAGATGGTCCAGCTGCATATGGAAATGCACTCTCTGAGAAAAAAAAAACAACTTTGTTTTCCTACGAGATACCATTAGTTAAAAAAAAACAAAACCAAAAAACAAATCACTGGCCAGTTCTGGTGGCACTTGCTCTTAAATTCATGTCTCTGTACAAACAGCAGATCACTCACCTCAAACACAGAACAACAGGTATACCTCCCCTGTATTCCAGAAACCCACAGAGCTGGCTTTGATTTCAGAGCATGCAAGATGTATAACAAGAGAGAGTCTTCAGAATGGTGAGCACCATTCCTTGCCCATCCTGGGCTCTTTGCAGGAATCAGGTAGCCATGCAAGCCTCTTTCACATTGCTCTTGTTTTGGCATAATCTGAGATTGTTTCCATCTGCAACCTGCCTGGGTTACTTCTCCAACAACTAAGAACTCTACCCTTCCAGGATCTCTATGTCCAAGACGGCTTCCAACCATTACTTCACCCACAAGTCCTTCTCTGTTCATGAGCAGCAGGTCCAGCAAGGTGCCTTCCATAGCTGGCCATCTCACCAGCTGTATCAGGAAGTTATCATCCACACACTCCAGGACTGCTCCCTCTCCACTATCTTGTACTTCCAGTGATCATCAGAGAAGTTGAAATCCTCCACAAGAATGAATGTAGGTGATCCCAAGATGTCTGTCAGATACCTAAATAGTATTTAGTTTGTCTTTTCATCCTGGTTGGGTGGTTTCTAACAGACTTGCACCTCCCTTGTTTGCAACTTGTGAGGAAGATTTCTTCTATGCCCTAAATGTCAGTGAAAGGTCACTCCTCTTTGTCATTTCCTCTTGGAATGAAGTAAGATACAAGATAGAACAATGAAATTGTTTCAGATCACCAACTAAACACCACACACATGCTCACTGTCTCTCACTCTCCTTATCTCAGTGATACGGGGAGGAGAAAATATAACAAAAGGCTCCAGAGTTCAGACAAGGACAAGGAGGTTAGAGAAAAAGGGTGCTGTAATGTAAAGTAGCGAGCTCCTGTCTCTTACAAGACAGTTTGGCACAACTTGATTACAGCACTCTACAAGCACTGGCTGCATTTTCATCCTGTTCTTGTCTAACAGACTACTCAAGATAATGGTTTTCAGTGTCATTTCAGGTGGCCATAAAGCATATGAACATCAAAAGAAGAACTTAAAGATGTTCTGCTGAAGGGAATCCTGATCATGAGATAAAATAATTACCCTAGTGTTGTGAATACTTTCAAAAAGTGATTAGTTCTGTTATGCTCATGTCAGTGTTCATCTGCATATTGCAAGCCAAAGGTTCGGTGGCAGAGAATTGACCTCTCTCACTTATATACTCTGCCATTGTTTTCTTTTCAGCTGTGTAGCTGGAAATGAACTCTGGATATTATAGACTACTTGTCTGGAGGCTCTTTAGCTGATGTTTTTACAGAGACACTTCTGAAGTGTCACTTCTGAAGGAGAGGCAGCAGTTGTCTGTAGACAGATAAGGAGCTCTGCATCAACTTCTGTTTATTTGGACAGGATGTTACTTCTAAACAGGTCATAGGAACACAAGCAAGGCCATCTTCAGAAGCTTTTGCTTTTCTGTTGTTTTACATTCTTATTGCACGACCTTTTAAGAAATTTCGCTTGCACTGTTCTCAACTTTGCCGCTTTCGGCATTCCCCTGGAGCGTGTCTGTACTGCATCCCTTGCTTGCAAAGGCAAACTTGCTGGTGGCAGAATTCTATCGTAACTGCAAAGAAAAACGGACTCATTTATCAGAGTCTGCAGCTTGGCAGGAAAGCCTTGCACCCAAAATGGAATGTTTGCTTCTGACAAATGACTAAGTGCTCTTTCAAACCTGCTGTAGAGCCTAACCATAAAATCTTTGCCATGTAACCTCCCACCTGAAAGTGATCCACATCGTACTGAAGGAAAGGGCTTTTTCTGTTTTGGCAAACCAGAGTTTGTCACGTGGGTGGAGGTAACATCCTGCAGCTGCAGTCATTCTGTCTGTGCTTTCAGAGGATAGTCTGTAAGAATGGACATTTCTATTCCAAAAGATCCTGTGCTTGCTTTAGAAGGTCATTACTCTAGTAGTGTTGGAACAGCAAGCTGTGCCTCTTGACAGCACAATATTCTGGCATTGCTCACAATTCATCTAGAAATGAAATCTTTTAGACCCATTTCCTTTCCTTCCTTCTGTGTTGAAACCAGGTCATGAATTTTTACCCTCATGTTTCTTTTTATCTGTCAGTGCCTGCAAGGCTTGGATTTTCTTCATTTCAACCGTGTTATCCACCAAGACACCAGAAGTTTTAATATTCTTAGAATGGATGGCTCTGTCAAGAAGGTTAGGTCAGAGTCTTGGTCAGGGGCAGCATTCCCAGGATGTGGTGTAGGGCTGCTTTTAACTGGCTGCCAGTTACCCCAAAATGACACCTGTGGTAGTGCCCTGATCACTGCTGCAAGCTGAGAGTGCAGTTCCTTGGCCACAGAGAAGTGTAGAAACGTAAAAGGTGTAGGGGGTGACTTTAATTTTGGGGAGTTCCTTCCAAACAGAGGCATTACAGTCTAAAGCTTCAAGTGAATAAAAGCCACTGCATGGAACTTTGGGGATTTTTAGGCAGCCAGTTCAGCATTTCCTGGGTTACAGCATAAAGTAATAAATGGATGGCATTTTCTCCAGATAGATTCAGCCACGCGTTCTCAGATCAAGATGTAGTGGTCATTTCATTTGCTCAGTGCTGTCATTCTATCTGGCTTTTATAAGACTAGTTTTTCTTCTCAGCTGATTTTGGCACTTGCACTCAGATCACCTCTGAGCTCCACAAGTGGTGACAGAAGAGCCATACGGCCCCAACGTACACCCCTCGTCCCTTGGGGGTGATAAAGATTGCTGAAGGAGACATTCCATACACGTATGAAAGTGTAGCAGGGAAAGCTGCAAATAAATAGATACCATTGTCTTTCTAATTGGTCCCATGTTTTGTCCTCCATAAGACAAAATCTCAGTCACATCAGCTTGAAGTATTTTCACACTGACCTGATTCTAAAAATATCACTAGAGCACACCAGCATAACATGTATGCAGCCCTGGTTATGTTATAAGTAGAACCTCAGAGAAGTGGCATAATAGTCATAACCCTCTTTGGGCTATATCTCAGGAACTGCCCAGTGATAATTTTCTCCACCTAGGAAATTTCTATGAAAACTCTTTCAACTATATCTACAAGCAAAGGATTCTTTTCAAACTCATAGCAGTGTCCATGACTTACTCACAACCTACTACAGGGATGGAATCACTCATTGTCCTGATTGGAGCACTACAAGTGTTTGTTGTACCACCTGAATGTAGCTGATCTGGATTTGGGCACTGCTGAAAGGTACAGTTGAAGGTGGCTGCTGTCTGCCAGTTTGTCTCTTTTCTTCAGAACCTTTGTTTTGTGGAAGTCAAATACACTTTTGCTGATGTAGTTCATACTAACCGGGTCAGCCAATGCAATCACCACCAAAGAAAGATCAATTGGACTTTGGGATAGCTCTGTCTGTGTCATGGGGGTTAATTGTTGGTCTGGAAACATCACGTCTAACTCTCTGCCAGGGAAGAAACTGCCACTGGGGATTGAACCTTAAAAAGCAGAGAGAGGTTTATAGGAGCATTTGTGGATACGAATTAAACAGACAAAGTCTTCTGCCTCATTTTTATATAGGTGAGGGATCTGATTGCTACAAATGGGACACTAAAGCTACATAACTCTGTCAGCTGTATTGCATTAATTTCTTAACTACTGTCTCAAAGTGGACATGACAGGCGATGGTCATCCAAGGACCTTCTGCAGGTAAAATGCAAAATGGCTGCAAGTATGACAGCTGCATTGTGTAAAGGCTTCCTCATCACCTAAACGTGAAAGAATTTATGGGCCCTCTTAATGTTATTCTCCAGTCATGGTGCTTTTCAAATGAAAATTGTGTAGAATCACAGAATGGTTTGAGTGTGAAGGGGCCTTTAAAAAGGTACACTAGTCTAGCCCCCCTGCAAGACCCTGCATATCTTCAACTAGAACAGGTTGCTCAGAGCCCTGTGTAGCCTGAGCAGGAATGTTTGCAGGGATGAGGCATCTACCACCTTTCTGGGCAACCCGTGCCAGTGCTTCAGCACCCTCAGAATATAAAATTTCTCACGATTTCTGCTCTAATCTCCCCTCATTTACATTAAAGTCGTCACCCCTGGTGGTCCTTCAACAAATCCTGTTAAAAAGTCTGTCCCCATCTTTTTTATAGGAAAGTGGTGCAAGGCCACAAGTAGGTCTCCCTGGAGCCTTCCCTTCTCCACCCTGAGCAAGCCCAACTCTCAGCCTTCCCTCAGAGAGGAGCTGCTCCAGCCCTGGGGTCACTTACTGTGGCCCTCTTTTGCGTTTTGGGAGCCTACACAGCTTCAGCTGGTGGCAAAACAGCTCAAGTGCAGTCACGCCAGGCAGACACTGCTCCCCCTGCCAGCCGGAGCTGAGTGCATGGTGCTCTGTCATGTGTGTCCTGCTCCTGTCTCCGTGCTGAAAGTCTGGACCTCAGTGGCCTTCAGAACAGCACACAGGCCTGGGCACTGCTGGGATGAACGCCTGCTAGAGGTGCTGGGCTTCTCTGAGGAATGGTTCAGGCCCCTCATCTTCTTTCACAGCAACTACAGCCCATGTCTTTAGACAACAGGAACCTAAGCAAGAGCTCTGAGGTTCCTGAACGGAGCAAGGCCCTAGGACAGTGGCAGCATTGCCAGCGTACAGGCAGGGCCAGATTCCCAGCCAGCGGAGAACACCTTGAGAAATGGAGGCACGGTGCTGTGGAGGGTGCCTGCCTGTGAGAGCAACGTGCTGGACACAAAGACACAGGTGCAGGTGGTGCCCTCAGTCCTGTTTGCCCATTTTCCTTTAAACCAGAGAAGCACTGCTTGAGCCTGTGATTGATGGAGTTTGGGCAGCAACAGTTCATTTCTTTTTCTTCTTCTGGACAGCATCTGTTTTTGAAATCAGCATGACAGCTCTCCAGCCCTGTTCCACTTAACTGCAGCAAAGGAAGAGAAGAATGGCATCTACTAGTGCTTGAGGCCATCGTTCCTCTGTGACATTTAGAAGTAGGTCTGAAAAAGAAAACTTGGTAAAGCCTAATTAGACTCCTGTGCTGCAAGGCCAGATCAACAAAGCAGTGGTCTCGGTCCTGCCGGTAGAAGGGAGAACAATTTGGTCCCTCCAGGAATAAAATAGGATAATTTGTGTTCTTCCTGAATCCTGGCTCCTTTGTTTTAAGGTGAAACAAGGTCAAGACAGACAGGTAATGACTCAAAATGCTGTGCTGCCTCCACCATTTTCAAGGTGAAGCAAATTCCTTCTTACTCTGAACAAGCTGCACATTCCCTTTTAAACTGTTAGTTTCTTCAAGATGGAAAGTCCCTTTCATGCCTTTATTTTTTTTTTTCTTGCTACAGTTTGGAATTTGAAAAGGGTCTCCTTCAGTCACAAACTGCCTTTGGAAGGCAGCCCACTCACTGGCGTTTGCCCAGTCTTGGTACTTTGAAGTGAGAAAGAAAATGAAATGGCATTTCTGACCACAAATTAATCTAGTGGGGCAGACAAAGCATGTTGAGATACAGGCTTTCAGCTGTGAAGATCAAGTGTTTTGAGTCTGTTTTTTCACATGTCTGAAACAGTGTAAGGCCACCCAGCAGCTATACTGAGTAGTATGGAATGTGTGTGCCTTGCATTCATGAAGGCATCAAGAAACACGCAAAAGCCTTTTGCATTAACCTTGCAGGACTGCACAGGGTAGAAGACTATTGTTTATAGATTAATGGAATGGTTCAGATTGGAAGGGACTATTAAAGATCATCTAGTTTCGGTGTCTCCACCATGGGCAGGAACACCTGCTACTACACCAAGCCGCTCAAGACCTCGTCCAACCTGGCCTTAACTCCTTGAGGGAGGAAGTGTCCACAACCTCCCTGGGCAGCTCCTTCCAGTATCTCACCATCCCATACTCACTGTAAAGAATTTATCTGTAATGTCTAGTCTAAATATGCCCTCCTCAAGCCTTCAAGCCTTAATCCATTCCCTTTCAGTGCTTGTAAAAAGTCCCTTTCTGACTTTCCTGTATGCCCCTTTCAAGTACTTGAGGGTGTCCCTGAAGCCTGTTTTTCTTCAGGCTGAACAGCCCCAAATTTCACAGCTTGTCCCCATATGTGAGGTGCATCAACCTTTTCACCATCTTCATGACCCACCTCTGGACTTATTACAGCAGTTTGATGTCTCTCTTATGCTGGAGACACCAGAACCAGATGCAGTACTCCTGACAGGGTCTCATGACAGCAAAGTAGAGGGGGGAGAATGACCACACTCACTCTTGCCCTCAAGACCCTTGAGTTACCCCTCACTCAGACTATATTTGTGCTTCAGATTGCCCCGACCCAGGTCTAAGACCTTGCATTTGGCCTTGAACTTCATGACATTGGCTTGGTCCCACCTCTCAAGCCTGCCCAAGTCCCTCTGGATGACAACACTTCCCTCCACCATGTCAACTGAACAACAGAACTTGGTGTCATGAGCAAACTTGCTGAGGTGCTCTCAGTTCATGTCCACATTGCTGACAAAGCTGATAAACACCACTGATCCCAGCACCAACCCCTAAGCAATGTCACTTCTCACTGGTTCCTTTTTGGACACTGAGCTGTTGACCACAACTCTCTGAGGGTGGCCATTCAGCCACTTACCCAGTGAGTGGCCCATCTCTCAAGTCCATACTTTTCCAATTTGGTGACCAGGATGTCATGCTGGACAGTGTCAAGTGCTTTACACAAGTCCAGGTAGATAACATCAGTTGGTCTTCCCTTTTCAACTGATCCTGTAACTCCATCATAGAAGGCCACCAAGTTCATCAGACATGATTTGCTCTTGGTGAAACCATGTTGGTTACCATGGTAGTGGGATAATCCATTCTGTTTATTACTAATAATTATAATGAATAATTTGGATTGGAAGGGACCATTAATGGTCATCTAGTTCAATCTCCCTGGGGTGAGCAGCGTATCTTTAACTAGATCAAAGTACTTTCCAAGCTGACCTTGAATGGTAAAAGCAGTGGGCATTCTACTACTTCTCTGGGCAACTTGTTGCAGTGTTTCTCACTAGTGTCTCAGCCAAAAAAATGTCTTTGTTCTACTATCTAATCTGAATGTATCTCTTTTTAGTTTTACATCATTACCAGTTGCCCCAGTGCAACAGGCCTCACTAACAGGTCTGTCCCACTTTTTCTTAGCATATCTCTTTAAGTAGTGAAAGGTCTTCCCAGAGTTGCCTTTTTCCCAGGCTGAAAAATTCCAACCCTATGAGATTTTCTTCATAGGAGAGGTGTTTTGTTCCTGTGATCACTTTTACATCCCTCCTCTGAACCTGCTCCAACAGGTCCATATCACCCAAGATTGAAGTAAGGGGGCAAAATCACCAACCCTGACCTGCTGGTCCACTCTTCTTTTGATGCAGCCCAGAATATGTTTGGTCTTCTGGGTTGTGAGTGTGCACTGTGGGCTCGTGTCTAGCTTTTCAACCATTTTTTTTTTGTTGTTTATTTGTTTGTTTTGTTGTATTTTTGTTTTGTTTTAATGTCCTATTGTGTGCCCATTAACCTGAAGTTGTCAGAATTTTGCCAGGGATCTGTTTCAAAATCACTTGGAGAATTAGGAGACCAGTGAACAAAGTTTTCTTTGCTCTTCTGTCTATATATGGTAGTTTAAGGCTTATTGTTATGTTCTAATGAGAGAAAATGGTACAGAATCTGAACGAACAGGGCACTGGTTGTGAGAGAATAACAATGATAAAGTCTATAACATTCACTGGTTTGCTAAGAGGTATAAAGAGCCAAAGCATAAACAATTCTTTCTTCTTGGCTGTTGGGCACTGGATCTGTTTGCTGTTCCTCTACTTTTCTCTAACTCCTCCACTAACCTTGACTGACCAGATAACAATGAACTTTGCTCTTTGTTTTCTATCTAGGGAGTAAAAGCTTGGTGTTGCCCCCTTCTGGGCTTTCTTTATCTGGGCCAGAGGGAAGATTGAATTTCTGGATTATTTCTAAATAATATCTAATTATAAATACATGTGAATATATTACATATATATGCTTGTAAATGTAGGTTTGCCTTACTTCCAAGTTGTCTGAGTTGGTCTGGTAAATTTTAACTGGGGGGAGAAGGGGGACAAGTTCCTAACCCACCACACTATATTATAGACACAGCTAAAGAGTGATGGTACACTCATAGTAAAATTGTGTCAGAACTCTCATTAGGTCATCCAAACCTTGAACTAAAGATGTCCTTAAAATCTTAAGTCAGGCATATTTTCAACATCTGGGCTGTGACATGGCATCAGAAAAATGTCAAATACAAATAAATACCCATCCTGGGAGTCCAAGTAGAAGTTCTTCAAGTTCTGTAGCAGTGAAGTTACTCCAGTTCATGGTGCAAAGTAAAACTGCACCACATTGTTTCTTTCGGGTAGTTGATGTGAGTAATATGGGCTGAAGCTGAAGTTCTTTTGGGAAGTCTTGCAGGAACAACTGTGTTTACAAATCCTAGCAAAAGATGTCAGGCACTGCTGGTAGTGAAAGAAGGATCTCTTAGTATGGCATTGAAGATTGACACTGCCTCTCAATGCAAGTAATTTATCCAGGTGCAAACACTTATGTTCTGCACACAACCACCTCTACGTGCTGTTACCAGTTTTCCATCATTCTTTCTTGTCCCTGCAATAATTGCTGAGTTCATGACACAAGAAATGATATGACAACAAATGTTCTGTCAGTGTATGTGTCAACATCTGAGAATGCAGCATTCTGGAGACAGACTGCAAGACTTAATTTGCCCATAACTATTTAAAAAACAAACAAACATATATCCAGAGGTGTTTCTTTTTATTTAATTACTTTGGTGCTCTTTTGGGTCTACTTTTGGTGTGACAGTACACCAAGAAGTTGCTGAGCAGTGGACTATAGACTTTCCAAGAGACCAGAAAGCAAAGAGGAAGAAGTGGGTGGGTTCCAAAGCAAATTGTCATTCTGGTGCGTGAATCTGTAGGTGACTAATAGAAATGAGCAAAATCTTTCTGTACATCAGCTTCTGAATGATTATCTGGTAAGCAACAATCACAAATACGTTACTGAGTCACTTGTCAATGCGATCAGCATGTTCCTTTCATGATCATCGGAGTAGAGAAGTCTGGTTCTGCATGCAAGTAATGAGACAAACTAAACTGCCTCTGACAGATACTAGCAATTAGCTATTGTGAAGTTCCTGTAAGTCATTATGATTTCACTTTGGACTCTGCTGCAATGTAGCACCTGACCAGATTCCACTGATCTTCAATGAAATCTTGAGAATAGCATTAATTTTGAATCATGTTTTACCAGATAAAATAAGCTTCTAGACAAGAAAAAAAAAATCACTCATTTTTGGTCTACAAAGCCAGATGTGTAAATATTTACATTTCAATTCTGTTTACCTGAGTTGTGATAAACTTTAGTTAATGTTAACTTCAGCTATAAGAATTAACCCCACATATTGCTTCTCAGCCATCCTCAGTATACAACTACAGCTAAATTTGGCTCACTACTGCCATGATTTTATATTATGGAGATGTAACAGCATAGCTATGGAGCTGTTTCAGAATACTTACAAACAACTCTGTCTCAGCACCAGAAACATAGAATCTTCACAAATGTGAGAAATTCCTTGACATACTTTTTTTATTCTATTCTCACAACTCAAAATGGATCATGAATTAAGGAGTATGTGTATCACTGAGCCTATTATCGAGTTTGGTTCTAGGTGATAAGAGGGTGAGGCCATTTTTCTCTGAACCCTTTTCTTACTCGTATCTGGGGAAAATGGATGTCCTAGTGAAACTTGTGGAGGAATATGCAGGAGGAGGACAAACTTTTTTACAGAGGATAAGTGTACCCCACGTGTTGATCCACAAAGAAGCAGTAAGAGGCCTCATCTCTGCACTCAGAGTCCAGAATTCCACTTGCTTTTGTCCAAATCACCTGCAATCTTGTCCCAGCACACCTGTAGCAGGAACCTGTGCCTTGGCTAAAGTCAGCTTGCTCTCTTCTGGTTTTTCCTTTTTATGTTTGTGATTCAGGATTCCTGACGGCTGGCAGAGGCAGGCTTTCCATTTGCCACTTGCTGTGGTGCTGCGGATACTATGGTGTACTGAAAATGACATTCACATTCTCATTCATTTATTCCTTTCTGAAGGCAGTTGCTATTCAGGCAGTCAGAAGTTCATTGTGTGCTGGGCATGAAGTCAGTAAAGATACTGGGCTGGTTCACTTTCTGAGTGCTGCTGGCCACTGCTACTCAGAAGGCAGCTTCAAGCAGAAAGTTTCAGGGGTGCCTAAGTGCTGAAGCAATTTCCCTGTCATGTATCCAGATTATGGATTTCTCCTGAGGTGTGGTTGATACATGGTTACATGCCACTTCCTGGGTCACCTTGGATGTGTAGCTGTGTCCAGGTCTTGAGGAATTAACAAAATGAGGAGACAAGTAGGCAGAGTGGAAAGCTTACACTCAGGACTTATTTGTGGAGGAGAGCATCAATTGATTCTGAATTCAGAAAATGTTAGCTAGAAAAGATCAAACAGTACTTGTCAAAGACAGCAGGACTTTGTCTTTCTGGGGTCCTTGGAGAGGTTTCTTTTAGAGGAAAGTGCAATGGGAATCACAGACTGCCCAGCTTTCATGCCATATCTTGCCTTTCTTCCAATTCCAGATGTCCTAGATACTGTTTGACATAGCTGATTATACTCTGGAATCTGGAAATGTTAGAGAATCCCTCCTCCTCTGCGTGGTAAACATTCACTCCTATCCCTTGTACAATACCATGGCACCAACACAAAGTGTGTAAGAACTAAACCTTCACCAAAGGTATGATATAAGTAGTGGTTATAGTGGATATTATCTCTGATGTGTAAGGAAGCTGATGAGCATTCATCATTAGAACAATCTAAAGACACAAAAATTGTTAAATCTTTATGACAATTTAATAAACACTCAGCATTCCAAAGCTGTGTCGCTCATTTATGATGTTTTTGACTTCTAGATATTTAATGCAAAGTAATAGGTGGTCCTTGAGAGATTTTAGGAAGCTGTGTCTCCTTCCCCCTCCTTTTGCAAGTAACATTTCCATTTTTAATGTCATCAAATGGTTATTATGAAATATCTCTTGCAATATTTGTTAGTCACATCCCATCATCATCCATAGGCCCGACACCAAGATGATCCAAGGACTAGAAAGCTGTCACATGAGGAACGGATGTGAAAATTTGGTTTGTTAGCATTAAGACAAGATGGCTTAGAGGAGGCCTTGTCACCATGTTCCAGTAGTTAAAGGGTAGCTACAATGACAATAATCAGACAATGGAATAATCATAGAATCACAGATTCATAGAATCAACCAGGTTGGAAGAGACCTCCAAGATCATCCAGGCCAACCTAGCACCCAGCCCTATCCAATCAACTAGACCATGGCACTAAGTGCCTCATCCAGTCTTTCTTGAACACCTCCAGGGACGGTGCCTCCACCACCTCCCTGGGCAGCCCATTCCAATGCCAATCACTCTCTCTGTGAAGAACTTCTTCCTAACACCCAGCCTACACAAATTGAGACTGTATCCCCTTGTTCTATTGGTGGTTGCCTGAGAGAAGAGGCCAACCTCCACCTGGCTAAAATGTCCCTTTAGGTAGTTGTAGACAGCAATGAGGTCACCCCTGAGCCTCCTCTTCTCCAGGCTAAACAACCCCAGCTCCCTCAGCCTCTCCTCATAGGATTTCTGCTCCAGGCCCCTCACCAGCTTTGTCACCCTTCTCTGGACACGTTCCATCACCTCAACATCTCTCTTGAATTGAGGGGCCCAGAACTGGACACAGCACTCAAGGTGTGGCCTGACCAGTGCTGAGTACAGGGGAAGAATAACCTCCCTTGTCCTACTGGCCACACTGTTCCTGATGCAGGCCAGGATGCCATTGGCTCTCTTGGCCACCTGGGCACACTGCTGGCTCATCTTCAGCCTACTATCTATCAATAGCCCCAGGTCCCTTTCTTCCTGGCTGCTTTCCAGCCACTCAGTCCCCAGCCTATAGTGCTGCTTGGGGTTATTGTGGCCAAAGTGCAGAACTTTGCATTTGGCCTTGTTAATCTCCCCGGGGAAGTAGTGGAATCTCCAACACATGACACTTTTAAGATGTGGCTGGACAGGATACAGGGTCACCTTGCCAAGACCATGATTTTGCCAAGAAATGTTGTCCTAGATGATCCCTCCCATCTCAATATTCTAAGATTCTATGTCCTATAGTACACCCACACAGGACCCTTAAATAATATTCCCTCTCTCCATTCACCTCTACATTTTCCACATGCAGAGACTCTTTCATACACTGGTCTGTCAATTGTACTTTTTTTTCTGAAATTTTAAGATCCTTTGAAATCTGTGGAAAACAACACAAAAATTCATCAAACCATTATAATTCTGTAACCTAGTCACTGACTTCCCCCCTCCCCCAAATATTATAGAGTATTTTCTGTATTACACTGATGAATAAAAATCTATTTCATATTCTTAATTTCAGAGTGATAAGAATCTAGCTGCAATGCAGAGCATATATCACATATAGAGTGAAGGAAGAGGGTAGAATGGAATTTTTTTTCTCTCAATGATAACTTTAATGCACTTATTGGATTATTAGTAAGATTATCCAGTCAGATATTATCTGTACCAAAATATCTTCTCATGTCTAAATGCACGGATTTTTCCCTTAAGCTAAAATATTTAACATTTCCTTTTATCTCTTTTTTTTTTTTTAAATGTTTAATTGGCCTATTAAAAGAGTATATTTTAAAAAAAAAAATTGCATTTATCTCAATCTACTTCCACTGAGAGAAGATTCTTCAATGGATCCCCTTAACGAAACTGAGAGGAAGCTAAGTAGTTGGTTGTGAAAAACAATTGAATTTTATTTTGCTTCCATGCAGAAAAAGTTAAAAATACATAAAAAGATGAAAATCAAGAAATAGCAAAAGCAAAAAGATGGTCATCACCATTCATTGATGACAGTGATGTCTCACAAACCTTGAAGGCTTCTTGTGGTGGTAGAGTTTCCAGATTTGTGTTTACGTTTGTTTGGTTTGTTTTTTTTTTTTTCCCCCTCCACTTCCCAATTTCACCATCCCGGTCCCATTGTTGCATACTGGCTCTATACTGCACACGAGTCAATTATCTATTGGGAGCTCTCACCTTCTGAAGACCACCATAACTCTGACACCATACCCTAATGTTCAGGTGCAGTTGCATGGTGAGCCCCAGTTTGCACTACAACCATCTTGAATGTGGAATGTGGTTTAGAGAGCTCCAGCTTGCATAGCAGTTTTGGCTTGGGGTTTTATCTAGTTATCAATTACTACTGTCACAGATATAAATCTAGGATGAGGTATCCTGTTCAGTTGCTTGGGACACTATCTTCATGGGACAATGATGAGACAAACATCTTGATTTAACTCCTCTCATTATTCTGTGTAGAATTCACTCACACACCTCTCCTGGTGCTATTTTAGATCCTGTTTTGAAGTCATGGAAGACTAGCACCCTTTCTTTATTACATTTCATTAAGAATTGTAATATTGCTGTCAGTAGAGTGCAATAGTTAGAGCTTGCTACCGAGACTCTGTTTTATAACACATTCTTTATAACATATAAATGTGAGCCAATGCAATGAGGACTTGATTAATGTTACTGAATTTTTAGATAATTGTAACTTATCATGCAGCACATGAGGAGGAAGGAAAAGAGTTTTACTGCATTTCTTTCTGCCAATTGAAGATGTAGCACTAGATCTGTGAAGGCCTAGGAAGCAAATTTTTTAAATGCTGAAACCTCCATCAGTTACAAGTCTGGTGTAATTAATGTGACATATACAGCTGCATTTTAGTGCTCCTCAGCAAGAAAAAGTGAGACAAGCACTGACTTATAAGGTAGGAGAGCAATTGAGAGTTGCAAAACAAAAGTGAATTGATCTAAACTGAACAAATGGCAAAAGTTAACTTTAAGAGCTGGACTTGTTACTTAATTTTACAAAAGGCAAAAATCACTTTTTAATGAATAGGCACTTTGCATTTCTAGTGCTAAATGAAAATAATAGTACTCAGGATGGTAATAAGGGGATCACATGGATTGCACAGTGTCTTTGAGCTGCCAGTGCCACCTGGTGAAAGGTCTGGGTGTACTGAGAGGGCCAAGAAGAGTAAGTGCAAAACATGCCTGCATAATACCCATGTAGAATGCATAGTGCTGCGAAGTCATGTGCACCAAAAAAGTGTGTTTGACTGAAGAGCATCTGGATAGTAATTGCTGCAGCCACTAAACTGTGTCTGCATAAAAGAGATTAGAAAACCTTGGCCTGGGTTGAGGAGGAAAAATACTTAAAAATATTTGCCATGTACATTGGAAGGCAAGGTGTAAATTTCATAAAAAGAAAGCAACTGAAATGATGTTAAAACAAAGAAAGAAAATCAGAAGTAAGCACCGTGTGATGGGAATCAAGAGTGGTTTTGATACTCAGACCTGGAACAGGATAAGAGTGGAAATAATAACATGAAAATCATATTTAGGTAATGCCAGTGAAAGTAATTATTTATAGCTTGTTTGCTTCTGATAGCTTCTCTGTGACTTTAGACATTTTCCTTTCAGCCTATTCTCTCATTTCTGAGTACTTTAGGAATGAGGGAAGCAGTTTCACACCGGGGACAAAACAGATAATTTGTCCTTTCTAGCCTTTCTTTGCTGGAGATGGATGTAGAGTCCTTAGGCTTCACCCACACTTCAAGGATGAAAAAGGCACATTTGTGGTTGGAAAAGGGGTTTGTTTGTTTGTTTCTTTCTTCATTTATGACTTTTACTGTGGCTGGAAGCAGTGGTTTAGAACAAGTGTCATTTTTAACCAACCCAGTGCTTAGAAAAGAGGGCAGGGGGGAGCAGGAGGAGAGGAAGATGGAGAGGCCTAGACAAGAGTGGTTTTGAGGAAAGGAAAATAAAGCAGAGGTTCTTATTTTGGAGGAGGTGATGGCAGCAGGCACACCTTCTGAAATATGGGTCTGGCCTGGATGGTCTCTGGAAGCGTTCTCTGGGTTTCTGCTGGCAAGTTTGTGACATGTTTGTCTGCAGTGAAGTTTGGCTTGAAGAGATTAACAGAGCTGTGGGAACTAAAGAAGTGCTTCAGGAAGGAAGAACAAAAACAAAACCAAAGCAGTTGCTGAGAAGTGGCATTTCTTTCCCATCTTTCTTTGAAGTTACTGAATATACCAGCTGTTGCTGGAGGCAAGACATTGGGCTTGATGTAGAAATGGTGCAGTTTAGTATGGGAAATCCTATTAGTCAATTTAACTTTATACTGACGTGCTACAAAACCACACAGGAGCAAGCTACTGCATAGAAAAATTGGAAGAAAGTGTACTATTGTGGTGCTTCTGGTAGGAGAAGTAGAGAGTAAAATCCTGCATCATGATCTGGATTTATGTATTGCAAATCCAGGAGCAGTGTGAGGAAATGTAAACAAATTTGACAGACCTTTCCATCTGCACAGAGCAAGGATGGCAGGTTTAAGGGCTTTAAAAAACGGCAAACACTCTTTGGTGCACTCATTAAACTCTGCTTACCTAGATCTAAGATGGCATTGTCCAGTGGGTGAGATGGATAGATGCTGCCTTTTTGTGGCATGTTTAAGTGTCATGAAGGATTAGGTAGGCTATATAGGGTGCAAGGCTTTTTATAGACACATTATCTATTAGTTACTGCTGTGCAAAATGTGCTCTTAAAGTATTACTCTGGATACTGATTGGCCTGAGAAGACAGAAACTATCCATGCTTCACACATTAGCAAGTCCTTTCTCACAGACCTGTTACATTTTCAAAAATTGCTTGAAATCAGTGCTTCAAGAGCAGTTTTTAATTTGCTGTGTTCAGTTACATTTGAGTAATGATCTGATCTTATTTTTTATGTACAGCTACATAGTGAACATCCTGAGAAGCTGGTTTTATTTGACCCTGGACTATTCACCTTTTGCAAACATACAGTGTGAGCATTCAAGGTTGCACAGGTTTTGGTGAAACAAGTCTGTGAGTCATGGCAACTTTCATTTTCTGAGAACATCAGCCAGTCTGCAAGTTACTATTCACAGCAGCCTGACTCCTATCCAGAGCAAACATTTCTTTTCCCTGACTCAGCTGTTGCTGATGCTCTGAGTTCAGGCAGTTTTTGCTTGTTTGTGACATCGCTTGCATGCTCTTGCATCTTGGCTGCAGGATTGTCAGAGAAAACTCTGCTTTGTCCTGTTCTTCATTATATACTACTAAGTTGCTTTGGTGAACTGTGAAAGGGGAGGGCAAGGAAGAGTGGATGTAGCACATTTCTGTATTTCCAATGCTTTCTCTGCCCCACTACAGAAACTCTCAAGAGCGACATTGTGCTATCTTGGCATAAAGCACAGATTGATGTCTTCCTGTGAATGCTTCATTTTGTAGCAGCTCCTTGATTCTTAGTTAAAGGTGTCTCTTTCTATAGTGATCTTGTTTGATTCTAAGCCAGCTGTAGCATGGGAAGATCCATTGGTCACCACCTTTTCACTTCTGGTTTTGGGCGAGACCCAGTTCCCATGACACGGTAGCCTGAGCCAGTGTGAGAGGGCTGGGTGTGCATGTGAGGCTTTCTCTGAATGAATGCACTCTTCTCTACCAGAACAGTCTTGCAAAGTGTATTAATGCGTTTGTTAATGGTTTGCCTAATGATTTCCAGAGAGTTAGATATATGCGGGGGTGGGAGGGAGGGAGTGGTGGTGGTGGTAGTGGGCACTTTCTCTGACTTTCTTAGTACTTCAGCTGTATCAGCCTTTGTCCTGGTGGCAGTGCGCTAGTTGGTGAGATGTCCAGCTCGTCTGCTGGATGAAGTATCCTCACCTGGTTTAGACCTGTTCTAAATGTCGACACTTAAAGACATGCACTGTTTCCAAGGAGGTACTTCCAAGGTGTCAATGTAACATGCAAGTTATGCTGCGTTTCCCTAACATAGTAATTTAGTAATTTAGAAGATTCATGCATTCTTCCAAATACTCTGACAGAGACTACTGTGGATAGAATCATCCATGCTCCTTTTCTTGTTGTAGCTGTACACCACCACAGTCAGGTGATCTGGCATGTCTTGTTTCCTTCAAAAAACCTTCACAGAGTTTTCTAAGATGTATTTCATGTTTAGTCCAGCACAGCTCTCTGAGAAGACAATGTTAGATCTCCCATTTAGTCATACAGAACCCAGAGGAGTTACTGACAGCACCAAGCAACAGAATACACTTCACTTACATGTCTTGGTCTATGCAGAAGAATTGTCTGCAGCCTTTCATTTCAAATTACTTAGCAGGAAGATTAGTGCATAAAAATACTTAACAAATTTCAGTGTGATATTTAGAAGCTCTGTCATGTTTTATGTTCTCCAGAGAACACACTGCTGACAGAGGGGAATCACCAAAAATATTCGGAGAGGTAGATATGGAACTCTTGTTACTGTGGTGCATGGCAGAAAAAAGAGAAAATACTTGAAGACACAAAATGAAGAAGTGGGAGACATTATAGCAATGGAAACAATTTTTTTTTTGTTGTGTGCTGGTTTTAGGCTACTAGAGTTGAGTGAACATGCTTTCTGATTTGGTGGTAACTCTTCTACTCCTAAAAGGAAAATACTCAGAGATACATAGCTGAGGGCTTGTTTATGAGCTTCATAGTTGAGATGAAGTGCTGCTGTGCTCTGGAAAGGAACCTCCCATGACAGCTGCCCATATAATTTTAAATTTGTCTTGTCAGCTGCTTCTCCCAGTGACCGTATTCCCCTTTTACCTGTGTGCCATCAGTTATAAAGTGAAAAGGCACTTCTCAGAAATTACCTGCAAACCCTTTAAGGATTTACAGCCTTTTTGTTCTGAAGCTGAAGAAGTTAAAATCTGTAATCCAATACTGAGCCCTTCATTTTCTTATCTTTCCTCTCTGCTTCTTCTTTTTCTTGATGCTTTCCCCAGGTATTTTAGTTCAATCACATAATCTGTGCTTAAGGAAGCCAGCTGCCTTTCAGGGTTTTTTCATTAGTTAAAAGCCATTTTTCCCCCCCACTACTCTATACAGACAACTCACTGACTTCAGAAGTTGTTGTCAAACATAACAAAAACTTTCCCTGCAATGGAAGTGCAAGTTTATGAAAGGTAATTGGGTTTGTGTCCACTCATATTCAAGAAGAAAGTCAAGGAGAATAATTTAATTTCACTCATACAGGGCATCTCTATTTCTAATTACAGTGTTGAGCACTCAGCAGGGACAATAGAAAAGGGAGATATCCTCAAACCCTTTATCTTTCAAGACATCAGATATGATTCCAGTTAAGAAAGCAGTCTCCTGACTAGATATACCCCAGTAAATGTGTCATTAATGAGTAGGTTGTGTGTGAAGCATTTGTCACAGCATCCATATTCTGCCTAATTATTAGTAGAAAGTGTATTTTCTGAATTGTTTCCCTACACTAATTAGGAGACTACTTGATAAGTTGAATGCTTAGTATTGTCACAGAGATTTCACATGTTCTGTTCCACACTGAACAGTCCAGATGAGCCATCCAGTTAATATAAATGGTGCTGGACTTCTATATTGTGTCTCTCAGGTCAGCCACACAGTATTGTTCTTCCCTTTTACATATTTGCTATGGCATTCTCTGACTGCAGACTGAAAGTGCTCTCATAAAAGCTGTACCATTTTACTGTTCTTATTCTGTGAAGTGTAGCTTCAAAGAGCTTCACAGAGAATTACAGCAAAATATTTTTTGTACCAACCAGCAAAAAATACTCAGTTCCTACCCAGGGACCTGTATCTCAGGAGCTGAACTTTGACCTGTTACCACTGACCATTGTTCTACAGCAAACACAAAGTTTTGCATGAGTGAATATATATTAGCAGTTACATTTTGCATAACAAACCCATTTTTCTGACTTTCTCCATGTAAAACATTTAGAATAGTTCCCAGGCTTTCATGAAATACACGATGCTGGTAATGTGAGCATTTAGTATCTAAGTACCAGATACCTGTGCAGTCATAAAATTGGCTGCAACATTTCCTCTTCAGAGGCTGAAATTATGTGGATAAGGACATCTTGTTCTGTTTCCACTATTCAAGTCTAGAGATTTCAAGTCTAGCTGATGAGTCAGTGAACTAGCCAACAAGTTAACCAAGAGCCTCCTGGGAAGCCTAACATTTTGAACACAAGTATCAGAGAAATTGAGGATATGAATCAGAACTTCTGAGGTTCCACTTCTGGAATTTCCACTAAAGTCTCTCCATCTCAGTAAACATTTACATGGACTGACTTCCCAGTGTTCACAAACAGGAAAGACATTTATAGATATCCTGCTTGTACTTAGGAAGGAGAAATACATCTAGATTTTATGCGCATAAATATTTGAATCATAGTATTCCTTTGATGATTTGTTATGCATTGTCTTACAGGAAAGGGTCCAAATAAATCCTGAGATTTAGAGGTAGAAATAATTTGTAGGTAGAAATAACTACAAGTATGATGTGTACAATGGATGCACACAGTGTGAACTGCCGTGTGTCCATCCTGATGAACTTCAACCACAGACATTATTTAATGCTCTGCTCAGCTCAGGCCTTCTCTATTCATAGAATCATAGAATCAACCAGGTTGGAAGAGACCTCCAAAATCATCCAGTCCAACCTAGCACCCAGCCCTAGCCAGTCTAGACCATGGCACTAAGTGCCTCATCCAGTCTTTTCTTGAACACCTCCAGGGACGGTGCCTCTACCACCTCCCTGGGCAGCCTATTCCAATGCAAATCACTCTCTCTGTGAAAAACTTCCTCCTAACATCCAGCCTATACTTTCCCCGGCACAAATTGAGACTGTGTCCCCTTGTTCTATTGGTGGTTGCCTGGGAGAAGAGGCCACCCCCTACCTGGCTACAACCTCCCTTCAAGTAGTTGTAGACAGCAATGAGGTCACCCCTGAGCCTCCTCTTCTCCAGGCTAAACACCCCCAGCTCCCTCAGTCTCTCCTCATAGGGTTTGTGTTCCAGGCCCCTCACCAGCTTTGTCATCCTTCTCTGGACACATTCCATCACCTCAATATCTCTCTTGAATTGAGGGGCCCAGAACTGGACACAGTACTCAAGGTGTGGCCTGACCAGTGCTGAGTGCAGAGGAAGAATAACCTCCCTTGTCCTACTGGCCACACTGTTCCTGATGCAGGCCAGGATGCCATTGCCATGCCATTATTCAACTCATGCTTTCAAGGTTTTTGTGCTGTGCAGTTGAACTTCTTCCTCTAACTGAGAGATGCAGTGATTTCTGCCTTTCTCACCATCCAAGGGACTGGTGCATGGATATTTTTCTATTATATGTACACACACACATGCACACATGCATGCATATATATTTGCACATGCTATATATATGAACCCACAGGAAGGTAATGAGATACAGCTACAAATTTACACTCCTCTTTTGTCTAATGATTTTTAAAGGCATGTATGCTTTGGAGAGTCTTGTGTCCTGATCACTTACATAATTTTAAATCTGTCTATGTTTGTTTACAAAGAATGAAGAAAATCCATATACCATTCAAGACAATCAGACTCTAAAAGTGGACAGCAAAGAGATTCTTTACATTTCAGGTAGTGTTGCCAAGCATCTGGCTCCTGCAGCTCTTGGAATGCTGACAGACTTTATTGTAAGCCTAGATTCATAAATCAGCACTTTTATATTCAAGTGCTCTGAAATGGCAGCAGTATGGTATAGCAATGCAGACACAGAATTGCAATCTTCTTTGGAAAGATAATCCCCCCCACACCCTCAAAGGATTTTATTGTTGAAAGAAGCTCTGAGAATGAAAAGTAATGTGGAGGAGTCTGTTGGCAGTTTGGTAAAGAGAAATCTTCACGTTGTCCTCACAGAATTCCTTTTGTTTTGATTCATTTTTTCTCTGAAAAATAAAGATTGTGCCTAAAGACCACAGTTACTTTCCATTATGTTGTTTTCTACTTATCAGGCTTATTTTGATTTTTAATAGAGAGCTTCTAGCTTTTTAATGTTGTGGGAACTATGCTATTTTTACAGCATGGTTTAGTGTGTAGGACAACAAGAGCAATAGAAAGGACTGGAACAGTGCTGTGTTTGGACACAACACAAGGATTTCACTCACACCTTCTCATTGTATCATGCTGGCATCTGGACTACCTGCATACTGTTTGGCCTTTGTCAGAATCTCTGATCTGTACTTTCTCTAGTACAGACATTGCAGCCATTACATCAATCTCTGAATCATTACCTTGTGGGCAGCCAGAAGATTTATTGTAAAGTGCTGCAGTCCAAGAATCACGAGTCTTTGCCAATATTGTGTTTGTACTTTTGTTCACTGAAAGAATTGTTTAGTAGTCAGGGAAATGGGAAATGCCTTTTTAAACATAGGTGACCCTTTTTGGAGCTGATGCGAATATGCTTGGAATACTGTTCAACTAGGTGTGTGCATCTTTGGAGTGGAACTTGTTAAAATCAGGCTTAAAAAAGAAATTGCCCTTCCAAAACTAAGCCTTGGCTTTTGTGACTGAAATAATAAGTGAGGTAAGGAAATAGACTGCAAGCTCAAAAGATTTAGGAGGCCTAAGCACAAATACTGTCATCAGAGCCAGATTCATGGGAGTCACTGTTGCATGAGCTCCCTGAGCTCTGATGATTTACTTTGCAACATCAATTTGTCTACCATGACTGAGGAGAGAAAGTGCAGAGGGTTGTATGAACTTTCAGCTGGCATAACTGAAGTGGCTGTCTTGTCTGGGTCTAACTAGGGAATCAAATCCTTCACATCCTAAGCTTTTCTGCTTGATGTCTTAGCATTTTACCAGTCTTAGAATGAAGAACTTTGGAGTTTCCCACCTACTCAGTAAATTAGGAGACATATCAATGGTAGCAGCACTGGAAAACCCAAGTGAAGTGCCTAACTTCATTACCATTTGATGTGATATTACCAGCTATGAGTTGTATTTGCAAGATAAGGGATCCTGCTGGTCCAACTTGGATGCAGCTTCAATAGTCAAGCTCATTTCCCAGCTGGGATCTTCAGAGGCACTGAAAGACAATACCAATCACAATACTGTGCCAAAAACATTAAATCTTTTAGTTAGGAAAGATGAAAGGTCACATCAACGCTGCTGAAGTACAAGGGCCACCAAGAGACAGTGTGCATCAGAATGTGTCTCCTCAGGTACTGCCTGGTTTCCTTTTCAAGCTGCCATTCTGGAGAGCAGGTGCTAGTGCTTAGGAAATTTCTACATCAGAAACACTGGCTCTGTCCTTTGGGACTGACAAATGACATCTGAAAGCCCTGAACTCTGTCCAAGTGCACCTTTTTCATTGGGCAGAAACTCAGGTTATGTATCAAGCTCCAGAGGACTCAGAGAGTGGATGTGTTAAATGACATTTGCTTTAGTGACTGGCTGTGCTCTGTGACTAGCCAGCAGGACAGATACTTGGGTATTTGCATCACTTGAATTCATTTGTGCATTTCACAAAGCTGAGCTGCACTCATCTTTTGACGGCTTCCCTAAACTTCTTTTCAGTTAACAACAACAACGAAACCAAAACAAAACAATAACAACAACAAAACCCACAACAACTGTGGGTGATGTCAGTTTGCTGGTGGCTGCAAGGAGAAAATTTCATTTGCCTGTTTGACAAGCCTGATTCTTCTGCACCAATCCATGTCTTGTCCAGCTGTGCCTGCAGGCAGATACAGTGCTGTGGGCCTCTTCAATTCTGTTCATGGGTGTTCTGCCAACACATTAAGCCATTTCTGTAGCTAAATCATGCACAAATGAAAAGGCATATATCAAATCTTAATCCTATTTCAGGGTGGGTGAATGGGTATTGTTAAAATAAGATTCCCTTCACTCCTATGCTGAATCTTTGGAAGCCATTTGGGTCTGAACCAGTCACATATTTACATTTTCACAAATAGTCCTGGAGATAGATCAAACCTCATTCATGTTTGTAACCCTTGCAGCAAGCTTTCCTGAAGGAACACATTGGAACAAGCTATCTCTAAGGTCATCCCACAGAATTTAAAGCCTTTGGGTACTATTTGATGCAGTCCCATGGCCTCATGCAGAAACTCCTGCTAGGGTTCTGTGCTTTGCAGGGAATATGCAGAGACCTACCAGCTGGCTCCTCAAAAAAGCAGGATATGGCACAAAACTACTGGCACCCTTGGAGAACCAACTGGTCCATCTGGTCACCTGCAGAAGACACCAAAAGGCTCAATAATATACAAATATGGCTCAGTAAAACCAGTCTTATTTGGTAGATTAATTCTGAAGGGGGTTAAGTAGTGCTTGTAAGTATTATACTTCTATGTCAAAAAGACAACAATATAGGCAGGGAACCCTTAAAAAGGATTGAAAAGAATTAATTATTTACCTTCACTGCTGTTCTAATTAAACTCTCCAACATTTGGCTTGAAGATCTGTCCTACATATGAGAGTGCACCTGTCAATGATGTCCTCCCCTCTCTCTCAGACCATGAACCTGTTGTATACCTATGTGGTCCATGAATCTCCAGCAGTCTATCTTTTCTGGCAGTACAGGGCCTGTGGTGAAACAAACAGCTGCCTAGTTTAAAAGCCACCTTGTTCTGGCACTGTCTACTCTAATGGAAACCTTTTGAAACACAGGCTAGGTGTAACACTGGTAAAATAAAAAAAGCAGGCTTATTTATGCCTGCTCTGCCTGGACATGTCTCTCTGCCTGCACCACGGGTAAAGGAGCACAAAGGGGCACAACAGACTGGGGCCATAAAGTCAGTTGCCCAGGACACCTGATGGTGTAAGTCCCCACAGGCCCAGCTTGTGCCTGCCTGGTGCTGGGCCCATGTGATTCCCATATTTGGAGTCCAGGCCTGTGGCTTTTGCCTAGTGTGGTAAGGTTTGGCTGACTGCCAACCTGATTGATCATTTGAGTGGCCAATGAGACCATTAACTCTCAGCCCACATTTAATAAATAGGGGTGCACAGGCTCATGTGCAGCCTTCCCCACATTACTTGCGGCTCCACCACATTGCTTGCTTGCCTGCCTGTGCATTTCTTTGCAGTTTTATGCCTGCCTTTGTATGATTACCTGGTGTGTGCCATTGCCACAAGTGGCCAGGAGCAGACCCACTTGTCTGCATTCGATCAGCCTGAGGAGCCAGCGTTAGACCCGTGCTCAGACTGCATGGAATCTTGCCTCTGCACCTGGAGATCCTGTCTGCATACCCCTGGAGAGAGCAGCCAGCAGGATCCAGCCACATAAGGTCAGAGGCTGCCATTTCCCCTGAAACCGGAGGATTCCAGCCTCAAAGTCCACAGGCAGAGACCCTGAAGAATTAGACACTTGCAATAGGCTGTGACGTAGCTCTGGAGGGTGATTATTGATCAATCTGAATTGTGAGTAAATACTTGAATGCCTCTGTAATTTCTATTGCCTCTGCCATAAAGCAGAAAGCAGATTATAGTGTAAGACTCCAAGCGGCATTAAGCCATGGGAAAAACTCTCTCTCTGTTAATAGTTTCAATGTTTGCTAGTTATTAATAAGTTTCTGTAGATATATATTCCCATAATGTCTTCATAACCATGTAAAGAACAATTTAATATTAAAGTTCAGTGATTGGGGGTGGTGAGAGTTCAAAATACTGGAAGTTAATAAATATATATATTTTTTAAAATAATATATATTTATATATTATATTATTTATAAAAATATATAAATATCTCTCCTCTGCCACAACCAGCATACGGGCAGAATACCCCTCCACGACAAGTGGGCATAGTCTGTGTTGCAGTTCTTATTTGCCATGTCATAACTGGAATATTTTTGATGAGAAGAAATCTTTGTACCATTAGGATTTAATAACTGTTAAGGAGGAGTTTGAATCTGGGTCAGAAGTGAATTGTAATGAGGCCAGCACAGAAAATATTAAATAGTTTATTCGACATATTAAAAAAAAAAAAACAAAACCCAAACATAATTACAATTAACACACACACACAGATTCTATTATGTGGTTGGTAAAACTATTTTTTGAAAGATGTATATATACAGTCAGATTAAATTTAAATTATTTAGGAAAGGTTTTTAGAAAACATATACAACTGGAGAGTCTTGCAGCACAAACTTAAAGGTTAAGCATAAACTTTCAAGAACTTCAGAAAGAGAGTTAGTTTACTCACTGGTCAAGAGTTTCAATATTTGTGATCCAAAAGTGTATGTTGCAAACCAAAAGCATAAATGAGGAAAAATGTAGTCCTAGCCATGTGGTGGCCTTCCACGTGGTGATGGTGTGATGGGGTTTTGCTGCTTGTTTAGCTCAGATTGAGCATGTTGTCAGAGGCAATCCACGGACATGAAGCAAGTCCTTCGTGGCACTCAGGAAGTCGTTGGAGTGGTCAACCACCTGAGTAAAGCTGGATCCAGATTTGCAGGCTGGAGCAGTCTGACTGCATGCTGTGTGTAGCAAGGAGTTGACCCTCAGGCTAGAGTGGTGGGCTGGAGCGGTGGGACAGCAGGTCCCAGTGTTGCAACTCATTGCTAGGTCATTGCTGTGCTTTTGCCTAGACTTGGCCGGAGTCGAACGGACTCAGGCTCGGTTGAGCTCAAGTGGACAGCTGTATCCCAGCATGGGCCAAGACATTTCAGTCTCTTGGCACAGTCAGGCAGGGTCGGGACTTTGCTTAGTGGGGGAGGGAAGTCCCCAGCTACCTGCGGTGCAAGGTGCCGTGGAACACAAATGCACACAAAGCAAAGGAGTAGTGAACAAAACAAAGGCAGCAGCAGCAAACAAACATATTTCCTAGGTTTTAAGCATTTTGGCCAGCGTCTTTGACCAACAGCAACAGATAAAAACATCCCTACAACCAATCTTAGGTTATTTCATCAAAAAGGGAGATGCACATGCCTAGCATCTGTGGCCTGTGTTTACCAAAGACAAAGCAGGCTGCAAAACAAGGCCAAATGTGGTGTCTGTGATAAACTGAGAGGTGCCAAGGCTTTTGTCTGCTTTCCCGTGCTTCTTCCATGGGAAGAAGAAGGGGAAGGGCACCAAGATGGGTATTCAGGTGGATGTTCAGAATATGCCATGGATATGTATTCTAGGCATAATTTGGTCCTTCCACCACAATAATGAATTAAACATTCCATGAAGCTCTTTAAATGAGGTAAAAGTCTGCATCTATCTTTGAAGTAAATCAGAAAAATAGATATTCACAGATTTAAAGGTTGCATTGCTAGTGCTTCATATTAGTTAGAGATAATTCAATCAGAGTACTACTCAAAGTTCAGAAACATTGATATAAAAATGGCCCTACCTTACAGGTCTGATAATATATTGAGATAATCTTGTCAAAGTACCAAAGGTTTTACTCCAGGTTAAACTGAAAGGAAAGGATTTTCGCATGCTTTTCCTGTACAATTTTTGTATGTGAAAGATAAAAAAAAAAAAAAAAATCTAATGGAGTGTTGTAGTGTTGCTAAGACAAAAGTTTTGTATTCATGCTGAATGTTGAAAAAGAACAAATGTAAAAAAATCTACAACCCAAAATTTCTGGAGGGTCATATGTTCTGTTGACACTTGATCCAAATTCCAATACTGCCTTAGTATTGCATGGAATAGAGATCAGTGTCAGCATTCATTGAACATCTTAAACATACCTGGAATCCTGTAGTGATGTATAAACATTGTTAACACTCTCTTCTCTGTCAAAATGAGCACTGGATTTGTAATTTTCTGTTTTCTGAAGACTGGGAAGATTTGTTACTCTTTTTTAAAATTATTTTTTGTTTTGTTTTGGTTTAATTTTTTTTTTTAATATCGGCTGCAAAAATCCAAATAAATTCATTTTCTGCATGTTTGTAGTAAGTGACCCAGTTCATCATCGAAATAGGTTAAAATTAGCCCTCATTAAAAAAAAATAATCTATTTTCATCTTGTAGAACATCTTTTTGCCCAGGTCTTTTTGTATTTTGTGAAGTGTCTATCTCTTCATGCTTTAAATGATGATGTTGTTTTGCTTAGCTTTGATCAAGACATGCTCATTCAGACCATGACAACCTTAGTTACATCCAGAGATGGTAACGAGACAGGCATGGGGTTGTTTTTTGGGTTTTGTATTACTTTTTTCTGCCTGATCTACTTTGTATCTTGTAGTTTATAATTGATCCAGATTTTGAAATAGTATTTATTCTTTTGTTTATAAAAATGTTCAACTGATGGGAAATGAAGGAACAGTTTTATTGTTTTCCCTTTTAACACGTCTGTATATTAGCATTCTGAGATAAGTAGAGCTGTATGGTAAGTTCACACTTCGTGGCTGAAAATTACACATTCACTGTAAGAAATCTCATCTCACAGTTCCTGACTGCCCCATGTGACTTCTTGTGACATGCAACTTGTTAAGTGTATGCTGATCATATTCTTGGTTAGCTTTACTGTCTGTATTCCACCATTGTTACAGCTAAGACTTGCTGTCTTCAGGGTCCATAATAATGATACAGTGTATTTTTTTATTCCTATTTATAGTAAAGCTGTGCCTTTATGGAGAAGAGGTTTGTGTGCTTCTGAAAACACATGATTCCCTGAAAGCATCCTGAGTAATGCCAGAAACCATAATAATAATTTCTGGGTTTTATTAGTTTGGGTTTCAGCAAAAGTTTCTCTGCCTATGTGGTCCAGCGACATGCAGAAGATGGAAAGTACGTAACTACTGGTCATAGATTTGATATTAAAAAAAGGTTGTGTTGTACTGTTGCAATCCAAACAGAAAAGTTGATGGACATCAGCTCATGTAACATCTCTGAAAAGACCTCCCTTCTGAACAAATGTTTTTGTTCATCTTAGTTCTTTGTCTTTGAGCACTGTTTGTGTCTCAGTGTAAGGCCGTATCTTGTTTTGCACGGTCAAATGCAGAAGCAATGGCTCACAAGCTGCTTTTCTTCCCCTAAGCAGAGATCACAGTGCATAGACTATGTGTTCATGGGGGATGTGAGGCTTTGACCTCAGTGACCCTCTGACTGCAAGTGAGCAAGAAGAGGGCACAAAACCTTAATTCTGCTCTGGAACAGATACACTGACAGTTAGGGAAAGTGGTCTGTGCTTAGCAGACATCAGTCCAGGTTACTTTCCCACGGAGGAGGCAAAACAAAATTTCATTTTCTTTGACATGGGGAAAAAATATATGAAGAGGATTAAATTCATTGTGTGCCCACAAAAGAAGGAAGGGAAATGCTGAAAAAAATATTTTTTCCCTGTGTTTCTGCTGGTTAGGATATGACTGTTGGGTACTTACAGTTCACTCCAAGAGTGATTTCCTTGCTATGGTTTTTACCTCATTTAGACTGCAGCAAGATGCAGAGGCCTCAGCAATATTTAAGGTCTGTTTTCAAATAAATAAGGAAGGAACAGGGACTTTGCTTAAAGAAGCCCATGGTTTTCAGGGTCTAAAATTAATTCTCCTCAGCACACAAACAACTAGGGGCACATAAATTGCCCATAATGAAGAAAAGAAAGCTGAAGATCTGTTTCAGACTCAGGTGATTCTTCTGTAAAGGATATAGCAAGGGATTTTGATAATCATATTTCTACTTAGGCTTATTAAGGATATTCCTATCCACATAATTTAGATAAGTTTTACTGACATACACAACGATAATTTCCACTTTTCTGCCATCATCCCAGTGTCAAACTGTAGCTTCATGACTTCAAGTGTATGCCTTTTAGCCCTGGTAGGAGTCTTGTTTTCACATGTGCTGGGTGGGGTTGCTTGCAGAACTGGGTCTTTTGCTGCAGTGTCATCATCCCATGGCAGACAAATATATGCCAGCTGGTGAAAATAGGCAGTTTTGCAGCAGGCCATTTGCACTAATAGTTTGCTATGGTATGAAACATTGTTTTATTTTATGCTTGGGGTATTCGGAAATGTTTGCATTTCGCTAACTTCAGTGATAACACACAAACATTCCAGAGTTTATTGTTGAACATAACATATATTTACTGAAGAAATTATGGTGCACTGAGAAGAAATGTGCTTTTCTGTAGATATTCTTTAGAGGTAAGATTCGGACTGGAATTTCTTAGCTTAAATGGAAGTGCTGGGTGCTAGGTTGGACTGGATGATCTTGGAGGTCTCTTCCAACCTGGTTGATTCTATGATTTTATGATTAAGTTTAGGAGCAAGAAGGGGCTTCATAAGCAATTTTGGTTTTTTAACGTGGTAGTTAAGCAAATCGTTACCTAACCAGTTTGTGTGTTTCTTTTATTTTTCTTTAATTTCAGGTAGAGTTGAAGAGGTTGAGATGTTTTAGGTTATGTGAAGTGCTTCTGGCATTAAGCTGTTAGGGAAACCAAGGCTGGTTTACCCACTATGTCATGGTAAATGAATGCAGATACAAAGACTCTGTCAATTGTGTCAGTGGTGAAGGCTGTACCACACAGATTGTGAAAAATTAGAGGAGGGCAGGAAATAATTTATTTTTCTAACAACCTATTTCCCATTTACAACTTGTACCTGTTGAAGCTGAAAATGCTCTCCTTGTTTTTGTCCTTTCCCCGTTGGCTGTCTCTCTTCTTTATTTGACAGATATTCAACACTTTAGGCCTTAAGTTCAGATGAGTATTATTAACAGCAACCATTATGGTCCCCTGGGGATTAATTTTACTTTGTGTGTGTGTGTTTTCACAATAGTTTCAAGATGCCGGAATGCAGATATATTTCTAGTAAAAAAAATAGTTTAGACAGGTTGATTCATTTTTTTACCCAGCAGGATCTGATTGCTTTTCTAAAATTAATTCCCAGTGAGGTTTTTCCCAACAGAAGAGTACTACAGTAGCTATTGCTATGAATGAAAGTAATTGTTTTCTTACAAAGAAATGACTGAATGTTCAACTTTTTTCCCATATTCTTTCTTTAATAACATTTTTTTTTCAAGTCACTCAAAGTGAAATGTATTAATCAAATAGACATTTCCAAGGTATTACTCATGTCATGCCTTGTTTTCCAAGAAGTCTCTGCATGTTCTGAGGAAATTAAAAGATTGTTTTCCTTAGTCAGAAGTAGGGTATTTCTTTGGTTCAAGTTTGTCAGGTTTGTGGGGTGGCTGGTTTGTTTGCCTTATTGCAGCTGACAAAGCAAAAAGACCTCTTTGTCCCTTTCTTCAAGCTGTGTGTGAATTCTAGTGGAGTTCTGAACAGGTAAAACAACACATTATATGTGTTGCAGATGTTCAAATAACAAGCTCTTTTGTTGTGAACTTTCTGAGCAGCAACTTTGAAACACAGATGACAATTATATGCTTTTACTAATGGTGGCATTTGCATGGTGTTTGATGCTCTCAAAATAAAAAGTGCTCTCTTTTCATACTCTCAGTAAAGACTGAAGGGTAGATTAAAGTTTCTTATGTATTTATGGGCTACATCTAGGAAAAGTCTAGTATCAATCAGGTTGCAGTCATGGCTTTGATGACAGATTATGTGGCAAATTTAATGATTTGTCACATAGTGTTTTAGAAGTAGCCAAAAGGCTTAAAGAGTCAAAAGCAGTTCAGACAGAAGAATTTCATATAGTTCAGATCAATTATTCTTGCAAGGCACTTGTAGAGGGCCAGTGAAGTGTGCAAAAGCCCATTGGGGGGCAGGAGTTACGGTCTTGCTTGCATCATGTTTCTTGGTGTCTCATTCTTGACAAAGTCTCTGGAGATATTCAAGACCTGCCTGGATGTGTTCCTATACGATCCTGGTGTAGGTGTTCCTGGATGATCTTTTGAGGTCACTTCCAGCCCCTAACCTTCTGTGATTCTGTGATTCATTTAGCATGATGCTCCTAAACCCCGCAAGATTGATCATGACTTGCAAGAGGACCAAGTGGAGTGTGTGGAACTGCCTTTTCTGTCCTGACGCAGGAGGAGGGGAATTTAAAGGACTAAGTAGAGTCTACCACAGGAGATGGCAATCTTTAGAATGACAGTCCATTGAAAGGCCATTGTGGTGTGTAAGTTCTAAGGAAAGGAGCTGTTGCTGCTACAGTCGATTGTAATAGTCTGACTGAGAGAGACTGCAAAACTTGTCTTGCCTTCCCAAATTTCTCCCTTGGTTAAGTATTAGTTTAGCACTTTGTTGTAAAGATTCATGTAGTCTTTAAACTGTGATTTTGATTTTTCTTTAAACAATACAATATTTCCCACATTATAGGTTTCACTAAATGACCCATTCTGTAATATATGGCCACAAAACTGTACTCTGAAAACAAATTATATATTGACTGCAGTTTGATTGATTTCAGATTTTGTGCTTAACTGAAGTTTTAACTGAAACAGTGGTTCAAGGAACAGTCTGAAATGGGTCAGTTACTAATAATACTCATTATTTGCAGAGGGTGGTAAACTCAGGCATAAGGCATGTATTTGTAAGGCACAGTGAAACTTCTATCCTTGCAATACTTTCTAGTGCATGTTAGTTAACAAGAACCACCACTACTGCTCTAGCATGGCATGACTGAACCATCCTGAAGGTTAGTTAGGGTACAGTGTGCTTCCTTTAATTTATTCTCATCACTTGAATTAAAGAGGTCATTCTCTAGAAGGTGATCCTTTCACTAGCACCTTGCTAGAATTGTTGCCTACAACACAAGTTCTACCCAAAAGTCCACAAGGACTGTCATGAAAGGAAGATGCTGTCTCCTTATTAGTCTAATGTAAAAAATTAATGACTTAGGAAATTCTCTTCTTTCTAAATATCAAAGAAATATGGAGGACTTTTAACCAAAGAAATATTAGCCTTTGAATCTTACTTTTTTAATCGTGAGCTTATTGAGATATAGAACTACAAACAATTGTAGAAATAAATATTCTTTCAATTTTTATATGCTTGCAATGTGTGGCAACAGCTGCCTTGGCTCTTCATATTTATGAAACTGGCATCAGGCTGGTCTCTGATTTTCAGCAGATCTCGTGTGGAAATCTACTAAGCAGAGAAATGTATATGTTTTAATAGCTGTATCTCTTTAAATGTGAGGAAAAGTAGATATAGCCTTGATATAAATATTAATGTAACACTTTCAGGCAAAGACCTTGCATTTTAGAAGCCTTAATTAGACTCTCAGAAGGATTTCTTCCAAGAAATTGTCTGATATTGCTATGTGGATGGCTTCAGATAGTGAATTTGCCATCAGTTTCACTGGAAGATGAGATGGCTGAGCAGGAAAATGAGCTAAACTTCACAGTGGGTGAAGCAAATCTTGTTTTGAGTTTGTTAGAAAGAATAGTATGGTATAATAATAAGGGAAATTGTCACCCACCAACAAATCTGGAAGCATCTCATATGACAAGAAATCTATTGAAATTCAGAACTGTGGTAGTCTGTGTGAAAAAGAAAGGACTGTATCTATATATTTCCTAAGTGGTAACTAAAACATTTTATTATATGAAGCTACATTAAAATCTGCTTGTTTCAAAATCCTAGATTGATTGACAAATGTGGTGGTTTTGTCCTGGATGGGGGCCAAATGCCCACCAAAGTCACTCTCTCACTCCCCTTCTTAGATAGACAGGGAGAGGGGAAAGTATAACAAAAAGCCTGTGATAAGATAGAAGTAATATTAGTAATGCAAAGTAAAATCAAAGGCAGCATATGTAAGCAAAACCAAGCAAAAATGTTGTTCTCTAGTTCCCATCAAACCGACAGTGTCTTGGTCACTCCTGGGAAGCAGGGCTAATACGTGCAGAGGTTGCTCTGGAGAGCAGAAGCCATCGATGAATGTCTCCCCACTTCTTTCTGCTTATACATCTGAGCTAACCCCACGTGGCATGGAATACCCCTTTGGTCAGCTTGGGTCAGCTGGCCTGGCTGTGTCTTCTCCCAAGATCTTGCCCATTCCTCAGCAGATACTTGAGACAGGGAAACGTAGGAAAAGCACAGCCTTGGTGCTTGGTTTAGCAGTGGCCAAAACACTGCTGTGTTATCAACACTCAGCTACAACACTGCAAACCTCAGCACTAGAACTATGCTCTTGGGAGAATTAGCTTCATCTCAGCCAAACCCAATGCAACAGATTTACTTTCTTCTACTTTGGTTCGCAGTTTCTTATAGATTTGAATTAAACTGTTAGCTTGTGAGTTTCACTCCAGGAGAGTTTTTCATGAGACAGTAGTGAAACCTAATCTTGAACAAGTTTCTTTAAAAAAAACAGACAAAATGTTCTGAGACTGCACCATCCTAGATTTAATTTAGCACATGCTATGACAGAACTCAGTATTTGAAAATTGTTAATAGGAATATAAACCTGCAAAAAAAGATCAGGAAATACATATTTTGCCCATTGTGCTAGTTTGAAGCAGGCTAGAATGTTTTGGTGAGGAGAACTAGATTACAGGCTGTGGAAGGAAAACAGGGGTGATGTCTGCTTCCCTCACAGGCCTGCTGAGATGTATAGGAACAAGAAATAAAACCACAGATAACCACTCTCACCTGGGCTGATGGCTGAGCTGCATCTTACTCTCTAACCTCACTCTCCATTTTGGACTAATCCACTTTGCTTTCTAACCCCCCTGGCCAAACCTCCATTCTTCCTTGGGTCTGGGGGAAGGTTGAGAGGGGTAGGGGGAAGGTGCAGGGGTGGTTGAGAGCCCCTCTCGGGGACTCAGGTTTCTGGGAGGGGAGTTGTGCTTCTGTATTACATTTTTACCTTGTATATTTCTGTCTATAATTGTATATACTGTAAATATCTGCTTGTGTATTGTGTTAGCTGTAAATATAAGCTTCATTCACATTTCCAGAGCCATCTGACTCTAGTCTGGGTGATTTCTAAAGTTGGGGGTGGGGAGGCAGGGAACACCCAAACCATTACACCAATGTATATATGCAATTTTTAATCATATAATCCATTTCTCTTTAGATATAATTCTGACAGATTTGGTGACAATTTATATGTTGTAAACAATATCTCTCATCATTTATGGAAAACTTGCAGTTGTAGCATGAGTTGATGTGACTACTAACAAAGTAAAGAGGAGAAGAAAAATTATAGCAACATAATTTTACTTGAGTTTGTAGTGTATGAACTAGGTAAAAAATAGACAGACTGACCATTAATTAAAAAAATAAATAAAAATCCTCATTTACTTTAGGTAATGTAATTTTAAAAAATAATTGCAGTGTATAAGTTGGGAAGTTTGCTAAGATTGCAGGGCTCAGAAAGGCATGTGGTGGTTTGGCTGTTATCCGCCCCCCACACATTTTAATAAATACCCCAGCTAACTCAGATGGGCTCTGGGAATATAAATGAAGCTATTTATTTACAGCTAGCACAATATACAAGCAGATATTTACAGTATATACAGTTATAGACAGAAATATACAAGGTAAAAGGTAATACAGAAACACAACTCCCCTCCCAGAAACCTGAGTCTCCAGGAGGGGCTCTCAATCACCCCTGCACCTCCCCCTACCCCTCTCAACCTTACCCCAGTTCTCAGGAAAGAAAAGAGGTGCAGCCAAGAGGTTAAGGAGCAAGGTTAGTGGCAGTGAGGTTAAGGAGATGCAGTCCAGTCTGAAGGCAGAAGCAGAGTGAAGACAAAATGGCGAATGCTATCTAATGTTATCACAGTATCGCAGTATTATCAGGGTTGGAAGAGACCTCACAGATCATCAAGTCCAACCCTTTACCACAGAGCTCAAGGCTAGACCATGGCACCAAGTGCCACGTCCAGCCTTGCCTTGAACAGCCCCAGGGACGGTGACTCCACCACCTCCCTGGGCAGCCCATTCCAGTGTCTAATGACTCTCTCAGCGAAGAACTTTCTCCTCACCTCCAGCCTAAATCTCCCCTGGTGCAGCCTGAGGCTGTGTCCTCTCGTTCGGGTGCTGGCCACCTGAGAGAAGAGAGCAACCTCCTCCTGGCCACAACCACCCCTCAGGTAGTTGTAGACAGCAATAAGGTCACCCCTGAGCCTCCTGTTCTCCAGGCTAACCAATCCCAGCTCCCTCAGCCTCTCCTCTTAGGGCTGTGCTCAAGGCCTCTCACCAGCCTCATCGTCCTTCTCTGGACACGCTCAAGCATCTCAGTGTCCCTCCTAAACTGGGGGGCCCAGAACTGAACACAGTACTCAAGGTGTGGTCTAACCAGTGCAGAGTACAGGGGCAGAATGACCTCCCTGCTCCTGCTGACCACACCATTCCTGATGCAGGCCAGGATGCCACTGGCTCTCTTGGCCACCTGGGCACACTGCTGGCTCATGTTCAGGTGGGTATCAATCAGCACCCCCAGATCCCTCTCTGTCTGGCTGCTCTCCAGCCACTCCGACCCCAGCCTGTATCTCTGCATGGGGTTGTTGTGGCCAAAGTGCAGCACCCTGCACTTGGAGCTATTGAACCCCATCCCATTGGACTCTGCCCATCTGTCCAGGCAGTCAAGGTCCCACTGCAGAGCCCTTCTGCCCTCCAACCCAGACACATCTGCCCCCAGCTTAGTGTCATCTGCAAACTTGCTGATGACTGACTCCCTGCCCTCATCCAGATCATCTATGAAGATGTTAAAGAGGATGGGGCCCAGCACAGATCCCTGAGGGACACCACTAGTGACAGCTGCCAGCTGGATGTGGCACCATTCAGCACCACTCTCTGGGTCCGGCCCTCCAGCCAGTTCCTAACTTTCTTGTTCCCATAGCTCTCAGCGAGACTGTGAGAGAAGGAGACACAACCATTGTTTTCCTTATTTACCCAATTATCTAGTTCTTTTCACCAAAACATTCTAGCCTGCTTCAAACTAGCACAAGGCAGAAAATAATACTCTGAAAATGGTTGCCTACAATGAATTTAGTAAAAAGTTTGCCAATTTAGCTGGAAAAGAGAATTCTCAGATTTTAGTAAACAGTGTGGAGCAGAGAGAAATTTAAGGCTGAGCCAGATACATGTCTGCTTCTGGACTGGATGCATCTCTGAAGTCAACTTTCTCAGCACAGTAAATGCTGCCAACACATCCTCTGGGTGGGCTCCTCATACATACTGTAAGTGATTATTCACTTACCAGTTTCTAATATCCAGCTAATATACAAACACATAATAATAAATGATAAATACTCTCTATAATTTTAATCTGTATTAATATGGCATTTCTACAACTATGCCTCTGGATTGTGTCACCTCAAAGTCATCATTGTACAACAACCTCATCATGGGGAGTTGGTTACAGGTAGCAGCCTTCTTCCTTTTCTCATGGGAACGCAGAGCATCCAAGTGATATCCCTATCTCCTCTGCTGAATAATGTCAGAGAACGAATTTCCAGCAAGAGTGGGCTACCAAGTGTATTTTCCAGCTTGCAGATTCTCTTGTTACTGAGAGATCTTGATGGGCAACATCTTTCCTGGAGACTTTGTCCCTCCAGAGTTTTGGACAAATGTCTAATGAAGCATCTCTTTGCTCTCGTTTCTTCCTTTCTCTTAGAAGCTGCTGTCAGAAAGCTCTTCTTCCTAGTTTTGCTCTTTCTCCCACTACAGTCAGTAACATGCTGTCTGCAGTTACATAGTTTAGTAGTGCTTTGTGTTTTCTGAGGCATGCCAAACTCTGTTTGGCACACTGTGTGTGGAGATGTTTGTGTGTGTGTGAACACCTGATTTTTACACTTCACATAATGAAGAACAGTCATCACCAGTCTATCAGGCCTTGCACACAAACAGCTGTGGCTGGGAGATGTCCCTTTCTGTAGATTTGTTGATGACACTTAAATACATTGGAGTTTTTTTTCCAGTGACTCGAGTGAATATGGACTGTTCTGATAGGAGCTTGAAACTGAATACTGTCAAAAACTTGGAAGATTCAGAGACCATTGTACAGGTTAGTCTGCAGCTGTGGATTTTTACTGCTGGTACAGGCTACTGAGTTTTAGTGTCTTGCTTTTTGATTGCCTGATTTATGGCCTTTAAAAATACTTGGAGATGAACTTCTGAAAAATAGATAAAGGGGAAATTATACAAATCAGTATCCTTTCTCAAAATGTTGCATCTATTATGTATTCCAGAGTATAAAAATGGTGTTTATTGACAGAAGTAAATCCTGAAATCTTCAAATAAAATTTTATATTTATAATGTTAAACCTTATGGTTGATGTAGACCATCCTACAGGATTTTCTAAACAGAATGAATAAAATCTAAGTTTATAAAATCGTTGAAATGAAAAAAAAAAAGGCATTAATTATGAGACAATTCACAATATAATTATGTTTTGAAACCACCTCCCCCCCAAAAAAAACCAAAAACCCAAATGAAACATTGTTAGCTCTTGCGATTCCTGAGGTGGAGACAAAAAGATATAACCTGGGAATTAGTATGGCCTCTTTATGTGGATGGACTGTCACTTCATTTTAGAGTAATAGAACTGCTGCCTTTATTTAGAAGATTGATGTGAGACTGCAGGCACACAATCCAGGGATTCTGTTTCATTTATGTTTTATTTTCTAAAGGACTGCCTAGAAATACATTGAGTGTAATCTTGCAAGATCAGACTTCATTCTATTTGCTGATAAAGCACACTTTGAAACTCAGAAAATACAAAGAAATTAACATACTAGGTAAATAAATTGAATAAAATAGTTGATAGCTTTCATCATATTATGTTGTTTACCCATAATTTGCTTTTCCTTCAGTTGTATACACTGCTTGTTTTTCACTGTCGAAAATTAGTATTTATTGGTTAAGTGTTGTGCTCTTTTGCTTTGTTCATTTTTTAATTTTTTTTTTTTTTTTTAATCAAGGCAGTGATATTAGGAGAAAGGGATCATAGAAGCACAGAATCAGTCAGGGTTGGAAGGCAACATAAGGATCATCTAGTTCCAATCCTCATGCCATGGGCAGGAACACCCTACCCTAGATCAGGCTGGCCAGAGCCTCATCCAGCTTGGCCTTAAACACCTCCAGGGATGGGGCCTCAACCACTTCTCTGGACAGCCCATTGCAGTCTCACCACTCTCATGATAGAGAACTTCCTCATCACATCTATTGTGAATCTCCCCACCTCCAGCTTTGCTCCATTCTCCCTACTCCTGTCACTACCTGATATCCTAAAAAGTCCCTCCTGAGTTTTTTGTAGGTTCCCTTCAGATACTGGAAGATGATGAGAAAACTGGAAAAGAAAGTTCCAGTTTTTAATGAGATTCCTTTTCAGCTAATTAATAAATATCAACCTCATGAGCTAATACACAGCAAATAGTATTAATACTATGTTTGTATCTATTAAATTAGATACAACACATTTTCTGTTATTATTGTCATGGAATTTGTAAATATTGGCTGACTTACCCTGATTTTTTTTTTTTGGCACAAGTTGTTATAAATTTGAGAAAATTACCCTCTAAACCTTGATTTGTAAGACCTAATGGATCTTGGGTATGTTGAAAATCAGCACATTCTGTTGCTATCTAAATAGTGATTTTTTTTTTTTAATTGTGTTCAACGCTGAATAATTAGGATATTTTTTCTCATCTTTCTTTAATTAAACAAAGTATATAGCTGGATAAGATTTGTTACTTTCACCAAAATTTCTGAGCACAGAGACTGATAAGAGACATCTGTGTAAGTGTTGTTGTACCTTTACTATCATACAATCACAGAACTTTAGAGGTTGTAAGGAACCTCCAGAGATCACTGAGTCCAACTCCCTGACCAAAAGCAGGATCACCTGGGGTAGTCTGCACAGGAATGCACCCAGCCTGTTCTAGTGCTCCATCACTCTCACTGTAAAGAAGTTTCTCCTCATGTTCAGGTGAAACCTTCTATGTTCAAGTCTGTATCCATTGTTCCCTGTATTATGAATACGACTCATCACACTCACTAACTTATTCTGACGTGATAAGGAGTCATTTGGAATGAGTCTGACAAAGTCAACTGCATGAAGGGAAGCTACGTGAAATTTCCTCCGTTGTGTTTGGTTTTGTGTGTTTGTTTTTACACTGCTGTGTTGCTGGTAACTTTTTCCCATAGTAGAAATAGAAGGGGAGGGTAGTTATGGACAGGTATGTATAAATGAAGTAAAACAGAATACTGACATTGTTATTACTCTAAGCCAGCATTTATCTGAATTGATATTAATTTATCTTTAAGAAAGGGTTGGTTGGATTTGACATAATTTTATTCATTGTGTTTTTACAATGTTTTTTTTCTTGTTCGTTGTTTGTTTTTTTTTTATAAGAGCTGTCAGAATGAGACACTCTCAAATGAATTGGAAAGAAATACAGACTTACATTCAAAAAAAAATATACAGAAAAATTACAGGGCGTATAGAGGATACATAGCAGCTGCCTTAGACTCCCCCTAGCCCAAAACTAATCTACAATTCCCGATGCTCTTTTTTTGCCTCCTAGTGCCTCTGTTACCTATAGGCCAAATCAAGGCCCCTGCAGCCACAACCAGGCCCACTCCCTACATGTTTACCTAGGTAAGTAGCTCCCACCAGAGACAGCAGGCAGGAGGGAGAGGAAATGCTGTCTACAACTACCTGAAGGGACATAGTAGCCAGGTGGGGGTTGGTCTCTTCTCCCAGGCAACCAGCAATAGAACAAGGGGACACAGTCTAAAATTGTGATGGGGGAAGTATAGGCTGGATGTTAGGAGGGAGTTCTTCACAGAGAGAGTGATTTGCTATTGGAATGGGCTGCCCAGGGAGGTGGTGGAGTTACCATCCCTGGAGGTGTTCAGGAAAAGACTGGATAAGGCACTTGGTGCCATGGTCTAGTTGACTGGCTAGGGCTGGGTGCTAGGTTGGACTGGATGATCCTGGAGGTCTCTTCCAACCTGGTTGATTCTATGATTCTATGAAAGAAGGACAAGTTGGCCTTGCTGCCAGCTTATAAAGAGATAGCAGAATGATGGGATTGAACAACTGTGTTACACTTTCTTGGGTCCACCCCTTGGACTCCTCTAGTTGACCTAGAGATTTTTTTAACTCTATGGTTTCCAACCTACAACAGTATTGTAGAAGGAAGCTTATTGTAAAGTCCTAAAATCACAATGTGAAAAGAAGTCTCTGGGTAGAACATACAGATCCATATCCATTCTGGGGAGTCCAACAATAACTTTCTTGGTTAGCTGTGGGCTATGTAGATGCATAGCTTACTTCCCAGGCCCCTGAATTGGTGCAGTCTGTTTGCTTAAACTTTGTAATATTTCAGAGATGCAACTATTTGGTGTATTGAACTCTCTGTTCCACTCAACAGAGAGACACCTACAACTGGTCCTTTTCTCCTTGTGAAGATGTTTCTGATATGGTGATAGGCCTTTCTGACCTCAGATGATGAGGGAACAACACCTCTGGTGTAGACAGGCCATCATCCACACAATCCATTGACTGGGCTTCCATATTTACAGCCTCATCACTATGGTACAATAGCATCTAGGAAGGCAAATTAGGCAAGGAAGAGATTTGCTTGCTGCCTCAAGTGTGGGCTTAATCTTCCTGGACATGAGCAAAGCCTTTGACATTGTTCTACATGACATTCTGGTCTCAAAACTGGTAAAATGTGGGTTCAGTGGATGGACAGCTCTGAGGATTAAAAACTAGCCTATGGCAGCACCCAAAAAGTGGCTGTGAATGGGTCCATGTGCAAGTGGAAGTCAGTGACAAGTGGAGTTCCTCAAGGATCAGTACTGGGACCAGTCTTGTTCAACATCACACATTAGTGACAGGGACAATGGCATTAAGTGCATCCTCAGCAAGTCTGCTGACAACACTAAGCTGTGTGGTGCAGCTGACACAATGGAAGGGCAGAGATCTACCCAGAGGGATCTTGACAGGCTGGAGGGCTGGGCACAAGCCAACCTCATGAGGTTCAACAAGAACAAATGAAGGTCCTGCATCTGAGTTGGGACAATGCCAGGAACTGATATAGGCTGGGCAGTGACTTGCTGGAGAGAAGCTCTGAGGAGAGGGACTTGGGGATGCTGGTGGATGAGAAGATCAACCTGAGCCACCAGAGTGCACTTGCAGCACAGAAAGTCAACCAGATCCTGTGCTGCATCAAATGAAGCATGGCCAGCAAGTCGAGGGAGGTAATTCTACCTTCTACTCCACTCCAGTGAGACCCCACCAGGAGTACTGCAACCAGTTCTAGAGCCTCTACTACAAGAGGGATATGGATGTGCTGGAACATGTCCAGAGAAGGGCCATGAGGATGATCAGAGGACGGGAGCACCTCTCCTATGGAGACAGATTGAGAGAGCTGGGTCTGTTCAGTCTGGAGAGGAGAAGGCTCCAAGGAGACCTTATTATGGGGTTCCAGGGGGCCTACAAGAAAGCTGGAGAGGGGCTTTTTAAGATAGCATGTAGTGGCAGGACTAGGGGAAGTAGAGAAAAAGCAGAAGTGGGTAGATTCAAATTGGATGTTAGGAAGAAAGTCTTCACCATGAAGGTGGTGAGGCACTGGAACAGGTTGCCCAGGGAGGTGGTAGAAGCTCCATCCCTGGAGGTCTTTAAGGCCAGTCTGGATGTGGATCTGAGCAACCTGATGTAGTGTGAAGTGTTCCTGCCCATGTCTGGGGGATTGGAACTAGATGGTCCTTGTGATCCCTTCCAGCCCTGACAATTTTATGATTTTATGATTCATTCACTCCTTTTTTTAAGCTACTGCTTTCTGCCTAGAGGAGGTGGTGATGAGGATAATTGCACCCTAACTTCCTCAATTCCATCATAAAGATGGATAAAATTCTTTCTCATCTACTTTGTCAATGATGGCAAATCAAACTATTACATGGCCCACTTCAGAGTGGAAACATTACCTACAAAATGTTGAAAATCTTGCTTCTGATACTCTGATTTATATATTTTTAGAATACATAAGAAATTCCTATGCTGGCAGGGACCTCTGGAGACCACTTGGTTCTACCTTCTCTTGACAGTAAAGTCTTAGATCAGATTAGTTTGGGCTGTGTTGAGATGAGTGTTGAATATTTCTAGTGGAGCAGTTTTCACCACTTCTCTGGGGAAACTATTGCAATACTTCACTGCTCCCATGGTAAACAGTATTTTTCTTATATCCAGGCAGAATTTCACCTGAAGCAACTATTTCTTGCTGCCTCTTACCCTGTCAGCATGATTGCTTGTGAAGGGAGCATGTCCATCTTTCTCTCTAACAACCTTTTAGATAATGAAATACTGTGATTAGATCCCCCTCAAGCATTGTCTGGGTTGAACAAACCCTCTTTATTAAACCTGCCTTCATATGTCATGTTCTTCAGCCACCTATCCAGCTTGATGGCTCTCCTGTTTCAGACTCTCCATTTTTCCAATGCCTCTCTTGAACTAAAGGTCTGATGTGACACACAGTACTTCATAAGTAGCCTCAAAAAGCCAAGTGGAGTTGGGTAACTTCATTCTTCGGTGGGCTGGCTGTACTGTTATGCAATCCAGCATACAGTCATCCCTTGATGCAACCAGAGCTCACTGCTGGTTCGTGTTCAGTTTACTCCCCACCAGGATTCTAAAGACCTTTGTAGTAGAGCTACTCACCAGTCTTACAGTTCCATCTTGTAGTGCAGGTTAGGATTTCCACCCCAGGTGAAAGACTTTATAATTTGTTTTGATAAGGCTCACTTAATTTTTGTTGCCCATACCCTCAAATCCATCAATGTCAAAGGCTATGTCTAGAGCTGTCCTTCCTTCCATGTCTTCTCCCCATTTGTTGTTATGCACAAATCTGGAAATGGTGTCTTCAAACCTGTTGTCTGAGTAATTTATAAAGATATTCAAGAGTGTGGGATCCAGTATTGATCCCGAGCAGCTCTGTTTGTCACCAGATGAGAGCCTGACTTTGAGTCATTAACCACTATGCTTTGTGATCAGCACTTCAGGCAGTTGTCCACCCATCTGTGTTCCAGTTCTTCAGTTAATGACTCTTCAGTTTTTTAGCCAGGATGTTCAGGGATACTGTGTCAAACACCTTGTTGAAGTCATGCTAAGTGTTGCCACAGCTTTTGCCTCACTGACCAAGCAACTTGCTTTATGACAGAGGGCCATCGGGTTGATAAAACATGATATGCACTTAGCAAATCCATGCTGGCTTTTCTTAGTCACCTTCCTGTAGCTGCAAACAACTTCCATGTTGTTCTTTAATGAGTCTCTTTTTCAAGGACTAAAGTAAGAGTGTTTTGGCTGTGATTTCAGAGATCTCCAACTCAACATTCTGCAGACAAGTACAGTACTTGGCTGTTTGGGGCCATTCATTTTTTAGCCTGGTCTCCATAACCTGAAGCCGATAAAAAGACAATTTTTCCAAAGATGTCAGCTAACACATATACTGTGAGATTGTGACATTGTACTTTTCTGCATCAGTCACTGGTGAAAGTGTGTGTCTACAGTTAGGATTTTTATTTGCAATAACATTTAACACTCAGTAATTCAGTCAACAGGTATATTGCCCATTTTCTAAATGGACAGGAAAAAGTTTTGTCTGAGCAAGTTACATTCACAGTCATACATGCTTTATTCTTCTGGGATATTTGGTGCAATAGCACATCTTCAAGTGTTTGCAGCAGTGCAACTGGTAGGAAAAAAAGCAGACCTGGTCTGTTAACTGTGTATGATTATTGATCTGTCTCACCATTGCAACATGTGATACCCATTCACAAGAAGGGTCATAAGGAGGAGCCAGAAAACTACAGACCTGTGAGCCTGACCTCAGTGCCAGGCAAGGTCATGGAACAGGTCATCTTGAGTGCCATCACAAAGCACCTACAGGATAGCCAAGGGATCAGGCCCAGGCAGCATGGGTTTAGGAAGGGCAGGTCCTGCTTGACCAACCTGATCTCCTTTTATGATCAGGTTCCCTGCCTGGTGAATGTGGGGCAGGCTGTGGATGTAGTCTACTTGGACTTCAGCAAAGCCTTTGACACTGTCTGCCACAAGAAGCTCCTAGCCAAGCTGGCAGCTCACGGTTTGGACAGATTCACTCTGTGCTGGATCAAGAACTGGCTGGATGGCAGAGCTCAGAGAGTGGTGGTGAATGGTGCCACGTCCAGTTGGCAGCCAGTCACTAGTGGTGTTCCCCAGGGATCAGTGCTGGGCCCAGTCCTGTTCAATATCTTTATGGATGACCTGGATGAGGGCATTGAGTCCAGCATCAGTAAGTTTGCAGATGACACTAAGCTGGGAGCAGGTGTTGATCTGTTGGAAGGTAGGAGAGCCCTGCAGAGGGACCTGGACAGGCTGGATGGGTGGGCAGAGGCCAATGAGATGAGATTTAACAAGGCCAAGTGCAGGGTTCTGCACTTTGGACACAACAACCCCAAGCAGCGCTACAGGCTGGGGAGTGAGTGGCTGGAGAGCAGCCAGGAGGAAAGGGACCTGGGGGTACTGATAGATAGTAAGCTGAAGATGAGGCAGCAGTGTGCCCAGGTGGCCAAGAGAGCCAATGGCATCCTGGCCTGCATCAGGAACAGTGTGGCCAGTAGGACAAGGGAGGTTATTCTTCCCCTGTACTCAGCACTGGTCAGGCCACACCTTGAGTCCTGTGTCCACTTCTGGTCCCCTCAATTCAAGAAAGATGTTGAGGTGCTGGAACATGTCCAGAGAAGGGCAACAAAGCTGGTGAGGGGCCTGGAACACAAACCCTATGAAGAGAGGCTGAGGGAGCTGGGGCCTGTTTAGCCTGCAGAAGAGGAGGCTCAGGGCTGACCTCATTGCTGTCTACAACTACCTGAAGGGGCATTGTAGCCAGGTGGGGGGTGGCCTCTTCTCCCAGGCAACCAGCAATAGAACAAGGGGACACAGTCTCAAGTTGTGCCAGGGTAGGTATAGGCTGGATATTAGGAAGAAGTTCTTCACAGAGAGAGTGATTTCCCATTGGAATGGGCTGCCCAGGGAGGTGGTGGAGGCACCGTCCCTGGGGGTCTTCAGGAAAAGCCTGGCTGAGGCACTTAGTGCCATGGTCTAGTTGACTGGCTAGGGCTGGGTGCTAGGTTGGACTGGATGATCTTGGAGGTCTCTTCCAACCTGGTTGATTCTATGATTGTATGATTCTATGATTCTATGTTTTTAAGAGCTGAGGATGTAGCACATTTTGAAATAGCTAAGCATGAAGCCGGATTGCTGTAACTTTTTTTTCAGCTACCCAAACCCTGTCCTGCAAAGTTTGTGATGAAAACTTTCCAGAAAAACTGTAATCACTATCTGATTTATGATCAGTGAAATGTCCAATCTATTTTCAAGGTGCCAAAGTAAATGCAGTGGCCCACTTATATTTGGAAAGAGGTGTGCATAAAAGAAAATATGCTGTACTCAGGGTTACATACTGATCAGACAACTATTTCACTACACCCAACTATCTGAAAACTGAAGACTTGCTGTTCTATCCTTGCCTTGTCAGAGAGTTCTTGTGACTCTGATCTGCTGCTGAAGACCAACAGAATTAAATGTGAAAATATCAGTTTTGCTCCACTTTTCTTACTATTCCTCAGCTGTATTTTGTGGGGCAAGAGATTAGACTGTTTCTTTGCATGGGAAAAGAAACTTATTTAGCAGGATATGGTCTACTGTACTGCTCCAAGTTCAACATATTGCTGTGGCTGTACAAGGTGCTACTCATAACTAGTTTCTTCCTCCAACTTGCAAGGATGTAATAGAATAAACCATAAGAGAACATAAATATTTTTGCAAAAGTCTGAGCACAGATGTCTGGAAGCACTGTAGGAGGAAGCCAAACAACTATCATACTTTACAATGCAGAAATCTGAGTCTGTATGGTTCCAGATGTTTCCTCCTAGAAAGGCAGGCAGTTGAAAACTAGAACTTGTTTTAAAAATATTCCTTATTATGCTTTACATTTCTCTGCTTTTATTGTAAAAGAAAGCTCTTTAGCCTATAATTAATGTCTGGTTATTTCCAAACTTTAGAAGGTGAAGCAATGCCAAAAATTAGTTTCCCAAAATTCCTGCAGTAGACGTTTTGAACTTGGTGCATTTATGAAAAAGACTAATGAGGTGATTCTCTGGGCTGACAGAAGACAGGATGAAAAAGGTCCTCTCAAACCTGTATCTTATAAAAGAAGCTCCAAGAGGTGACTGACTTTAATGTAGATTATGCATTTAAGAGCATTAGATATTTTCATGTTCCCTCATTGTCTGATCAGCAAAAGTTCAAATATTGCAGATAGTTTGCTCTGTGTGCTTTAATCTCATCCACCAACACCTAGCTTGCTAGAAATTTCTGATATGTTTGAAATAATTTAATGTACAAAAAATACAAATTACTTTTTACCATCAATGTATTTTGGAAGAATTTTATCTGAGAATTTTTATTTAGACATTTGAAATTTTTATAGTATAAACCACAAAGAGCTTGAGTAGCTCAAATAATCTAATCTGGTTTTGCTAAACACAGACCATGAAGAAGTGAGCTGTATACTTCATCTGCAGTCTGATAATGCTAAGTCTCATGTATATTTTGATGCAAGAGACTGTTGTTACCAAAGTAGTGTATTTATTTTCTTATCTGATTTTCACAACACTTAGGTCATTTATGTGACCTTTCATGATTCCTGGCAAAGTCAAAGTGTCTTTGTTTTCCTGTTGATAAAAAGAAGATAAATCACATGTAATGTATCCAAAAGGATATCTTCTAGATGTTAATATGCAGTACTGTATATAATACATAAGCATTATGTAGCTCTGTATATACTTTTCATATGTACACCCCTCTTCACCACATGGATCCAATTCACAAGCCACCTGTGTGAGCTCTTCATTTTGATGTAGCTTGTTCAGCTTTTCCCTCCATCTTCAAGACAGTTTCTAGAAGATGTGGAAGGAATTCAGGTACTAAAGTGTCCCAAATGTACTAGAGAGACTGCAGAATCTATATTCAACCAGGGATGACAGGGACATGGCTTTTGCCTTACTAACGAGGTACAATGCAGGTAAACAGAAAAAGTTAGACAAAAGTGGAATTTGTTAAGAGAATTGTTACATCTTTCAAATTCTCTGACACTTTATTCTTCTGTTTCCTTCTGTCTTACTTTCAAACTTGGTTTACTGTAAGAAATCGATATAAATACCCTGTAAAGAGTAAGAGTAACTTGTCAGGGGAAAGAAAGAATATTTTATATAGTCTTGTATGTACCTGAAATAATACACTCAGAAAAAAATGTAGTTGTTGATAGCCAGGCTTACAACTGTTACTATAATGGCTTCTTTGCTTTCCTAGTTTATACTTAATGTGCTTGCACTTGCAAAGAAATTTGGATTCTTTTACACTGTCATCATGTCAAAGCTTTTACTACAACGCAGTGGAGTGGATGAAAAAGAGGCTGAACAAAGCAGATTTCCAGTGACTAGTCTAAAACTAGACTGTTTTATATACTTTTGCAGTCATCTATATATCTCTATGAATGCACTTTTGATGTTTATTAATTTATTTGTCCTCCCTTTAATGATGTTGTTCAGTGACCCTCCATAAAATTTTATGGTTTTTAAGATAAATTCCAAACTTACTTTCAGACTTACCTAAACCAAATGATGGTTTGTAGTGCCTTATTTTTTGTTTATTATTTTATAATCTGTAATTTCTAAACCAGAATTGGAAAATTATAATTAAAATTATCAGAAATAGTGAATATATTAATGATGATGCCTGCCTTTACTAGGAGGAGCCAATAATTTAATCTAAAAATAGAATCCTTTGAGTTTGGAATGCCCCTTAATTAGTTTTTAAATGTCCTTTTGCACTTATTCTCAGGAAAATTGAAGAAAATATAAATATGGAATTTTTACCACATTTACAAATGCTTTCTGACAAATTTTAGCTTTAAAATGTGCAACAGTTTTCTCAAGATCTCAGCCTTACCACACTTGTTAGACTATTTATCATATGAAAATCAAGACTGCTTATAGAAGAAGAAATAAGTAAATACTCACTCAAAGTTCTTCCCAGAGAGAGTGATTTCCCATTGGAATGGGCTGCCCAGGGAGGTGGTGGAGGCACCGTCCCTGGGGGTCTTCAAGAAAAGCCTGGATGAGGCAGTTAGTGCCATGGTCTAGTTGACTGGCTAGGGCTGGGTGCTAGGTTGGCCTGGATGATCTTGGAGGTCTCTTCCAACCTGGTTGATTCTATGATTCTATGATTCTATGAAACTTACCAAATCAAAGGAAAACTAAAAGACCTCATTAAGTAAATGTTGACAATACTTAGACTCTTCTGAAACTGAAGTTGAGGTGTATATTATGGTACTTTGCATATCAGTCTTCATCACCAGCATCTCTCTTTTGTGTGGACCCTGAAAACATTCTAATAATGGTGTTAGACTTTGAAGAGGTAGGATAGTTATGCAAGTGATTAATAGTGGGAAAGTGGAGAGAAAGAAAATTGTTTAACCTCAGTTATAGCAAGCTGGTATTGCCTAGTCATCATCAGAGCTGAAGTAACAATTGTGTTTTTTTAAATGAGATTAAGGGTGCTGTTCTAGTTTAGAACTTCCCAGAGACCCAATGCTCAAGAGAACAAAATCAAATATAGGATGCCTCCTCTCTGAGAAGAAAAAAATTAGGTAGAGTGAGTGAAAAGGGGTAAAACACCCACAGAAAGCAGTCTAGCACTGATTTTGGAAGTTAAAAATAAACAATAAATAAAGGCTATCTAAGGTAGTAGAGTTTACAGAGGTATAAGGGAAGGGAAACAGATACAACAATATATACAAACCCAGACAGATGGCAATAGATGACAGTAGATGGAGGTAGCTGGTCCACAATACGGTTGGCTTACCACATGGCAGAGCTGGAGCAGCAAGGGTGTTACTCCTCAGGAAAAGCAATCAGAGAGAAAGAACAAGAAGAGGAAGTTAGCTTGCTTTTACAGTGCTGCAAACAGGAAATGGCAGTGGGCTAACCTTTGCACCTGGGGTGAGTATTAGACCACCCTGCAGGAGGAGCCACAGGGACCTGGGTCCGGTTTCAGACCACCTCCCAGCCACTAGAGGCTCAACCTGTGTCAGGTGCCTAGAGCTTCACAGAGGAGCTGATGCGGTTTCAGATATGTAAGCAACAAAATTTTTGTAGCACATATTTGGTTTTTCAGGGAATAGTTTGTGTAAAGGAAGAGGATCCTTTCCCGTGACTCAGGTTACAGCACTGTATGGACATAAAGTATGTTTCTCGCTATTGAGAGTCATGTCATATAGGACAGGATTACTTTGGTTTGTCACAGGATAGGTTTACTTGAGGAAACATAATGAAATACTTCACATTTAAACATCTAGGCCTTGATCCTCTTTCTGCCCTCCCTCCTCCCTCTGAGAGAAACTGGCTTTTTGTGCTCTTATACCAAGGATACCTCAAAACTGATGCAGGCCAGGCACTAGTTCAATGTGCATCTGAACAAGAACCCCCAGTTTAGGAGGGACATTGAGATGCTTGAGCGTGTCCAGAGAAGGGCGACGAGGCTGGTGAGAGGCCTTGAGCACAGCCCTACGAGGAGAGGCTGAGGGAGCTGGGATTGTTTAGCCTGGAGAAGAGGAGGCTCAGGGGTGATCTTATTGTTGTCTACAACTACCTGAGGGGTGGTTGTGGCCAGGAAGAGGTTGCTCTCTTCTCTCAGGTGGCCAGCGCCAGAATGAGAGGACACAGCCTCAGGCTGCGCCAGGGAAAATTTAGGCTCGAGGTGAGGAGAAAGTTCTTCACTGAGAGAGTCACTGGACACTGGAATGGGCTGCCTGGGGAGGTGGTGGAGTCACCATCCCTGGAGCTGTTCAAGGCAGGATTGGACGTGGCACTTGGTGCCATGGTCTAGCCTTAAGCTCTGCGGTTAAGGGTTGGACTTGATGATCTGTGAGGTCTCTTCCAACCTTGGTGATACTGTGATACTGTGGTACTCTGTGATACTGTAATAAATCCATGTTAACACTGAAGCAGTGTGTCATGTCCCTGTCATAACTGTGTCCCAGATATGTGCAAGGAAAACAGACATAGTTTTGATTGCAGTGCAGGTGCACTTACAGATCTGTATCAATACAGCATTTATGTGCTGTGTATTTGTACTTGCATTTGTTGATGATTTTCTACTCTTCAATGCTGTTTGCACAAAGTGTGAAGTGCTCCTCTATTGTATTTGCTTTGGCCAGCAAGCACCTTTGAACAGCAAGCCATATCCTATGTTTACAACACTATGAGGAAGGAAGGTTCCTTTCTCTGCTGCAGGCCTACTGCATCCGCCTGATACTTATTATGTCTACATTCCCTTCTATTCCTCACTGTAGAGAAAGATTTATTTTAGGCTATAAAGATAAGCAGAGACATTATGATATTAATTTTATGTTCAAGATGCTGATTTGGGAGCAAGTGCTGATGATGGGACACAAAATGGGTTCAACATAAAACATCCTGAATGCAATAAATAAAAAGAACCATTCTGCTTTATGTGACACTACTGGTGGCAGCTTTTTGATGCATAAGTCATTGAGTTGAAATTTTAGGCCTAAATTTACAGACAGACTGTAAAATATGTAGAAACTGTTTCTTCTGCACACACACCAACAGTGTTTAAAGAGCGACAACAATACAAGAGACAAAACATTTCTGAACCACATGTATTTTGAAAGTTGAATTAATAAAATTATTTTAATGATAGTGGCATAAGATGATGTGCAGGTCCCCTCTGCTAGAAAAAAAAAAGTGAAATTAATTTTATTAGATCTTGTAATCATACTCCAGAATTTCCAGAGTTTTCAAGCATGCTACATATTGAAAATAGAACCAAGACTATATGATTTCCTTACTAATTTTTTTAACCCTTTAAAAAAAAAAAAAAAAAAAAAGGTATTAATTGATAATTTATTTTTTAAAGCAATTTCAATCAAATAATTTAATAGAATTTCATAGAATGATTTCATAGAATCAACCAGGTTGGAAGAGACCTCCAAGATCATCCAGGCCAACCTAGCACCCAGCCCTAGCCAGTCAACTAGACCATGGCACTGAGTGCCTCATCCAGGCTTTTCTTGAACACCTCCAGGGACGGTGCCTCCACCACCTTCCTGGGCAGCCCATTCCAATGCCAATCACTCTCTCTGGGAAGAACTTCCTCCTAACTTCCAGCCTAGACCTCCCCTAGCACAACTTGAGACTGTGTCCTCTTGTTCTGTTGCTGGTTGTCTGGGAGAAGAGACCAACTCCCACCTGGCTACAACCTCCCTTCAGGTAGTTGTAGACAGCAATAAGGTCCCCCCTGAGCCTCCTCTTCTCCAGGCTAAAAAAACTCAGCTCCTTCAGCCTCTCCTCATAGGGTTTGTGTTCCAGGCCCCTCACTAACTTTGTCGCCCTTCTCTGGACACGTTCCAGCACCTCAACATCTCTCTGGAATTCAAATAAAAAATACATAATATTTTCTGAGAAAATAGTCTTTCTATTCCCTTTTCAGAAACAGTTTAATAGAGGAATAATGTCATCCCATATAAAAATCATCCAGTTTTATACCACACAGACACAATGAAAAAAAAAGGTAAAATACTTTATAAATGCCACAATTACACTTGTTGCCTTGCAAAAGTTTCAAAATGGCTGAAGATGGTATTTGCAACTCCTGACATGGGATTTAACTGTTGGTCACGAACTGCAAACTTGAGCAGATGCAAAACTGCATATGAATAAAGGTAAATTTTCTAGCTTATACTTCTTAATTTAAAATGATCAAGCAAATATTTCTAGGCATGCCTCCTACTCTCCTGGATACTCCTCCTACTCCTCTTACCCTCTTGACCCGTTCTGTTGTGGTCATTGAAGACATTCCTAGTAGTGCAAAGAAATTCCAGAAAATAAACGTAAATATGTGGCAAAATGAATTTATTTACCAAAGAAATCTAATTATTGCTTACACTTTTCTCAGTGATGACAGAGACTGGTAGTGAATGGTGCCACGTCCAGTTGGCAGCCAGTCACTAGTGGTGTGGCCCAAGGACCAGTGCTGGGCCCAGTCCTGTTCAATATCTTTATTGACGATCTGGATCAGTGAATTGAGTCCATCAGCAGTAAGTTTGCAGATGACACCAAGCTAGGAGCAGGTGTTGATCTGTTGGAAGGTAGGAGAGCCCTGCAGAGGGACCTGGACAGGCTGGAAGGGTGGGCAGAGACCAGTGGGATGAGATTGAACAAGGCCAAGTGCAGGGTTCTGCACTTCGGCCACAGTAACGCCAAGCAGCGCTATAGGCTGGGGACTGAGTGGCTGGAGAGAAGCCAGGCAGAAGGGGACCTGGGGGTATTGGTAGATAGTGACTGTACATGAGCCATCAGTGTGCCCAGATGGCCAAGAGAGCCAATGGCATCCTGGCCTGCATCAGGAACAGTGTGGCCAGCAGGACAAGGGAGGTTATTCTTCCCCTGTACTCAGCACTGGTCAGGCCACACCTTGAGTACTGTGTCCAGTTCTGGGCCCCTCAATTCAAGAGAGATGTTGAGGTGATGGAATGTGCCCAGAGAAGGGCAACAAAGCTGGTGAGAGGCCTGGGACACAAACCCTATGTGGAGAGGCTGAGGGAGCTGGGGGTGTTTAGCCTGGAGAAGAGGAGGCTCAGGGGTGATCTTATTACTGTCTACAACTACCTGAAGAGGCATTGTAGCCAGGTGGGAGTTGGTCTCTTCTCCCAGACAAGCAGCAACAGAACAAGAGGACACAGTCTCAAGTTGTGCTAGGGGAGGTATAGGCTGGATGTTAGGAGGAAGTTCTTCCCAGAGAGAGTGATTGGCATTGGAATGGGCTGCCCAGGGAGGTGGTGGAGGCACCGTCCCTGGAGGTGTTCAAGAAAAGCCTGGATGAGGCACTTAGTGCCATGGTCTAGTTGACTGGCTAGGGCTGGGTGCTAGGTTGGCCTGGATGATCTTGGAGGTCTCTTCCAGCCTGGTTGATTCTATGATTCTATGATTCTATTTTATTTGCTGAATGCATTATTTTTTTTTTACATCCGTTACTGCACCAGATCTTCCAGCTGTTTGAGATTCTGAGGTTGTTGAACACTAATAATTAAAAAACAAAAGGGAAAGAGAAAAAATAAGTAAAACCAATATAAAGGCAAATAGAAATAAAAATGTCTTAATGCAATACTCTTCTGGAACAGGTATGATTTTAGCTTGACTGCTCATTTCACAACAGCAGAGGCAGCTAAGAATCAGACTGCTGGCCAGCCCTTCTGAAGCACTGCCAAGTCATTACATCATCTGTGCTTTGCTTCAGGACTCTGCTCACACAAAGAAAATACGTGCTTGAGGAAGGTTAAAATATCAGAAAGTTTTACTTCACTATAAAAAGTAACAAATATCAATTATGTTACTATGTGTGTGTATATATATATATATACACACACACACATATATATATATATATATATATATATATATATATATATATATATATATAAAATCTTCCTGTGTGCACTCCTCTTCCATTATAAAACATCCAACTGGGAAGTGAACAACAAATTCCATTCCCCCCTACCCTCCCCCTCTTTTTTATTTTTTTACTGTCACAATGAACAGATTCTCAGCTTTCAGGGAGAAATGCCATCTTCCTTTCCTTTATTAGAGTTTTATACATTGTGGTTATTTGCCCATTATTGAATAGGCCATTTCTATGGTTTGCACTTGCAAGTTGAAAGATCTCCTATTTAAAAGGCATAAAAATGAAGGTTTTGAAGGAGTGTTTATACAATGTTTCTATTCTAGTGGCTGAAAGGCAGTATTTTTTAATATGCAGTTTAATTTTTTTTATATCAAGTTGAGTCTTTTACAGATACATTTCATTAAACCTCCAAGACTTTCCTGCTTACCTCATTAAATTCCATTATCAAAGTTACCAGTCTGTGGCTTAAAGGCTTAAAGTTGTCCTACTAATAATTCAGCAGTTTCATTCAGTACCAAGCACAATTTAACATGAAACATAGCTATTTTCTCTGCCAGATATAAATCTTATAGCTGGAAATGATTAAAAAATTGCAAAATTCCTGTCCATCTGACAAGCACTGACTTTCATGATATGATCTATCTAAGAAATAAAACCAAAACCAAATAGAAGTAGCATAACACCAAGAAGGGTGATATTTAGAGGATCAAACAGAGGTAGACAAACCCAGTTTTCTCTACTCACTTGAGTAAGTGAATACATCTCAGCCTTGAACTTAGGTTTTCAATCAGACAAAAATCACAGTTTTTTTCCCTGTCAGACCTTACCCTAACTTTCAAATATACAGTCAAAGAACAAAGACAACATGTACAGGATTTAAGGAACAAACTCCTATGTACTGATTTTGATTCCCAAAAATTTAATGTGCTTACCTCTTTTTTCCTCATGGAGAAATAGGATTTGTTTCTCTTTCTAGAAAACCCTTAAACTGGTATACTTCTTGACAACAAAGTAGTCCTTATGGTATTTCAAAGTGGATTTAAAAATTTGTGTGACCTGACTTAGCCATGTGGATAGTAACCATCTGGACTTCTCAACAAATCAATATGCATCAAGTAATGAAGACAGAATTCTGAAAGTAAAAGGAAGTGTTTGCAGTCACTAAGCTTCTTAACCACCTTCTAGTTGAAAGGTATTGAGTTAGAATAATGTCTTCTATACTTGCAATAATCCCCACACTTAGATACATGTTCCAGTTTTGATATAGCCATGAGAGCCCCTTCCAGTAAAACAAATTTGCCATCACAGTCAACACATATCACAGTATCACAGTATCACAGTATCATCAAGGTTGGAAGAGACCTCATAGATCATCAAGTCCAACCCTTTACCACAGAGCTCAAGGCTAGACCATGGCACCAAGTGCCACGTCCAATCCTGCCTTGAACAGCTCCAGGGATGGTGACTCCACTACCTCCCCAGGCAGCCCATTCCATTGTCCAATGACTCTCTCAGTGAAGAACTTTCTCCTCACCTCCAGCCTAAATTTCCCCTGGCATAGCTTGAGGCTGTCCCCCCTTGTTCTGGCTCTGGCCGCCTGAGAGAAGAGAGCAACCTCCTCCTGGCTACAACCTCCCCTCAGGTAGTTGTAGACTATATATCACATATATATCACATATATATCTTGGCATTATAAATGATCTAGCTGTATTATTGCCTTATTTATTCTTATGCTGAAGTGACATACTTTCTCTTGAGTGAGAGTGGACTGCCTACATGTTAAAGTCTCAATGCTAATCTCTCTGAGGATGGTGGACATGTCATGTCCTCTATGCATCTTCAAAATTACACTTAAAAGAAGATCCACTGGTTTAGTCCTCTCGTGGTTGCAGGGTTAGTTGCCAAAAAAACTGACATGTCTCAGATGCAGTGAAGGGACTGGAATTATTTGCTCCATTCAGTATAGTGTGGCTATTATATGTAGGTAAATCGATGGTGCTAGTTATGTTCCCTAAACCTACATGATTGTTTTGGCAAAGCATTCCACTCTGGCTAAGAAATCCTAATTCTTCTCTAAAGTTTTTATTTTTTAAAAGGAAGTGCAGAGTCCTTTCTCTGGATATCTGAATGATGAATATGAGTGGGAAACTGCTTTCAGTATCAGAATCTGGTGACTATAAGCAATAATTAGACCACAGGGTTCTTCTCTGTTATTTCCTGAGATGCTGCATCTAGAGCCATTCTGTTGAGCGTTTTAAATTTGGATTTCTAATCATAACTTAGCCAAAACTCAGTGTAGTAGGCAAAATCTTCTTTAGAGTCTTTGTGGCCTACTGTTCTGCCAGTTAGTTTTATGTGGTCCCATCATTACTCTCACTGTTCTTGCATTTTACAGAAAGTTGTTCTGACTGAAAGGAAGCATCACTTTGTTAACTGACAAATGCAACAGAACATTGTCCAAAGATGGATCAGAATCTTCCCTACTCTCAACCTCAAAACAATCAAGTGACAGCATTGGAATGGGCTGCCCAGGGAGGTGGTGGAGGCACTGTCCCTGGGGGTCTTCAAGAAAAGACTGGATGAGGCACTTAGTGCCATGGTCTAGTTGATTGGTTAGGGCTGGGTGCTAGGTTGGACTGGATGATCTTGGAGGTCTCTTCCAACCTGGCTGATTCTATGATTCTATGATTCTGGATGCTTCTGGTAAATTATATGTGAATGGTAAGGCAACACCTCCTTCCTTCCCCCCTAGTCACTCTGTAAATGCAAATTTTTAGGTTAGAAATGTTGTCATCTTTTTTCTATTCAATCCAAAGTAAACAAAACATGTAAATTCCTTAAACAGGCTACCTGAACCAAACAAGAGTAGAAATGAATTATTAGTGTTTGTCCACCAGGGCACAGTACAACACTTTTCTGTGCTACTTGGATTCCTCATGTGTCTTGAGAATGACAGATACTACAAACGATTTTATTTCTCATCTTGGAACAAAATGTTCCTCTAGATCATCTGTGGGGATGTTACAACTTCTAACCCGTTATGTGTTATGGAAATGCTTAACTTGCTGGTGATGAAAAGCTCTCCAGTTTTTAAAATTACATTCTCTCTGCTGATGAGTTACATAACAGTGCTCTGCTCCTGCCAACCTTCTCATTTTTCCTTTGCTGTTTTCATAACACCTCCTTGAAAATGAGAAATTTTTGCCCAACGTGAACTGATGGTGCAATTTGGGCAAGATTATGTTATTGAGACCCTAGAGAAATTCAAGTCCAACGATTGAGAGCCAGCAGTTGAGCTGCCTTGTGATGTGCATATAGTTAAGGTATGACTGGAGATGGATCACAGAATTTACACGTGACATTACTTAGACTTCCATTGAAAAGTTGAACAGTGGCAGTAGGAAAGAGAGGAACCAACAAGGAAACCTCATGGTGGGACCTAGCTAGATTAGGAACAGAGTTTAGCGTTAAGGTCTTAGACACTGTATAGTTATAGACCTGACATATTTCTTTTGCACAAGTAAAGTGATTTCTGTTATTTATGAAAGATTTCCATTCCAAAGCAAATGAATAGTAAATTTTAATTAATAGTTTATTTCCTTAGGTCTAATGTCCTTCAGATAATATCTGGGGCTTTGTTAGAACCTCTTCATTACACAATTCCAGGGCTGCAACTGGAAATTGTAAATAAGTGTGGAAGTTTAAGGCACTACATAGAAGTACATATTGCACACAATTCATTTTGGGGGTAATTTTAAAGACACTGTTGATTATGAGTTTCCCTTTTAAGACATTACTGTAAAGACTGTGAAAGTATTTTTATACCTCAGCTCCTGACAATACACAGTAGTGTTCATACACAGTACTTCCTGAAACAGGTGTAATGCAAAGAAAGAGGTTTTTTAAGACATTAAAGAAGATCTATGTAAACAATATAAAAACAGATACGCAGATCTTAGCCTTGATCAGAGAGGTAGAGAGGCAAGTACTGTATAAAGAATTTCATATCCTTGAAGGAATAATTAATAAAGTCTTTGATAATGCATCAAGTCTCTAAGCTGTGACCATGTTACTGAATGATGGAGTTTGGAGGGTGTGCAGCTGAGGTACGTATCTGCCAATGCACCATCTAAATGGACAGCTGGTAAAAAGGAATATGCCACTCCTATTCATTTATAAAAGTCAAAATACACCTACAAGGACCCTGGTGATTAATTTTATAGACACTCAGACCCTGAAGTAGAGTTCAAGGGGAGTAGTGATCAGTTAAATAAAATGAGCTATATCCATGAAGGACTGTGTAGGTTAAAAGCAAATTTTTGACATCATTTATGACATTATGGGAAATAAGTTTAATGATTCACGAAAAATACATGAAATATGGTAATGTTTTGTATCGGTGACTAACCTTGCCTCTGTGTTCTGAACCTTTTCTTCCCCTTTGATCCAGGACATCTCCAAGAACAGCATGCTGTTTAGGTAATAAGCAGTGTATGGGTGTATGAAGGCATGAACACCAATGTCAGCAGGAGAAAGTAAAGGTAATGATTAGGTAATATTTTTTTAAGTGACAAAATATAGCTTTTCGTCCTTCTAGCACATGTTAAAACTTGGGATATCATCACGGCTCCTTTCTGATTCTCCTACTAAATTTTGGGGCTGTAACTAGAAATAAAGCTCAGGAAGACCATGATTTCAAACCAGGAGCATACACTGCTTAAAAGCAGCTTAAAGTTATGTATTACATTTCTAGAAATCCTTTAAACTTGATGCAGGAGATTTTACAATAATATCTTCAAAGTTTGGGAGATGGTTTCAAATTATCTCTCTCTTCTGTCTCAAGTGCATTTCAGCCCAAATGTGTATCGGGTCTTGTAAGATTTCAGAACATAAGAGAAAGGGAAAAAGCATTGACTTTTCACAACGCTGGAGGAAATATGGCAATAGGCACCTGATAAATTTTTGAGTTTCATGCTGGTAGTAGACGTTCCTATTTACAGGTTGTTGCAAAATCAAAGTGTAACAGATATCAGAAACACTAATGAAGGCATTCAGAATATTTTATTATTATTTTAAAAGAAATGTTTCTTGACAGATCATATTTTTCTCCAGGCAATGAGGAAAAATCAGTTTGAAATACTCCTCAGTGCACCGTAGCTCAGTGACTGAGTGGGAATAGCATGTTCTCAGTAACTCTGCAAGTAATCTGCAAACAACCAGCAAATGGATAGAAGTCCTTTTTCCTTTCTTTGTATGGCCTGTGTTAAATTAAAATGTCATTACAAGTGGAATCTTTGGTGTCTCTTTTTAATTGTTCCCAGATCTTCGGAAGTCATTCTTTGTCAGCGGCAGTTTTGCATTAGTTTGTATTACTGGGTGGGCCAGTACTAAACAAAGGGATTCTGTTCTGAATGGAGGCTCTGTAAAATTAACATGATGTGAATTCTGTGCTTTGTTCCATGAAATTTCCATACCAATGTACACAGATTACAACTGAAACTATGTACCTTCTGGCTGCCAGTTCTCAAGCAGAGAGTTGAGCATCAAACCGATTTTAATGCAACAAAGCACACAAGGGAATCTCTTTTTCTCAGTTGGGTCTACAGGAATAACTAGACTGAAAAGCATAATGAACTCATTTGGGTCAGCAGAAAAGCATATGCATATATACAAGTATTGGTAGTCATAGGAAAATTTGCCTAAGATGCAAAAGACATATTTTCTTTTGAGACTTCTGTAATAGTTAGATCAACCCTTTTCATCACCTTATGACATTGATAGGGCTCAGTAGATCACTGTGTTTGCATGTGACTTTAATTCTTTGCAAAGAATCGAGTCTAGCACTCAATTGTCTCTGTCTTCCCTGCTGATGAGGAAACAAGTAGACCTGAACTATGAAAGAAATGATGAAAGTGAACAGAATGTGTTGACACTCTTATAATTCTAACTGATCTCAGCAGAGAAGTGTCTCATGATCAGCTGTGGTGAGGTGCCAGCCCCCCTCTATAGAAAAGTCAGTCATTTAGGTTCTCAGAAGGCTTTCATGACATATGCCTGGCTACATTGCACCTTGCTAGTTACTCAGAACCCAGACAAATGTGAAGCCAAGAAGCACTCAGGCAAAGATCAGGAAAAGCCTCTGTGATCTTATGCCCTACTTACTATTGCTGCTTAGCTTTCTTTCTGTCATTTGCCATTAAATGTCTCACACAGGTGGCAAAAACTGACAGCAATATGAGGATGATCACTGAAAAGAATGTGCAAACATTAAAGATAGGTGAAAGCAGTTAGGTTATTTATTTTTAAACACATAAATCTTCTCTGAGTGCTTACACTGAGAGATAGATCTTTCCTGCCTGGCTGAGTTAGAATAGCTTCTGCAGTGTGTTCCAGAAGTTGTTGAGGAAGAAGTCCACAGCAGATATGGAGTAAACCATTGATTGTGTCTCCATTAGGCAAAAGAGTAGCACTTAACAGAGGAATGTGCCCTTTTGGCTGTGGAGTGGAATGATATGTACTAAGACTGCTGAATTCTTGTTATGAGAACTGCACTCGATTTGGAAGAGCTGATTTTTTATGTCTGCACGTAGATAGTGGTGTGTAAGTTAGGTGAGAAAGCCTTGCCGCTTGGCATTTCAGGAGTAGGTTGAAGTTGCTCTTGAGGCAGCACTGCTTGTATTGATTATATATCTCTATTTACTATAATCAGATCTGGAGAAGAGCAGGTAGGCACCCAGATGTAATTGTCTTGGTTTGAAGACAACTTATAGAATAATTTGTCCAGTCAGGGTCTCATGTAGCTCAAGAAAGAAATCTGAAAGGTAAAAATGGATAGACATGTCCTAAATAAGAGTCTTAGCAAATAGACAAGTAAGAATTGAATTACATGTGGGTACATGTGGTGGAGGGGCAGCAGGCCCAAAACTGAGGCCTCTCTATGCCTCCACATGCCTGGACATGTTTTTCTGCCAGGACCTATGGCAGTAAACAGGTTGTGCAACACACACACGCCCAGTCCGTGTACCCCTGGAGTCCACCCAGGTAATCTCCTAATCGGGAGGGTCCAGGCAAACAGCTGCTGCCTATTAAGGTAAGGTTTTGGCTTACTGCCAACCTGATTGGTCACTTTAGATGGCCAAATGAGCCATGAATCTAGGCTCAGAGTCTATAAAGAGAGGTGCAAAGGAGAACTACTTGTTCAGAAAGTTCAGAGCATTCAGAGTGTTTAGAGGATCAAGCTCAGCTCTCTGATCCCTATAGCAGCACCCTGCTGCCCTAACCTGCTTGCATGGCCTAGACACAGGATCAGGCCTCACTTGCAAACATTACTGAGGCTCACACCTCTTGCATTGATCTCAAGGCACAGTTAAGCTGTCTGCTAATCCTCTGAGAAGCAGAGCGCCTGCACGCCTGCACTTGATACATATATGGGGAGCCGAGAGCCCCTGCCTAAGCCTAGAGCAGCTGTACATACTGGCTTGCTGTCTTGATTTATCTACGGAGCTCAAGTCTCCCTGCAGCCCGGCACACTGCTTGCCAGCTGTCCTGTAAGTCTGGAAAATTCTAGGCTCAGCAGACCCTTTCCAGATAGTCTGCAAACACAGACTGCTAGCTGTGAGACGACTGTGCTAAAAGCTGCATGAACAAATCCTTCTCCTGCACCTGGAAATCCTGCCCTGGACACAGCATCCAGAAGAAGCAGCAGCACCAAGGCAGAGACCACTTCGCCAGGAGAGAAGGGCAGAGAAATCCTGTTTACCCCAGAGACTGGGAACACTTATCACTCTCTGCTAGCCGGGACAGATTCCAGCTTCAACAAGATCCCAACACTGGGCACTGCTGTGACACAATCCCGGGAGGGTGATTAATAATTAATACTTAAGAGGAACACATTTAAGCAAGCTTTAATTCCTTTGTAACATAAGTTACCTCTGTCTTAAGAGCAGACACAGTTTCAGCCCTTGCTGGGCAAACAGTATGGTTGTTAAGAGGCATTAAGCCTAAGGGAATCTTTCTCTCTGTCTGTAGTTGTTGATAATTTGATATTTCCATTTAATAATCCAATCCCTGTAAATATATCCCAACTGTTTTCATAATCTTGCACATACAAACTTGATTACATGGTGGTTGGGAGTGGTGCAAATTTGTAAATATTAATTTTAATAAATAATTTTATAAAAAATTAATACCACCTCAAATTAATTTCTCACCTCCCCCTAACAGAGGAGGAATAAGAGAAATTCCCTCCACGACAGTACACTATCTTGTCTCACCTTGTGCAGAGGGAATTTGTGGAGGGAGATCACTAGGGATACAAAGCATGTGGTAGATGAAGGAATATGCATAATTTTTCAATGTGTTGATATACACATTTACAAGTTGGGTCATGGATGCTCAAAACACAGAAATTAGTGGAAAATCTATGAGTTTTTATGCAAGCATCTGATACTCATTTTAAAAACAAGGATCATGAGCAGTCCCTGTGAGATGAAAAAATAGGAAGAGACTGCCCAATGCAAACTTAATCTTCTGTGTAAAATTAGTGTTTATTCGTTGTGATTTTGTGATTTAATCAGCCAATTGCAGTGACAATGACATCAAAAATTAAATATTGCTCAAAAAAGTGAAATCTTAGATAAAAGAGATAATTTTTTTTTTTTTTAAACAGGAGATGGAAGTAATCTATCAAGTTGTATTATGAAACTCATCTGACAGAGTGAAGTAAATGCTGTACACAATTTACACGTATATACAGTAAGTCATAAAATTATTCTTCTGAGCTAATTCATAAAAAGATTAAATGGAATAGTCTCATGAGAAAGAGTAGAAGACATTGAACATTTTCTTCAGAAGAGCTTTTATCTTTTCCCTGGAACAAAGAAAGGTGCTGAGCATGCAGAGCGTACAGCACATTACTTTTTAAAGCCACTACGATTTTTCTTCGTCTTAGTCTTCTTTACATGGCAATCACTTAAATTATTAAGAACTACTGGAAAAGCTTCTTCAGAGCATCTGTTGAGAGTAGAGGTAAAATAGTGCAGGTGTGTACTTGTGAGAACCTTCAAGAAGTGTTGCTTCCTATCCTGCTATACATGTAAGAATTTGGCCAAATATTCTCCTATAACATTATCACTCCACAAGTAGACTACTTAGAAAGAAAAGATGAAACAAAACCAATCTATTTTTTTTCTAGAGCTGATTTACAGATTTTACACTGTCATGTGAACTGCAGACTATTTCTGAAGCCCACTTGTTATTCTCTGCTATTCGATGGTATTTTTGACGCATTGGACAGAACCGGGGACAAATCAGTCATGTAAATACATGCTCTGAAACAATGCCCAACAGGCTTGAGAGTTTAGGAGTGCAGCTGTCACTGCTTCTCTGCCTCCTTTTCTTCAACAAAAATGAAATTAAGATGAGCATAATTGGAGAAAAAAAAAAAAAGGGTTACCGACAAATTTGACATTTTAAAGGGTACATGTTCAGTAAACAGACCAGAGACTTAGAGTTGTTCTTATACCTAAGAATTATCAGAGATCTGCAAGTATGTGAGAAAAAAACACAGACCAGGGAACTGGCAGAGGAAACTGAAGAAAAATTAATGAAATATGAAACTGATTTTTTCCTTCTTACATGACAAAGGCTGCTGACAAAAAAACAAACAAACAAAAAACCCCCCAAAACCCCCTGCAGATTATGTAATAATAAATAATACCTTAATTTTGTATTACTAAAAGAGGCTAACATAACATCTGTTTTCCAGTCATTTTTCCATGTGAACAAGTTCTGTGAAAATTTACAGTGTCCTTTGATTGTGACACCAGTATCTAGAGGTTAGTTTTTATTAATTAAAAAGCTTTTATCTACCATTAAGGTTAGTGTATCTACTGCCCTACTTATGGTGGCAACAATGTGACTGACAAGAGAATTAATTTTTATCTCGGAGAGTGGGTGTGTGAAATGAGCTGGTAAAAGCAGAGAGTCAGGTGCTATCCAAACTAGTACTCCCACTCCATTTTCACTCTGCAGTTTAGTCAGATTGTAGCTTTTGACACAATATTTGTGTTCCCAAGAACTTGGTTTAGGGTTATTTTTACATCTTGGATTAAAGTTCCTTTCGGAGGAAGAAAAAGATTGGAGTGTCAAAATGATTGAAATGGTTCTTTTTGACTCTGTGTACCACAAATTTTCAATTTTTCATTTCAAAGACTTTCTATTCTCCAGTCTTTCACCTCTCCACTACTCACCCCCCCCATCCCTCACCATTGTATAAACTCCTTTATCCATGCTAAGCTTGAAAGGGTTCTGAGCAATGTCTGTTTAACCTAATCTTAAATATTCTCAGAAACTGGGATTTTATATCATAACAGCTTTGATTATTGCAGAGGTTAACCATGGTTGGAAAGGTTTACTTAACAGCTAACCTAAACCTACTAAACTTATAACTTAGGCTGTACAGAGTGGAACTAAAACCCAATTATTATTAACTGTTTCTTTTGAAGTTGTGAGGAATATTATTGTGTCCTTGTTCTGTCTTCCCCTTTTTATAGGTGAAAATAATGTAAAAAGCAATTTAAAAAGTCAAAGACAACATGAAAGATCGTGTTGCATGCACTTTTCAAGAGTATGTCACTACATTTACTTTGTAAGGATAAGATAAAGCAGCACTGATTGTCCAGAAGGAGTGTTCATGTGTCTTTTTCTATCAAGAAAGAAACTATGTATTTTAAAATAGCTGTCAGGCGTCCTTGACAAAGAGCAAGACTGGATTTAAGTGCTATAAATTTCTCTGTGTCTGGTTTTCTCCTCTCATTACATCACTCCATCATCTCTGTCTTTCCAGTTGCCATCATTTTATTTCTACAAGAGAAAAACTTAGGTAAATAATAATTTCTTTTCCACTTCTTTCAGAATAGTTCACAATTAGGTAACCCAATCAAAGAAGAAAAAAAACAAAACCAAAATCCAAAACCAACTCACCTCAGCGTTTAGTTGAGTAATGAAGCAAAAAATGTTGGAAATAATTAATGCCACACATTCAGATGTGTAATGGAGTGGCTATTTTACAAAACTTGCTTATGTTAGTATTTTGACGTTAGTTTATTTGTTTATTCATTTGTTTATTTAGTTGTTAAAATATTCTCAAACAGTTTTATAGTACTATCTTCATAATGTTTGTGATTAATTCCAGTGACAAGGCCTCAGGGCTCCATTTGGTAGGTAAGTGGCTTGAGCTTAGTGTCAAGGTCAGCACTGATTTTAGGGTTGGTTTGAATGGCATCTCTCAGATGAGCTCACCATATTCTTTAAGTTTCCACATAGTGCCATATGGGAGACTTTATGTTTACAAATACAGTGATTTAATGCTGCAGCTAATCATCTTTCACAAAAGGCTTTCAAGTAAAAAGAAATCATGGTGTATTTTCAAGTTTTCACAGTTTGGTGCTTTTCAGGGAAGGAAAAACAATACAGTTAGTAGTTAAAAAGCATTTTTTTTGCTGAAAGTGATTTTTTATTTTATCCCTCTTTGTTTCTATATTTTGTTTTTGTTATCACTGCACTGAAGTATTGAAAAGAGCATTGCTATAAATGTAAAGGTTTGCTTTCTAATGCTGGCACTGAAACTCAGTTGTTGGTGCATCAGTTTTAATAATATTTATACTGTCTATAGTCAATTATTATGGATTAAGAGATAAAGAGGGAGTAGTCTTTAAATTTGTATGAAGTCATTTGAGAACCCAGTTCTTACATCAAGGCCAGAACTTGTGGGTGATACAAAGTGACCTTTCAGAACAAGCATATGGATTGTAATGCTGTAATATATCCATCGTCTCCTCTGAGTACTAACCTGTATCCTTTAGGCTGGCTTTCTCTAACTGGAACTTGTTAGCATTTGATATCCTTATGCCTTAATCTGACAAAATGAATAATCCTTTGCATCTTCCCTTTTTATAGATCTTTCTAGTCTGTAGTTGTTACCTCCTAGGTGAATTAAGTAGACGAATCTCTTCAGCTTTTAAGACTGTTTTGAGAGGTCTGTATCATTAGGGTGGCTCCTGTTGAATCACCTTGTTAAATCATTCACCTCTTTCCCATCTCTGGATGTTAGTATCAAAACTCAAAATGATACTTCTGGAACAAAAGGAGACATTTTAGATATGAGGCCATTAGTTAGTTCAGGCATATTCTATGTCTTGTGTATGTTTTTGAGAAAGAATATGTTAAAAATGGTAGGTAGCTTTTGTGGTTGCAAACATATATATCAGAGTGATGCTTACACTAATTCTTCATTAAGAATATTAAATTTTGAATTCCTGCATTTAAAAGATAAAAGTTATAAATTAAAGAGTGTAATCACACTGTAGTTATGCAGTGCTGTGGTAGAGAGTTATATTTACATTGATTTCAGATCAGATTAGAAGTGCAATTCTGTGCTTTACTGCCCTTCTGAGAAAGAAAAAAAAATGTATTTCCTTGCATCCCACATATAAAAAATGTGAAGTAAATTCAGGTCATAGAAATGTGATGATATTCACTATGTTCTGTTAATTCAAATCATTGTAGGCCTAATGTTTACTTCAATTGTTCTATTCCCCTACTTCATAAGAGATCTTTCTGAGTTGGTATGAAGTGCAAACAAACAAACAAACAATTAGACTCCAAATAACCAGATTTAAATGCAACAAGTTTAAGATTTTGCCTACCAGAGTTAACTGAGAACACTGGAAGCACTAGGAGACCTGAAACCTCACAGAAAATGCAGTACAAGGAGCATTTTGAAGGTCATTGCCTTTTGAGTGCGGCAAACAACTGCAGAATCTGCATTTGGGGTTTTAGATTTTAGCTTCAAGGTTTATTCAAAATATTAATATGTTTTTGCTGTAGAGAAGGCTGCTACATAAATACAGTATTGAATGATGTTTGGCTGTCACACAGAGTACAAAACTGAGGAGAACATAAAATTGCAATAATTACAGTATTTAATAAATCAGGAACATTATATGCATCCATACTTTTGCACCTCTTTTTGTGCTTCTGGATACCATGCTTTGACACACAGTGCTGTGCAGTATTTATTATTGAGTATTATGACTTTATCATAAGACTTTCATCTTTTTCTGTTTAGAAAGCGTTCAACACCCTGGGCCTAACAGCAGAAATTGCTGTAGCTGTGCTAGCTTCACCAGCACCATATGAATTCTCAGTAGCTGTGGACTTGGCTCTCCAAGTTTTTGTGAGGGTGATATAGACCAGGCAGTCATTATATTTTGCAGATGTAGCTTTCAGGTAGCTGCTGCATATAGTATGGATTGTGAAGCACTTAACATAGTACAGAGGACAGGGCTTTCCTCCTTGTTGAATAAAAGTAAATTTTACCTTCATTGTCTTGAAAGTATGTACTGCATTTCCATAGCCTGAGTATCTTGTTCAGTCTACGTACTAAGATGAGAGTGAATCTTCTAATTTAGGAGAAATGTTATGAGCTGATCCATGATGAATGCACCTTTGGTTATTATTTAGGCAGCGTGATTTGTTAATCTGCCAACGTCTATGCATATCTCCTTCACTGGGAAAAGCAAACAGTGAATTAAATACAGACATACTTGAGTACATGAGATATCCCAGTTGCATTGCACAGTTCTGATGCTTGATACAATGGACTCAAGGTGGCCCTGGCTGCTACCATGGACTGCCTTTCTTCCTCTCTCCCTCTTGCAGAAGACGCACTCTCTCCTTCTCAGTGAATTAATTTCAGAAAAGGTAAAAAGACTTCCATGAGAAGGCAAAATGCAATTCATATGTATTAACCACCGGTGGAGCACCTGGGTAAAATGACTCTTTGTTCACCAGTATGGTTAGATGGTCATAGTCCGCTCTGTTTCCGTGATGCAGAGACTTATATGCATTCTTGCAAGAGGCGTGCTCCACTAAGATTGGTTACATATAGAGGGTACAGGGTTACATGTATGGCATGGATAAGGTAATATAACATAACAATCTGAGGGTCAGCTGGTTAACTGGCTGGTTAACTCTGCCCTCCTGCAGTTGGCACTCCACCCCCTGCAGCTGCATGTAGGGGGAACTACCCAGTGCCTGGTATCTTAACTCCAAGATGGATTCAAGGACGCTCCCAGCACGGGTTGCTCATGTTTATCATTTTGTGTCCAACACATATGCAATTACAATTCAGAAGTGTCTGAGCCTCAAAACCACATGAGAAGAAATTGTCATGAGGAGCAACATACAAAATGGCAAAGTCCTACAACATTTGCTGCTTGCAACAAAGATCCTAGTTCAGCTTAGGAACACAGCTCCCACCACTAGCGTATAACTATATGCAAAACTCATTGCAAATAACCAGCTGCAAACAAGTGTATTGTATACATATTGTCTTCCAAATATTTTGCTCCTGTGTCCTGGCTGCCAGGGAATGACAATCATAGCATAAACATGTCATTGATAATTTGTCAGTTTCCCTTACTAATGACAGCAACTGTGATTATCAAAAACAATTAAAAAATTATTAATATCTGTCACTTAGAAGTTCATTGAAGAGTTCACTTTAATAATCAACAAACACAGCACTGTTTGCAGATCAGCAATGGAATATTGGAAAGATCAGTGTGGTTAGTTGACACTGGTAAATATAATCCAGACCACCTAAAAACACAACTCAAAAAATCACTTTCATTGAACTGTATTTTTTTCCTACTTTAACTCCTCCCAATTAGCCCTTTTACTATCAGAATGAAACTCAGGCTTTTAAAAAGATGTGAGCTATCACTGTGTTCTAGTGTGTGAAAATCATGTAAACTCCATGACATTTTCATTTGATTAAAGCTGCTTCATGATCTTAAAACAAGAACAACAACCTCAAGAAAACCAAACCAAACTAAACCAAACTTGCTGTCATGTTTTGGAGAAAACCTCAAAGAATAAGAAAGGCATGAGACATGTGAGACTGGTGTCACTCTTACTGTGGCTTGAAAGGTCTCAATATGATGCACACACTGTATATATTCACTAGTGCTTCACACTGCAAGGTAAGTGTAACAGTAACTTGAGCCACAAAAAGAAGAAATCAATTTTCAGTACATATGAGGAGTTGAAGTTCTCAATGTGATGTTGTAATGAAGGCACTGAAAGCATTTTAGCATTTAAAACAACATCAGTTTGAGTGGAATTAACCTTTTCTAAGTAGTATTTCATTAGGTTGTGACTAGAATTTGTTTAGATAAAAAATGTAGTCTTTTCTTTCTCTTGGAAAGTATAGAAAAATCGTTCCTCAGTGTAAAGATTTTGTGACAAATAAATAAATAAAGGTGTTCTGATTAGGTCAATTTATGGATTTAGCAGTTAGCTGATCTGGTAATTCAAGGATTTTTTATCAATTAATGAGCAGCCATTTCTGAACAAATATCTGTATACTGGAAACTGTGTAGTAATAGTGCTTTTGCATCGTGATAGGGTACCTGGTCCTTGTAACAAATCCTGCTTAGCCACCTCAAACAACGACATGCACCCACACAGGTGAGTGTAATTGACTGCAGTCCTGGAGTGCTCTGTTGCAATGTCTATAGTTTGTAGAGGTCAGAGAGTCAAGAGAGTGATGAGACACAAAATGAAAATCTGAGCATTAGGCTAAGGTTGGCTACTGATCTCATTTGTACAGAGCAGCTTGAGGTGGGAAATTAGTCAAGAAAAAAATGTGTGACTTTTTTGTTCCTGTTTCTGAATTCATTAATAGAATTAAAAAAAAAAATCTGAAAGTTAGAAGGAAATACAAAATAGTGACAGAGAATAATGGATGTGCAAAGGATTAAGTTATGTATGCCTATGGGTTTGAGCTTACAAACTCCTAGATCTGTACTTTTCTAAAATTTTGATTGTTTATTTTTTGGTTCTACAAAGACTATTATTAACTACTTTTAATCTTATAGGAAGCATCACTTGAAACATAATGAGAGACTTGGCATCTAACTTTTCTTACCTTCAGTTTCATACTTTCTCTGTCTCAGCTAGATTCCCTCTGCACTTGATGAATAGAAGTTAATACTTGTGGAGAGTTGGTTAGTGTCTGTTTCTGACACCTATCTTACCATGGGCAAAACTGCCTGCTAGAAGCATGTTGATTGTAAAGGGAGGTGCAATGAATACTTTAAGAGTAGGTAGCTGGTTTGCAAAGAACATCTGAATTGACTCTCATCTTAATTGCAGCTCTTGGCACAGATTTTAAGAAAAATACAGTTGGGTTTTTTTTCCATATTGATTTATAGAGTGCTGAGAATAATGATAATAAAAAAAGTAGATAACCACTTCTGCAATAGACATCAATATACATTTATGAGGCAAAAATGAATCATTTCAGTCTCTCCTGGAAAAAAATAGCAAAATGAAGATGTTAACAGCTGAGAAGCACAATGAGCTTCTCCTCTCCAGGGCTGGCAAAATAAATTTATTATGCAGGTTCTTTCAATAAGAATAGCAGGAAACATTTTGTTTTGTGAATTGATAATGTATTAAGTTTAGAAATAGACTAAGAATGAGAAATCATGAGGGAAAAAGTAGAGTATAGCAGCAATTTGTTTTGAAAGGACTGAATTGTGAGCATCCTACTGACTTCTGTGGAAGACAGATTTTCCTCCTCAGTTTATAAGTAACGTAAAAAATAGATTTTGTATTAAATGATGAATAACAGAGATAGAACTAATTTTTCACAGTGCAAACAAAGCGCCAGTATTCAGAGGACTTTAGGACTGCAAAATTTTGAGATAGCTTGTTCAGCTCTCTGGAACTGAAAAATTAGTTTTCATTGTTCACCACTCATCACATAGGCAAAATGTGTGAAAAGCTGCTGCAGTGTAGAGTAAGCGTTCAGGAGAATGTGCCTCTGAGTAAACTTACCAAAAGAAATGAGGAAAAAGAATGACATATAAATGGCTAAGGCTGGATGAAAGGTTAATTATATGTACTGCTACTTAGTCATTTTTAAGTATAATTTGCCAAAGAAAACAAAAAATGAGATTTTCTGCCAGATTCACAGAAAAGATATATGATGATTTGCACTGACTGTTTGTACTGTGTTTTCTTGACATAAAAGTCAATTCGTTAAATTGTGCTGATCTGAATAATATGGAAAAAAAAAGGGAAAACAAACAAACAAACAAACAAAACACAAATGATGAAATATACCCTACAGCTTGTCATGAATTTCCTGAGTGTTTGTTCCAGGGAAGTAAAGTCATTTTGTTTCCAGGAACTGTTTTCAGGGAAGGATAATTTTACTTGAGATATTCTGTGAAAAGTGGGCATGATAGAAGTCAAGGCAATGGTGATAGAAGCCAAGGCAATGGTAACAGAAGCTGACAAGCAAAAGCAAAACCCTAAAATCATATGTCATACTTTAATGAAAGAGCTAACTTTCACAATCTGTCTCTAAGAAGAAATAGAGTAGTTTGACTTAGTACTGATTGGAATCATGAGTAAAGAATTTAGTTTATTTTGCTCTTCTTAAGGTGAGTTTTTTTTGTTTGTTTATATATATATGTATGTGTGTGTGTGTGTGTGCGTGCATATATATATGTATACGCATATAACCATCTGGGTGAAACTACTGTAGTTTGTCATATGATCTTTACTGACAAAACATTACAGAAATTTAAAACAAAGCCAATAACTAGTTACTTTTGTGACAAACAAATCAAAGACACAATTTTAGATAGACGTATAAAGCTTTAAACATTCATAAATTATCAGGTTTAGCTTTCAGGTCATCTTTGAACTCAAATCTATTATTTTGTAGCTATCCAGTTACAGGCCTTGCTGAAAGCTTTAATAGGATGTCTTGTTGTGGGAATCAAAAGAGGGAGTCAGCTAAATGTAATAAATGATGTATCTCTGGAGTGCATCCCTGGGTACTCTTGATGCAGTAAGACTGAGATTAGAAACACAGTGAATTGGTATTCTCGCTTTGAGTAACATTTACATGGAAGCAACATAACTTAGAACAAAGAACTGAAGTAGTCTGTGCCAAGATAGCCAAGACCTCACTATTACCTCACTGTTAACCAATAAGAATGTTAAAAACAGTATTTTACCCAATTACTGTATTCCATAACTTGTAGAATTACCACAACTAGTAGGACGGTATCTAAATGGCTTCTGTTTCAGATTCCACTACTATGTCCATATATCCTTGCATCACTGTTATTTTGTCTGTCACTAATGAATGTATATAGCAACATCTTACCTCAGCCTTGTGTCCTGTTCAATATCTTTATTGATGATCTGGATGAGAGGATTGAGTCCAGCATCAGTAAGTTTGCAGATGACACTAAGCTGGGAGCAGGTGTTGATCTGTTAAAGGGTAGGAGAGCCCTGCAGAGGGACCTAGACAGGCTGGATGGGTGGGCAGAGGCCAATGAGATGAGATTGAACAAGGCCAAGTGCAGGGTTCTTCACTTGGGCCACAGCAACCCTGGGCAGCGCTACAGGCCTGGGGCAGAGTGGCTGGAGAGCAGCCAGACAGAAGGGGACCTGGGGATACTGGTAGATAGTACTGAAGATGAGGCAGCAGTGTGCCCAGGTGGGCAGGAGAGCCAATGGCATCCTGGCCTGTATCAGCAACAGTGTGGCCAGTAGGACAAGGGAGGTTATTCTTCCCTTATACTCAACACTGGTCAGGCCACACCTTGAGTACTGTGTCCAGTTCTGGGCTCCTCAATTCAAGAGAGATGTTGAGATACTGGAACGTGTCCAGAGAAGGAAGACAAAGCTGTTGAGAGGCCTGGAACACAAACCCTATGAGGAGAGGCTGAGGGAGCTGGGGTTGTTTAGCCTGGAGAAGAGGAGGCTCAGGGGTGACCTCATTGCTGTCTACAACTACCTGAAGGGAGGCTGTAGTCAGGTGGGAGTTGGTCTCTTCTCCCAGGCAACCAGCAACAGGGGGGACAACCAGAACAAGGGGACGCAGTCTCAAGTTGTGCTGGGGGAAGCTTGACATTAGGAGGAAGTTCTTCCCAGAGAGAGTAATTTGCCATTGGAATGGGCTGCCCAGGGAGATGGTGGAGTCACCATCCCTGGAGGTGTTCAAGGAAAACCTAGATGAGGCGCTTAGTGCCATGGTCTAGTTGATTGGGTGGGGATTGGTGGTAGGTAGGACTGGATGATCCTGGAGGTCTCTTCCAACCTGGTTGATTCTATGATTAATTAATGGCAATTTCAAAGCTATCCCTTAGGTAGCATAATTGCTGACTAAAGTAAAACATGAAATAAACAGAAAAGCAATTAAACTCATATATAAAGCTTCAGAAACATGTGCAGAACTCAGAATCCCTGTGGGGAATTTCCCAGTAGGCAAATGTCTTTCCCAGTTGATGAAAATAGTTTTGACTACAGGAAGATGGAGATAAAAGGGTTTACATAGAAAAAAAAATTCTGAGCATTAAGTAAGTAGCTCAATAAAGATATCTGGTGTAACATTTGCACAGATATTTTATTGCAGAAATAGGTATTGTGCTACAGCATTAAAATCGGTAGAGTACTTTTTAAAGTTCTTCTGGAGTAGTATTTTAAATTATTGATATTGTAATGCATTAAAAAAGTCAAAGATTCTTATGGTTGCTGGATTCTGTCAGAAGAACTCTCTGGAGAATTGGGGACTATTTTGAAGTACAGTAAGAGTAGGCTTTCTGCTTAAAAATCAATGGCAAGTTAGACTTAATAACTTTAATAAAAGCAAGGGTAAATGTTCTTTACTTTTCTGCAAGTAGAAGAAAAGTCTATTTGCTACCAAAACTGTAATTTCTTCACCTATTTTCTTGCTCCAGAAATCAATAAATGCCTTCTTTTCCCCAATCTGTCTCATCTGAAGAAATCTGCCATGGTCTCACATCGACATGCTGCTGATCCACCCATTCATGTGCCTTTCCTGGATTGTCCTGGGATGGCTCTAGTGTGTCCTACAATTGTGATTTCCTCACCAGCAGTTCATCATTTGCAGCGTGCAGGGAGTAGCACAGAGTAACCTGGGCAGAGGCGCAGCAGTAATTGTCAATATTGTACCAGACTGGGTAATCGGATAGCATTGTCTTTGGGTACCACAGAGAAAACTATCACTTTCCAATTGTTTCCTAAAAATACATAAATAAAACTGACCCTAAAGCATGGTTGTTTTTTTCCTAGGAAAGGTGCCTTAATTTGACACAGAGTTTTTGTCACTTTATCGTTGTCTGATCTACCACAGGATCTTAGTGTACAAAAAGTCAAATGGAGCTATCGCTTGTTTCCTTCTGTTTTGGAGTACAAAATTGTTGGATAAAAATATTACTTATAAATTTTAAAATGTTTCCTCTAACACCTTTGATAATTACAAATGGTTCATTGACTTTTCCTTGCATGAAACAGCATTTTCAGGAATTTAACATGTACAATTTAGTATAACAGCATTGCAATAAATAAAATTTTGCAGTCATAACCATTAGTTTACAAATCAGAGCAGTATATAGCATAATATGAAATATATACATATATATATATATATATACACATACACACATATATATGCCCAAAGAATTAACTTTTGTTGTTGTTGTTGTTGTTGTTGTTGACCTTATGGTATTTAATATAAACAGGCTTCCTAGACAGGTTGTGGAGCCTGCTTTTCTGGAGACATTCAAAACCCTCATGGATACGTTCCTAAGTCACCTACTATAGGTGATCCTGCTCTGGCAGAGGGGTTGACCTAGATGATTTTTTGAGTTCCCTTCGGACCTTAAACATTTTGAGATTCTGTGATTGCATGAGTTTCCTATTTTCAAAACTGTATTTAGCTACTCCTTTAACTGGAAATGTGTGTCCACGAAAAATGTATCCATGAAAAAGCTATCCATGAAACCAGAAGAGTATTGAGAATTCTCAGAGCATGTTGATTATGAAATAAATTTCAGAAAGCTAACAATGTCTAAGAAGTATTGCTAGGGTATTTATTGTATTAATAGATTATGGCAGGAGCTGAGAGAAGATAACAGTGTTATACTAAGTTTATTATCTATATTAAGTATCTCTTAGTCTAGCCTGCAAATATATTTACTAAAGCAGTTCTGTCCTTCTTAAACATATTATTGCTGAAATGTTAGTGTGTTTAGTGGATTTTCTTCATTCTTCTCTCATGACTGCAATCTATCTTTATGCTCTATTATGACACCACATGTCTTTGAACTCTCAGAATTATTTTATAATATTAAAGCATCTTAGTTCATAAACTGGAAAAAATATTCTAAAGATGCAGATTTTATTTACAAAAAAACCCCAAACACAACAAGAACAAAACCCAAACAAACAAAACAAAAAACTCCAACCAAACAAACCCCTCCAAACCTTCCTATGTTCCTTATATCTCTGAGGAAAATAATATATTCCAACACAGACAGAGTTACCAATGACTGCACATGCAGAGTTCTAATAAGAAGTATTTCAAATGATGTTTCTGTTTGAAATTTGTTTTGATGCAAATAACTCCTTGTGCTTTTCACTTGAGTATTCTAGTCAACAGGAATAATGTAGTACTGTGATTTAGCAAGGCAAATTAAAAATTGAGTCTTTTTGGTGACTTTAAGTACTGATTATGGCTTTATGAAAGCATTTTTAAATTTCCTTTGCAGCTGTGCCTCTCAGCACAGATATTCTTCAAAGAACTGTTCAACTACATAAACAGTTTATATGATACATGATTGTTTTAAAGATAACATTTTAAATCCTTACTCCTATAAAATACTTTAAAAGCAACCTCTGAAGTTTGAAAGTATGATTAAAACTGTCTTTTTTCAACAATAATGATGAGCTTCAAATGGAGTTTAAAGAACATTTACATAATTTTTGTTGTTGTTGTTGTTTATTCTTAAGATACATAGTGTTCTCAAACTTAGACTGTCTTAAGAAACAATGTCTGGAATGTTTAGTAAAATATAACAGAGTAGAACTCTTCGTCATGCTTTCAGAAGGGAAATTACTGTTCACAAAGGCAACTGTCTCCTATATCCTCCTATATATATATATATATATATCCTCCTGTATCCTTCCAAACAGAGAGGGATCTGGGGGTGCTGATTGATACCCGCCTGAACATGAGCCAGCAGTGTGCCCAGGTGGCCAAGAGAGCCAATGGCATCCTGACCTGCATCAGGAATGGTGTGGCCAGCAGGAGCAGGGAGGTCATTCTGCCCCTGTACTCTGCACTGGTCAGACCACACCTTGAGTACTGTGTTCAGTTCTGGGCTCCCCAGTTTAGAAAGAACTTTGAGATGCTTGAGTGTGTCCAGAGAAGGGCGACGAGGCTGGTGAGAGACCTCGAGCACAAGCCCTATGAGGAGAGGCTGAGGGAGCTGGGATTGTTTAGCCTGGAGAAGAGGAGGCTCAGGGGTGACCTTATTACTGTCTACAACTACTTGAGGGGTGGTTGTGGCCAGGAGGAGGTTGCTCTCTTCTCTCAGGTGGCCAGCACCAGAACAAGAGGACACAGCCTCAGGCTGCGCCAGGGGAAATTTAGGCTCGAGGTGAGGAGAAAGTTCTTCACTGAGAGAGTCATTGGACACTGGAATGGGCTGCCTGGGGAGGTGGTGGAGTCGCCGTCCCTGGGGCTGTTCAAGGCAGGATTGGACGTGGCACTTGGTGCCATGGTCTAGCCTTGAGCTCTGTGGTAAAGGGTTGGACTTGATGATCTACGAGGTCTCTTCCAACCCTGATGATACTGCGTGATACTGTGATATATTTAGGATTAGAGGGAGAAAATAAGCAGAATGTCCCAGTCTCAATACAGAGGGCACTAGCCGTACAACCTGTTGATTTTGCCTGCAGAGATAACATGTAGCTGGTAAGGGAAGCTAAAAAAGGTGGATTGTGTTGGGCAGGTAAGGACATGAGAAAAAAGGATGAAAAAGAGACGTTTCTATGCTTAATAGCTGCTCAAGAAGCAGAAAATTTTGCCTGAAAGGAGAATGAAAAGGTTTGGTCTTTTTGGTTTGTTTGTTTGTTTTTAAAATTTACTATTAGAAAATAGACACATTCACATGTGATTCATTCATTTTTGGCTAAACAGTAAATTACAGAATAAAAAATACATGTGCAACACAGCAGTAAATGTTAGCAAAGAACTCAAACCCATTTTTCTGCTTGAAGGTCTTTGCCTTCATATATCTATATTTATATGTAATCTACATTTACATCTACAACTACATCTACATAGACATCTATATCTAAATCTATATCTAATCTATATCTATATCTATCTATATATCAGACTGTGGTGGAGGGACTGCAGCCCCAAAACTGAGGCCTCCCCATGCCTCTACATGCCTGGATATGTTTTTCTGCCAGGACCCATGGCAGTAAACAGGTTGTGCAACACACACACGCCCAGTCCGTGTATCCCTGGGGTCCGCCCAGGTGATCCTCATATTTGGGAGGGTCCAGGCAAACAGCTCCTGCCTACTAAGGTAAGGTTTTGGCTTACTGCCAACCTGATTGGTCACTTTAGATGGCCAAAAGGGCCACAAATCTCGGCCCACAGTCTATAAAGAGGGGTGCAAAGGAGCACCACGTGTTCAGAGGTTCAGAGTGTTCAGACTTAGCTGTTCAGACTCAGTTCTCTGATCCACATTGCAGCTCTGACCTGCACCCGAAGCGTTTAGCCGCTCACACCCACATGCTCGGATGCCAAAGCATTGCTCCGATGCTCACTGAAGCTTAGACCTCTTACTTTGATCTCAAGGTGCAGTTAACCTGCCTGTGTACCTTTAGAAGCAGAACACATTCATGCCTGCACCTGATACATATATGGGGAGCCGATAGCCCCCTAAGCCTAGAGCTATCTCGATTTATCTGTGGAGCTCAGTCTCCCAACAGCCTGGCACACACTGCACGCCCACTGCTTTAGCCTGGAGAATCAGGACAGCAGACCTTCTATATTGTCTGCAAACCCACAAACACAGCCTGCTAGCTGTGAAAGGACCGTACCAGAAGCTGCACAGGCAAATCCTTCTGTTCCTGGAATCCTGCCAGCTGACCATCCCTGGACATGCAGCATCCAGAAAACCAGCAGCATCGAGGCAGAGACCACCCCACACCAGGAGAGAAGGTTAGAGAAAACCTGTTTAGCCCAGAGACTGGAAACATTTATCATTCCCCTCGCAAGCCAGGAATATTCCAGCCTCACAGAGATCTGACCACTGGGCATGCTGTGACACAATCCTGGGAGGGTGATTAATAATTAAGGGCAACACATCTAAGCAAGCTTTAATTCCTCTGTAGTATAAGTTATCTCTGCCTTAGAGCAGACACACTTTCAGCCCCTGCTGGGCAGGCAGCATAGTTGTTAAGAGGCATTAAGCCTGAGGGAAATCTCTCTCTGTCTATAGTTGATAATTTGATAGTTAATAATCAAATTCCTGTACATACATACATATATATCATATCCCAATTGTTTTCATAACCTTGCACTAGAACTATTCAGTGGTTGGGGGTGGCAAGAGTTTGTAAATATTAATTTTAATAAATAATTTTATAAAAAAATTAATACCGTCTCAAATTAATTTCTCACCTCCCCCTATTAAGGGAGGAATAGAGAAATCCCCTCCACAACATAGTCTCTTACTCCAGATGTAGCATAACTTCTGTAGTAATATATCAGTTAAACATAAGAATTATTTAATTTTCTATTTAAATTTTTTTTATATGCCTACTAATCTGTACTAATATACACCTACTATATATGTCTATATGTGCCATATATACCTACTATATGTACCATATATACCTACCATATGTACTAATAATTTTTGTGTTTCTTGCATCTGACAGAGAAAACAATGAAAATTATTCAGGACTGTGAAAAATATAATCTTGTGTAAAGTTATGGTCAATTGTTATCCACAAAAAAGTATTTTTTCTTGTGTTCCTGAGAATAGATAAAGCAACAGAGAGTATAGTTGTTTTACATGTCAATTTATGTGATATCCCAACTACAGCAGTGTTTATCCAGTGTGCTTTCACTCCAAGGATATGTTTTCCTCTGAAGAAAATGTTGCATGCTTTCACTTGGCAAAAAGAGAAAGTCCTGTGTCCAGTTCTGGGCTCCTCGATTCAAGAGAGATGTTGAGGTGCTGGAACGTGTCCAGAGAAGGGCAACAAGGCTGTTGAGAGGCCTGGAACACAAACCCTATGAGGAGAGGCTGAGGGAGCTGGGGTTGTTTAGCCTGGAGAAGAGGAGGCTCAGGGGTGACCTTATTGCTGTCTACAACTACCTGAAGGGAGGCTGTAGCCAGGTGGGAGTTGGTCTCCTCTCCCAGACAACCAGCAACAGAACAAGGGGACACAGTCTCAAGTTGTGCCAGGGGAGGTCTATGCTGGGTGTTAGGAGGAAGTTCTTCCCAGAGAGAGTGATTGGCATTGGAATGGGCTGCCCAGGTAGTTCGTAGAGTCATTGCCCCTGGAGGTGTTCAAGAAAAGACTGGATGAGGCACTTGGTGCCACGTTCTAGTTGACTGGCTAGGGCTGGGTGCTAGACTGGCCTGGATGATCTTGGAGGTCTCTTCCAACCTGCTTGATTCTATGATTACTAATGATTTTTTTTTTCTTCATGCAGTTACATTTTTACCACTTCTGGGACATTTTGTGGTGTAAATTATTGGCAATTACATCTAATTAGAAAGTATTAAAATACTATGACTCAGAAAAATAATGAAACTTTATTTTTATTTTATATAAGGCATAAAAACTAGAAACTGTGTTTTACACTTCAAAGTGATTTGCAACTTGATCAGCAAGGAAATGGAAAGACTTTGAATGTTTGAAAGCATTTGTTTTGTTGAGAGTGTTTAAGTGTGTTTTCCCAAGGCTGATTATTAAAAACAAAGGTTCTTTTATCAAAGGGAGAGTTTAGTCCTATTTTTATTACTTTAATTTACTTTTTAATGTTTTATGGCTCACATTTTCATGGTAATATATGTCAATGGACTGTGTTAAGGTGTAGGATGAATATTGGAAAACAGTCTTTTTGCCCTCTTAATTTATCTTCTAATTGCAATATTTTTTTTCTCATTTAAAAAACTTTTCCACTTTTATTAACTCAATCATCAAGAATCTACAATAGAGAACTTCTACTCTACTACATAATTAGTTTTTTCATATCTTTGTTCTGGAATAAATGTTCATTTCAGTTACAGTCCAGTTCACAAACAGACTTGCTTTCTGCCAGCAGTTCACTTAAATGTGTAGTTTTACAAGAGAGCAGGGGGAGACATTAGACACAAAGAGAATTGTGATGTAAACATCATACAGGCAGTAGGGACTTTGTAGATGGGGAAGGAAAAGATGGCTTACATAAAAATATTAAATTATTTAAAGAGTATATTTTGCACATAAGATAAGCATGCAAAAAATTATATGCTTACATTTCCCCTGGTATTCACACAACAAATTTTATGCACTGAAAATCCGTAACTGGCAGACATTAAAGAATGAAAATGTTATTATTACCTCAAAGGAAAATCATAGAATCATAGAATGGTCTGGGTTGGAAGTGACCTCTGAAGGCCATCTAGTCACAACCGCCTCTGCAGTAAGCAGGGGCATCCTCAACTAGATTGATTTACAATATTAATACCTTGAGTAATCTATGAAGAACCTTACTTTTCGTGTTACACCTTCCAATCCTTCCTAATGTCCAAAGGCCATAATTTAATGTGTTCTCCATTGCTATGTGGCATTGCTTAGAGGGGAATGATTTGTCTCCTGAATGTTTTTTTTTTTTCAATGTCCTAGATATTCCGTTGGGTGCAAAACCTTCTGTATTTATAAAGCGTCCTTACATTCGCTAATAATAAATTCAGCAAGGCAGTGTTTTTGAATTCTAAGGCTAGGTTAATAGTCAGCTTGAAGTCCCAGTTTCCCTGAGTGTCACCTCCCCATCTGTTTTGGACTAGACACAGTAACTAGTGTGTGCTGCATGATTTGTTGTGAAGGGAAGAGAAAAACCAAAGAATGCTTGAGGGATATTTTACCTCTTTGAGTAATCAGGCTGTGAGTGCTGACTGGGGAACAGACTCTGAAATAGTGTTTTTCCCTGTAACTATCAGAAAAACTACAAAAGAAGGTTAATTTATCAATTATTTATACAAATTTCTACTAATGCTTTCACTGGAAAATCACAGGAAAATGAACTGCCTTAAGAGCTACTGAGATACTGAAGTGGTCATCTAGCAGAAATTCTCTCAGATTCTGGTTGAAGTCCAAGGATGCTGAGCTGTCTCAGCTGAAATCATCAACACCACCAAGTTCCGTCATCACTTCTGCAAATTCAGTCATGTTTGGAATATTGACCATATTAACCTAGAATCCCACGACTTTGAGGGCAACATCTGTACATAAGCAGGGAATAATCAAATATAAATTTTATACTAAATGAAAACACTGTTAGCCAGCAGCAAGACAGAAACTAGTCACTGTCAAAATACTTATTTAGTCATTTCAGAAATATTCCTGTGTAGGAATGAATCTTTTGATTGATGTATGGGTGTTCTATACAGTTAAAAATGTGTTAAATTAAACACTTTTAAGCTGACAGTTTAATTCATATTCAGCGGCTTTTAACCTTTAGTTTTAGTCAAGTATTTTAAAAAAGACAAAGCAGTGTCAATTACAAACCTTAAAGGAATATATGATTGCTTCCCACCTCAGTTTCTGGCACTGAGATGAACGAGCTGGTTTGTGACTGAAAAATATATTCTCTTCTTGAAGCTATGGTAGGCTCCAGATAGTGTGAAAACTTTTGTCAACACAAATCTGTATTTGTGTAAAGCAACCTGTGAAAATGCAATGACAAATATACTTGTGGCTTTTCATTAAGTATTTTTTAAATGTGGTTGTTTAATGCACTTTACCTGAATATTGCAATGTTCTTTAATGTGAGATTGCTATCAAAACCGTTTGTGAAAATGATGTACTGGGAATGCCTAAATTGAAAACAGACTTTAATACATGGAGATAAGACTTCCCATTGGGAAAATGAATCAATGAGCTGCAAATACCTAGAGATCTAATATGTTGCCAATGTGTGGATAGAAAGATCTAGATCACTTTCAATTTAAAACAATTGAATGGAAAAAAAATTGTATACAGTTTGATTTCAGGCCGTGAGCAAATTAATTGCTTATATCTCTCTGAGTATATGCTCCAAAAAGAGCATACAATGTAAACAGGGAGGATTCAGGAGGATGGTGGCCAAAAGATTCCAGCTGTGGGACTGGAACTGAAAAAATCCACCTACTTCCATTTACTGGGAAATAGTCATTGTGTTGAGTTGTTTGAAAGAGTCACAGATCTAAGAAGAAAAACTGAAGGGAGACATTCTGGTTTTACTGTGAAAAGAAGGACAATATTCTGGAGAAGGAACAGCTTCTTTTAAGTGGCACATGATATGTCAAAATCATGTGGAGAAAAACGAACGCTTCACCTATGACCTCTTTTTCTGAGAAAGATACTACATTTTACATTCAATGCTGTGTATACTTGTTGACTGTGGGAGACATGAGCAGACAGTAGCAGAATTACTATTACCTTGGACTGCTCTTCGTGACCTATTGGATCATTTTACCTTTTGTGTAAATTGTGAGCTTTCTGTTTAGACAGAGATGAGGACTTACATGCTCACTAAGGGTTTTGTATTCAGATAGGCATGAGGACGTCTGACAGTCTTTTTCCTCCTTTGTGTCTGCCAGAGGACAAGTAAGTAATATTCTCTCATGGCCTTTGGCTTTTCGAATACTTGCAGCTCACTTAAGTGTCTTGTAGCCTTCTCCTCAGGTTGTTATTCTTTCTAGATAAGGCATCAGTGTGTTGATGATTGGTATTCTGATCCACCAATGCATTTCTCAGGAAAGCTAATGCTGTGACTCTTGCTTTTAGCTACTCCCTTAAATTGGACATAAAGACTCTGAAAACTGCAAAAGCAAACATCAGACTGAAGATGCTCTTATAGATCCTAAAAGCACATTAGATTAACTGCTGCAGTTAATCACTTCTTTGGCTCCTTTAATTAATTAGGTGACTTTTCTTATTTTATAAATATAAAAATAAAATAATCTTATTACATACATGAAGATAACCACTATTTCAAGTCTGAACTTAAAATAGGTTTAACACAGCATTAAATGAATATAATGTCAAATAAATCATAATCTAGTAATTTTCTGAGCCTCGCAATTAAAAGGCATTTAACGGCATTATGGCCTATACTTGCTGTCCTTGCACATTGTTGGGGTTCCAATCATGCACTGTATTCACTGGAGGTTATAAGGAAGTAGGGGCATAGCAGAATAAGTCCTTAGAACTCACAGAATGGTTGTCCTTAGGACATACTGTTCTATAATGTGATGAAGAAGAAGAAACATAAAATAATGTTGAGCAAAAGAATATGCCATAGAGTCTTAGGTATTTAAATCAAGATATGACGAAATATGCTCTAGGAGTAGGTTCATCGTTGATCTTTTCCAGACCCTGGGCTACTTCTACCTTTTGTTAAACTGCAAATAAGCAAAATTAATGGACTTCTTAATATCAAATCAGTTCCAGGATATAGTGATAAATGTTAAATATTTCCTAGCACGTTGCTGTGTTGAGTGGAGTTAAAACTACAGTTGCAGCATTTTTCATATGAACTTCTAGACAGGCGCCAACTGCTCAGTACCTCTAAGACTGCTTTTAGAAACATACAGAACTGCATAGAGGTTTTTTTCTGCCTTACAGAGAGTCCCAGTTGCTTCTGTAGTCTCTTTTGCTTTATAGGATTAACTCAGTTGATTGAGGAAGCCAGAAAAGTGCAATGTAAATATTCAGTTTGTTTCTAAGCAATTCAGAAGTAAAATGAGGCAAGTCCCTGGAGTGCAATAAGAAGCAGCAAGAGAGAGAGAGGCAAATTGGGTAGTAAAACTGTTAAATCACAGAAGAATGTGCCTGGCTTTGAAAATGCCACTCCAAGATTTAGACAATCATTAAGAGCAAATGTAGTATGGTTTCAGCTTTTTCAGTGGGAAGTTTTATATAGCCAGGTTAAAACACAACCTTCTGTACCTGCTCACCAACTTTATTTTCATAAAACTATGTTAAAAGTGTGCTTCTTTGTGTTCCCTCACACTCACAGAAAGTAAAACACAATGTTCTACATAGCGAAATTACAAACATACATTTCAAATACATCATATGCTCTTGGTTTCCTTATTCCAAAGTAGACAGTGTGATCAAATATATAGGGAATGACAAATGTAAGTGTACAGTACACAGTATTGTTTAGATACACATAATGTAAGTAGGTGAAATTTACTTCAACTGCAGGACTGTTGAGAAGGGAATTTAAATGCGACTTCATCTTACATACATTGTACAAGATCCACTCTTCTTTCTGACACTGAGTAATTTTGTGTTACAAACATAAGTACTCACCATACTTCTGATTTTGCTCACTTATGTAACACTGCTGGGTTTTTATAGGTAGTCAATTAATGCTATGCAATGATAAAGTCAGTAAGTCAGACACTAAAGTTTGCAGCATAATAGTAGGCTAGAGTAGTAGGCCTGTGTAGTATTGAAGCAATTAATGGGCAGTAACACTAAAGATTACTATTGAATCAGAAGTTACTTTTTTCAGCTAAATAGAACATATAAAAGCATAGCTTAAAGCCCAAACCAAACTAGCAATGTTGCATGTTTATGTGACTGACACAAATTTCTTCCTTTGCCCTTTAAAGAAAAATAGAATTCATTGAGTAATCCAGCAATTAGAAGTGGTACTTTCATGAAATGACTAAGATTTGTAGTTATGTGTTTTAAGGCCCCAGTCCAGCAATCCACTTAAAAGCATGGTAAAAGTTAAGATCATGCTTAAGAGCTTTTCTGGATCAGAGCCTGATATAGGAATACACTCATCTTGTGACTCAGAAACATAAGTTAATTTTCTTAAGAGCTGTTAGGAATTTTGTTCCCTAGTACAGAAAAGAGTTATGGTAGGCTGTCTGACATGAGTTATACTCCCTTAAATAATAGTTCCTGACTACTGTGGGGGAAAGGATATTGTGCTTGGCTGGGTAGGTAAATTAACATTGTGTGGCATACCTTACACTGTTCATAGCCAAACTTAATGTGCCTTTGTGCAGCATAGCTCTCAGCTGCTTATAGAATTACTTAACTGAGAGTCATTTCAACCACGCATCTTAGACAAGACTTCAGCAATACGTAGTTATAATGACAGTCAGTTAAACATAATTATTAAAGGGGCAAAAAAAAAACAAAAACCCTACAGATTTTGTAATTAAGTCTATGCCAAAGGAAATTTAGTTTGTTTCACTATTGGTATAAGATTGCACCTTACTGTTTAAGATTTCTGTTGTTACACACATATTATCAGGAGTTTCAGGATAGAATTATATTCCTAATGAAGTTAAAAACAAAATCTCTCTGCATTTAACTGGGTATAATTTCGCATTGAGAACTTTTATTCTCAGTGTTCTCCCCTGAATTTAAAAGTAGACTCAAATTAATATCTCAAAGAGAGATAGAATGTGACAGTAAAATTCAATGCAGAACAAATATTGTAGACAACTGAAAAAAAATTAATCTTGTACTCCTTTCTCTCTGTCATGATTTCCCCATTCTTCAAATTCTCATTCCTAAAAACTTGAAGAGGAAAGAAGAGTTTAACAATATGAATTGGAAATCACCAGAAAGACAGGTAGAGAACAATTTCTGAGCTACACAGGCACTACAGAAAAAAAAATTTGATCCTTTGTTGTGTACACTATGGTTTTGAATAGTTCACCTGGTTCTAAATAGCTCAAAATCTATTCTCCAGAATACTTTGTCAAGAATAGATCATTCAGGTGATGTTTACCCCATTTCTGATAGATAATTCCATGTACATATCTGTCTGATGAAAATTTCTCAGTAATGTATGGTATAATTTCCCGTTTATTGCCTTTTCCATATTCATTACATTTGAATATATCACCCTGGAGAAGTCTTAAACTTAGGAGATTTCATTCGTTCCTTCCTTTGCTTAGTGTTTCTGCAAGCTGTGAATATAAAGATATTTTAATACATTCTGATGAACCTGTTGCATTAGAATTTAATTACTGTGACTTTTTTCCCTGAATTTCAGCCATTAGTAGAACACTGTAGAATGCAATTTCATTTTTTAAAGGGAAGCTCCTGAAAATGCTGCCAGAAATTTGCTTTAGCTTTTTGCCAATTCAAAGCAAAACAATGTTTATGCATAAAAAAACCAAAAAAATCTGTAATAAACCCAAAGTGCAATAACTACCAGAATATTCCTTCTAGGTTAACAATCAGGGAAATTTTTGCATAAATAAATAAAGAGGTGGCACCATTTTGGGGATATTTAAGTTGAAATCCACCTAGAAAGAGTTAGTGCTTGTTAGTATATGGTGCCTTAAAAGTCAATTTCCTTTTCACAGGCAAATGGAAAGTAAATCACTTTATGCCACATTGTTGAGAGCAAGGAATGTTTGAAATAACATTGTCAAAATAACATGATAGTTTCACTTCCATCAACTCTGATGTCATGTTGGATACCATGTTATTGTGTTATAAGTTTCAAGGTGAAATGATTGACATATGAACCATTTTTACCTTTACCCAGGAAAAAAATGCAAAATGATAGGCTTGTCTAAAGACTTTATCTTCAAAAATAGTAATGAGTAAACCAATTTAAAAGTATTATTTAATGATGCAATGCAACCCAGGAGAAGTGTGACCTACTATTATACAGTGAATTGTGCTTAAATGTAACATAAATGAGGCACAAATATTTGCTATGAAAACTGACAGTAATGTGGATACTCAGTGTCTAAAAGTATTTGATATGGCAGCTATCTCTGAAAAATAAATATTTGTCAATAGTTTGTTGTGTGATGCCTTTTCCTGACAGTTATAAATAACAATAGAGCCTAAGACCCTGATTTAATACAGGTGTTAGAATAGATTCTGTAAAGGGTGCCAAATGCCTTGTAGGTTTCGGGTTGCATCAGGGTATTATTAGGGATGACTAGCAACCCTTTCTTAGTGTGTTCATATGATAATCATCCCTGAAATGGGTAAGTTGCTATTTCTTTTGGGTGTGCCCCTTCAGATGTTTTCATCTTGGGAGGCTCTAAGTACAATCAATGGATTAAATGAAATTACCTTATCTTGAAGTCAGTGATGATGGCAAGGTTAAGTGTTTCTCAATACTGTTTGTTGAGCATTGGCCTCATGGCCAATTATTGTGAAGTTGTTGGTTTTTCTCTAGATTTCTATTCAATAATAAGATTCCAGTTACATTTGTTTTTTAATTCTCTCATACTTTCAACTTTGCATGAAGTATATTACCATAGGTCTCTTTAAATTTGTTCATTACTCTAAGAAGCAGGAGTTAAGTAAAAAGAGTCCCCCAAAAAGTAGAAATGCTTAAGTTCTGCAAGCAATGATTTCTGCACTGAACTGCAGAAGCAGTAAGCTGATGGCTTCTTGGGCATTTAATACACACACATGTTAGTATGTTGCTCTTATTTATAGGTATACCCTGGATAAGAGAAGAAAGACATTTTTTCACGTGGAGTGAGAATCAACAGAGTGTCAAGCAGTCCAGGCTGGGAGGTGATCTGCTGGAAAGCAGCAGTCCTGTGGAGAAGGACCTGGGAGTGCTGGTGGACAACAAACTATCCATAGGAGAGCCATGTGCCCTCGTAGGCAAGAAGGCCAATGAGATCCTGGGGCGCATTAAGAGGAGAGTGTCCAGCAGATAGAGTGAGGTTTTCTTTCGCCTCTACTCTGCCCTGGCCAGAGCTCACGTGGAATACTGCACTCAGTATTGGTGCCGGTAGGAACCCTGGAGGGACACTGCTGCTTTCCATTTGGCCATGGAGCTGGCAGTCAGCAACGCCAACTCTTCTTTGCCCTCACCCCAGTGTCACCCCATGAAGAGGTGGCAGAGCGGGAGTGAGGTAACAGAAGCTCCCCTATTCCGTCTCCGTGGTGACAAAGGGAAACAAACACCCTGGTGCCCACTCAGCACCAGTAGTCATGGCACTGTCAGACACAGCCATGGTGCTCTCAGCCTGTGGCCTCTGGGCCTCTTTACTGCCTGAGCTTTTGCAGACGCTCAGCTTCCTCCAGAGCTTCTTCAGTGCCAGAGGTAAGAAGTAAGCCCAGCCCTGGCAGTTTGAACCTTGGGCCAAATTCACAGCCACTTCCAGGGCACCTCTACCAGCTCCTGCTCAGTGCCCTTGGGCTCCTGTGGCCCCAGCTTGCTCTGGGACTGCCACCAAATCCTCATCTCTCTCTTTCAGGATCAGCCAGCCTCCTCCAGGCTCCTGGGCAGCCGCTCCAGCCCTTTCCTGCAGCCCCGACAAGCCCAACCCTGCTGACACTGCAGGCACCCCTAGCTGGTAAGGCATCCCCAGCACACCTGGCCTGTTACCAGTCACCTCCTCCCCAGCCCCTCTGGCACCTGGGGCTCCCCTCTCTCCTCTCCAGCAGCCCCAGCATCCCTGTCCCCCTGCCACTAGGGACACCTGGCCTCAGCAAGACCTGCTGACCACAGCTGATGGTGCCTGGCCAAGATCTGCCCAGGAAATACGATCTACAGCTCCTTTCCCAGGAGCTTGGCAACATCTCTCCTCTTTCGTGTCCTCAGGATGGGACCTCTTCCTCAGCACAGACGTTGAGATGCAGGATGCCAGTGGAACCCATCATGACATCTCCCTGGCTACCGATGTGGAAATGCATGAGGTCACCACATTCCACGACATCTCACTGCCCACAGACGTGGAGATGGAGGAGGAAACCCTTCCAGCTGCAGCCACCTCCGGGGGTGCTATGGGCCCCAGCTGCCAGCACCACAGCAGGCTGAAGAAGCGCAGGCTGGAGCAGCGCAAGGACACCTGCCCAGTCCCTGCCCGCAAGCGCAGGGGACCTGCATCCACAGCTGGGGAGGGGTGCGGGAATTAGGGGGAGGGCTGGGGATTGGTGGGAGGGTGGGATTAGGTTTGTAGTGGGGGTCGGATAGCTTGGGGGAGGAGGGGTGGTGGGTGGGATTGCGAATGTAGTTGTAGCAACTTAGATAGAATGGTTTGGGTTGGATGTCCAAAGGTCATTCAATGCCTGGGGGGAGGGGAGGGTTATTTCTGTAGCAGGGGTTAGATGTCTGGGGCAGGAGGGGTGGGGGGTGGGATTGTTGATGTAGTGGGATAAGGTAGTTTGGGAGTGGAAGGTTATGGGGGTGGGATTGTTGGTGTAGTTATAGCCATTTAGATAGAATGGGTTGGGTTGGGAGGGTTCTCCAAAGGCAGTTGGTGTAGTAGCTTTAGGAACAATAGATTTAAAGAATCCTCCAGATCCTAAACCGCCCAGGAGGTTGCCCCAGGGAGTTGCAATGCCTTTATTCACCTTCTTGCTTCTTCTGCCATTTTATAAGCAATCGGTCTCCTTTTCTGTCTCCTCTCTGCTCTGTCTGCTAACTTCTTCTGTGCTAATGTGAAGTACACCTCTTTCTGTCCTGCAGAGGCCTGTCTAGTTTAGACTGCACAGCTTTGGCCTCTTTCAGCCTCATGGTGGCAGAGGCAGTGGGCGAGGAAGAAGAGGAGCATTGGAGATGGTGGTTTAGCCAGGCTGGAGGAAGGTTTCAGGGGTTCTCCTGGGTCCTGTGCATGTGTTTAGGTGGGAAGCATTCCTACACTCTGTATTTCTCTGTATCTTGCTGAAATATAATTTCGAATTCCTGCCCACTTCAACCAGAGCCTTTTCTTTGACTCTTATGGGGCAGTCAGATGATATCTGTCTGGTCTTTAAGCCATGAGAGGTGGGGAGGGAGGGCACCAGACACCAGGAAACTGCACCGAGGAGCTGCCAAAGCAGTGCTGAGCCCCGCACCAGACCCACTGAGCCCCAGGGACACCCAGCCATGCCCAGCCCTCGCTCACCTCTGGCCTGGCTGCAGCCACGCAGGGCAACTCCCTGGTCCTGCCCCAGTGCAAGCAGTCCCACAGTGGCACAGCCAGGAGAGATGTCTCCAGGCAGGACACACAGACATGGTCCCAAAAGAAAGCAGCACTGAGCCCTGCAGCCCTGACCTCCAGCCGCTCACTCTCCTCAGTGAGATTGATGAGGGGACAGAGAGTCTGCTCAGCAGGTTTTCTGACCATACCAAACTGGGAGCCTTGGCTGATATGCTTGAAGGCTGTGCAGCATTCAGGGAGACTTGAACAGCCTGGAGACCTGGACAAAGAGGAGTGTAATGAGGTTCAAGATGCACAAGTGCAGCGTCTTGCAAATGGGGAAGAATAATAAAGTGTAGCAGTAGAGGCTGGCAGGTGATCTGATGGAAGAAGGACCTGTGGGTGGTGGTGGACAGCTTTTGTCTTGGGAAGTTACAAATGCAGTGAATGGATTAAATGGAATTACCTTATCTGGAGCTCAGTGATGATGGCAAGGTTAAGTGTTTATGGGTAAGAAGCATGAGGATAAAGGACAACAGTGAAGATAGCCTGGTGGAATCCTGCTGTAGAGTGTGCAGCTAGGACATAGAGATAGATAAAATGTTTTCTAGGGGCACCTGGGAGAAGTCTTATGTGTGCAAGCCCTTGTTCTGGTAGAGGACTTCAACATCCCAGATATCAGCTGGAAACACAACACAGCAGAGAGGGAGTGGTCCTGGAGGGTCCTAGCTTGTGGGGATGACAATTTCCTGGCACAGCTGGTGGAGGAACCAATCAGGGGAGGAGCCCTCCTGGACCTGCTGTTTGTGAACAGAGGAAGGCTTGTGGGTGATGGAGCGGCTGGAGGCTGTCCTGGTGTCCCGGTTCTAATTTAAATTTCCAGAGACTGAAATAAATTGGATAGAACCAAGAACAGTTTTTATAGAGTGCCCTTCCCTCTTCCCCCTTCTTTCCCCAAAGGGAGGAATTAGATGGAGAGAGAGAAAGGGTAGGCACACCCAAATAAATGAATGTCACTCAATTTGGCAGTTAAAAAGAACACTTTAACAATATCTTTAAAAGGTATCTGAGGTAGGGAAGTTCCAAAGGTATAGGGAAGGGAAAGCAGATACAAAAGGTATAAATACAACCTGATTTTGATGGGGGTGGCTTTGTCTGCCTCGTGCATGATGGCCACGTGGTGAAGCAAGGAGAAAAACAGGATGGTGATGATTTTATGCAGGAAGGCAGGGAGCGCAGAGTGAGAGTGAAACAGGAAGTCCCCCAGCTTTTATGGATCTTTAGACAGGAAGGGGGAATGGGCTAACCACCATCACCTGGTAGTGTTCGGACCCAGCCCTGGGGAGGGGTCAAGACCACCTAGGGTCAGGTTCAAACTTACTCCCCCCTGGAGGTTTAACCCTATACATTCCATCCCTTGTTTAGACCATGCCCACCTTCCTACAAACAGTCTCCCTTGCCAGAGTGTGAGAGTCTAAATCCTCTCTCTTGTTCATTAACAAAGATAAAGATTGCATTGTCTCTCCCTAATCAACATAGACGAAGATTGCCTTTGTTAACGTCCCAAACTCAGACTATTTGCATGGCCTAAAGCTCAGGGATGCAAATCTACAGCAAATCCCTTGGAAACTCCTGGACCTCAGCCTGGCTGGAATGCCCAGGATGCCCACATCTTATCTCAGCTACCCCCAGGGGAAAAGGCTTGTGTTTATTCAGAGTATGGGCAGGTACAGCCAGGGAGGGGGCGGAGGCCCTCTCCCTGGTGGCACTGGACCCCTGCGAATGCATGAGAATACACAGGAAGATTCCCTGGGGAGCTGCAGCCAGACACCGAGCAGAAAACTGTATAAAAGGCAGGAGGAGGAATGCCTGCCAAAGGGTGGCACTCCCACCAGACCACCGAGGGTGGACCTCCCAGCAGACCACCAGTGGCACCACCACCAGACCACCAGTGGCACCACCACCAGGCCACCAGTGGCACTCCCACCGGACTCCCAGTGGCACTCCCACCGGACCCCCAGTTGTAGCACCACCACCAAAAGAACCCCTGATGAACTCCACAGAAGGTCATCTCTGGGCCATGCACCTGTCTCTCTCTCTCTCCCCAACCTGCGGCGGTGGGTAATATCATCACAGCTCTTTTCCTTCCCTTCTCCTTCTTCTCTTCTCCATCCTTTTCTTTCTCTCTCTCTCTCCCCCCACCCCCGCACCACCCCTCACTCACTTGGTTTTGTCCAACCTTATCCTTTAATAAATAGTTTCGTGGTGATCTATGGTCACGTTTGCACCTTAATTTCACAACATGGAAATGTTGAGTGATGTAATCGATCTGCCAGGCCTCCCCATACTTGTATTTTGACTACGGTCCCCCGTACCACAAAGGCTTCAAACGCTTAGCTTGCTTTATGGCAGCATAGATGTGACATTCATGGATAACCTGAGCTATGGCATCCATGGGTATGTCCACGGACCTGTCTCGGGCCCATTGGTATGTGGCATCTCTTCCTTGGTGGCCAGAAGAGCCATGAGCCCACCGAGCTAAGAACAGTTCACCTTTATGTTTCCAGTCCAGGTCTATTTGGGAGATGCGGGCAGCCAAGCCAGCTTGGTGGTTGTGCTGTTGTTCTACAGTGGCTCTGCTCCTGAGGATGTGAGCACTGATGTTTCTGATTTTAACTGTCAGTTTGTCCAGATGTGCAGAAATGTCTTGCCAGAGGTCAACAGCCCAAATAGGTTTCCCCTTTCTCTGCCAGTCATTTTGCTTCCATTCCTTCAGCCACCCCGATAAGGTATTTGCTACCATCCATGAGTCAGTGTAGATGGAGAGCACTGGCCACTGTTCTCACTCTGCAATGTCCAGGGCCAGCTGGATGGCTTTCACCTCTGCAAATTGGCTGGATTCGCCTTCTCCGTCTCTTGCCTCTGCAACCCTGCGTGTAGAGTTCCAGACGGCAGCCTTCCATCTCTGCTTGCTGCCTACCAAGCGGCAGGATCCATCTGTGAACAGAGCATATGCCTTTTCTTCATCAGGAAGGCCACTGTATGTGGGGGCTTCCTCAGCACGGGTCACTGCCTTCTCTTGTGCTGGTTTTCCAAAGTCAGTGACCTCTGGCCAGTTGGTGGAGTTTTCGCTATGCAGGGAGGTAGGGAGGCACTACAACAAAACCCACACCTTGGACTTTCGGAGGGCAAACTTTAGTTTGCTTAAGAAACTTATTTCCAAAGTCCCCTGGGCAGCAGTCCTTAAAAACAAGGGGGTCCAGGATGGTTGGACCTACTTTAAACAGGAGCTCTTGAAGGCACAGGAGCTGGCAGTTCCCATGTGCCAAAATATGAGCGGGTGGGGAAGGCGACCAGCATGGATGAGCAAACAGCTCCTGAAGGAACTGGGGGAAAAAAAGAGGGTGTATCACCTCTGGAAGGAGGGGAAGGCTTCTCCTGACGTGTTTAAGGAGATAGCCAGATTATGCAGGAGAAAAATTAGAGAGGCTAAGGCCCAGCTAGAACTTAGGCTGCCACTTCCGTGAAAGATAACAAAAAACACTTTTATGAATTTATCAATGCTAAAAAGAAGGGCAAGAAGAGCCTCCACTCCTTACTGGACCAGGAGGGGAACACTATAACTGATGACAAAGAAAAAGCTGAGGTCCTTAATGCCTTCTTTGCCTCAGTTTTCAAAAGCAAGGAGGGAGGACTTCAAGGCAAGTGGCCTCTTAAACTGGGGGATGGGGTCGGGGAGCGGTGTGTTCCCCTGGAAATTCATGAGGAATTAGTTCAGGACCTGCTGAGCCATCTGGACACCCACAAGTCCATGGGACCAGATGGGATCCATCCTAGAGTGCTGAGAGAGCTGGCAGCTGAGCTGGCCAAGCCACTCTCCATCATTTTCCAGCAGTCCTGGCTCACCGGAGAGGTCCCAGGAGACTGGAAAATGGCCAACGTGGTCCCCATCCACAAGAAGGGTCAGATGGAGGAACCTGGGAACTACAGACCTGTCAGCCTGACCTCAGTGCCAGGGAAACTGATGGAGGAGGTTATCTTGGGGGTGATAAGAGTGCACCTGAGGGATGGCAAGGAGCTCAGGTCCAGCCAGCATGGGTTTAGGAAGGGCAGATCCTGCCTCTCCAACCTGATCTCCTTCTATGATCAGGTGATCCGCTTGGTGGATGTGGGGAGGCCTGTGGATGTGGTCTATCTGGACTTCAGCAAGGCCTTTGACACTGTCCCCCACCGCAAACTGCTGGCTAAGCTGTCAGCCCATGGCTTGGATGGCAACACTCTGTGCTGGGTTAGGAACTGGCTGGAGGGCCGAGCCCAGAGAGTGGTGGTGAATGGTGCCACATCCAGCTGCGGCCACTCACTAGTGGTGTCCCTCAGGGATCAGTGCTGGGCCCCATCCTCTTTAACATCTTCATAGATGATCTGGATGAGGGCATCAAGCCAGTCATCAGCAAGTTTGCAGATGACACTAAGCTGGGGGCAGATGTGACTGAGTTGGAGGGCAGAAGGGCTCTGCAGCGGGACCTTGACCACCTGGACAGATGGGCAGAGTCCAATGGGATGGCATTCAATAGCTCCAAGTGCAGCGTGCTGCACTTTGGCCACAACAACCCCATGCAGAGATACAGGCTGGGGTTGGAGTGGCTGGAGAGCAGCCAGACAGAGAGGGATCTGGGGGTGCTGATTGATACCCACCTGAACATGGGCCAGCAGTGTGCCCAGGTGGCCAAGAGAGCCAGTGGCATCCTGGCCTGCATCAGGAATGGTGTGGTCAGCAGGAGCAGGGAGGTCATTCTGCCCCTATACTCTGCACTGGTTAGACCACACCTCGAGTACTGTGTTCAGTTCTGGGCCCCCCAGTTTAGGAGGGACATTGAGATGCTTGAGCGTGTCCAGAGAAGGGCGACGAGGCTGGGGAGAGGCCTTGAGCACAGCCCTACGAGGAGAGGCTGAGGGAGCTGGGATTGTTTAGCCTGGAGAGGAGGAGGCTCAGGGTTGACCTTATTGCTGTCTACAACTACCTGAGGGGTGGTTGTGGCCAGGAGGAGGTTGCCCTCTTCTCTCAGGTGGCCAGTGCCAGAACGAGAGGACACAGCCTTAGGCTACGCCAGGGGAAATTTAGGCTGGAGGTGAGGAGAAAGTTCCTCACTGAGAGAGTCATTGGACACTGGAATGGGCTGCCCGGGGAGGTGGTGGAGTCGCCGTCCCTGGGGCTGTTGAAGGCAGGATTGGACGTGGCACTTGGTGCCATGGTCTAGCCTTGAGCTCTGTGGTAAAGGATTGGACTTGGTGATCTATGAGGTCTCTTCCAATCCTAATAATACTGTGTGATACTGTGATCCTGTGTGGCTGTGATACTGCGATCCTGTGTGGCTGTGTGACTGTCTGCGGGGGCAGAGCTCGGGGCGGAGCTGGGAGAGGGACCTGGGGTGGAGCCTAGGGCGGAGCCTGGGGCGGAGCTGCGCTTGGGGCAGGGACTGTCCCGTTGCCGTCCGTCGGAGCCGTCTGGCTGGGCCTCTCCGTCCCCCGCAGCTGCAGACACCGAGTGGGCCACCCCTCCCCCTAGAAGTTGTAATGGCTGCGGTGGAACACGGTTTCCACGTGGTCCAGCTCAAAAATACAGTGAAAGCTCCTGAGTCACATTTAAACACAATGCAAAACCTGCTAGCAGGTAGCATTTCCCCCAGCGATATCCGGAGCTGCTATGTCCCAGCACACATTCTCAGAGTGGTTCCATGTTTCAGAAGCATTCCCAAAAGTGGTTAGATGTCCAACAGAATTAAGAAAATATGCATAGAGCTGCACAGGCAAATTCTTAGAGTGGTCCCAAAACCTATCAATCACTATCCAGAAAACATGCTAACTTATAAACCTCAAAATCCATGACCAAAACAGCCATCCAAGAGCTTGGATTATTAAAACGCTCAGAACATCCATCAGTAACTTCCAAATCTTGCCTAAAATAATTCTTTCTACCTAGTCCCATGTTGAGATTCCAAAAAAATTCTCCTGGTTCTAATTTAAATTTCCAGAGACTGAAATAAATTGGGTAGAACCAAGAACAGTTTTTATAGAGTGCCCTTCCCTCTTCCCCCTTCTTTCCCCAGAGGGAGGAATTAGGTGGAGAGAGAGAAAGGGTAAGCACACCCAAATAAATGAATGTCACTTGATTTGGAAGATAAAATGTATAACAATAAGTTAAAAAGGTATCGGAGGTAGGGAGGTTACCCCTGGGGAGGGCTTAAGACCACCTAGGGTCAGGTTCAAGGTTACTCTCCCTGGAGGATTTACCCTATTCACCTGGGCACAGCAATTACAAAAGGTGAGAGTTCTCAGTTGCTGGAGAAGAAGGGGTTTGTCAGGCAGACTCTTACCTTGCATTTGCAGATGGCAGTCTTTGGCCTGTTTCAGAAACTGCTCAACAGAGTCTCTTGGGAGGTAGTCTTGAATGGCCAAAGAGTCCAAGACTGGATAGCTGCTCAGAAGGGAAGTCTTAGAGGTGCAGGACCTGGCAGTCCTCCTGTGCTGAAAGGAGTCAGCAGGGAAGAAGAGCAGCCTGGCCGCTCTCAGACATTTGTTTGTGATCCACAGTGAAAAAGGAGACTATGTGTTTTGGAAAAAGGGGCAGGACACTTGGAAGGACTGAAATCTTTTCAGGAGGCTATGTAGAGAGATAATTAGAAGGGTCAAAGCCCACCTGGAAATTAATCTGGCTCCATCTACTTAAACAAGAAGAAATACTTTTACAAATATAGTAGCAACAAAAGAATGGAGGACTAAGGAGAATCTCTCTCCTTCACTGGTTTCAGGGGGAAGAGAGTGGTCAAGGGTGGAAAAAGGACTAAGCTACTCAAAACCTTCTTTTTGTTTGTAGTAGGACCAGTTGTTTGCTAGATACCCAGCTCCCTGCGCTAAGGTAGGCTTGGGAAACAGTGAAACCCCCATGATCAAAGAGGAGATGGTTAGCAGCCTGGTGCACCACCACCTACACAAGTGCCTGGGGCCAGGTTGCCTACACCCAAGGGTAGTGTTGGAGCTAGCAAGAGTGCTCCCCATTTATCAACAGTCTTGGTTAAGCAGGGAGGCCACAGCTGTCTGGAGGCTGGAAAATGTGACCGCTATGTATGAGAAGGGCTGGAAGGAGGAGCCATGGAACTACAGACCTGTCAGTCTGACTTCAGTGCCTGGAAAGGTTATGGAGCAGACCATACTGAGCCCCATGATGAAGCGTGTGCAAGACAATCAGGTGAAGTCATCATGGGTTCATGAAGAGCAAGTCCTGCCTGATGAAATGGATCTCTATGGAAAGCTGTCCTGCTAGGTGGATGAGGAAAAGGCTGTGGATGTTGTTTATTTGATCGTTAGTAAAGCTTTTGACAGGATCTCCCACAGCAGTCACCTGGAGAAATGGCTACACATGGCTTGAATTTGTGGACAGGTCCCTGGGAGAAAACCTGTGTGGCTGGGCTCCAAGGGGGTTGGAGTTCAACCCAGTTTCTGGGCAGACATGAGCGGTGCTCTGCAGGCCTCTCCCATGGCCAATCTTGTTGAATACATTTCTTAATGGTGCAGGTGAGGGGATTGAGTACACTTTGAGTACGTCTGCAGATGACAATAAGTTGGGGAAGAGTGTGGATCCGCTTGAGGCTCTGTGGGTGCACCTGGACAGTCTGGATCAATGGACTGAGGCCAATGGTATGACATTCAGCAAGACCTTGGGTTGGGTCCTGCACCTGGGTCACAAAATGCTCATGCAATGCCACAGGCTTGGAGCGGAGTGGCTGGAAAAGTGTCCTCATAGATAAGCTCAGGAGCTGTGATGTAGACAGCTGTTGTGTAAGGTGGATTGGGCACTGGCTCAACAGCAGAGTTGAGAGGGTGGTCATCAGTGGCACCGAGTCAAGTTGGAGGTCTGTAGCCAGTGGCGTTCCCCAGGGATCAGTACTGGGGGCGGTTTTGTTCCATACCTTTCTCAACAACCTGGATGAAGGGATTGAGTGTACCCTCAGCAAGTTTTCTGGAGATTCAGAACGGAGGGGGGTGGCCAACAGCCTGTTTGGCTCTGCTGCCATCCACTGAGGTCTGGAGAGGATGGAGTGCTGGACGAAGGGTAACCACAAGGAGTTCCGTAAGCACAAGTGCAGGATCCTGCATCTGCGTAGGAATAACTCCAGTACAGGTTGGGGGCTGCCCTGCTGGAAGACAGCTCTGTGGAGAAAGACCTTGGAGTCCTGGTGGACAGCAAGTTCTGCATGGGTCAGCAACGTGGCCTTGTGGCCGAGAGAGCCAATGGCATGCTCAGGTGCACCAAGAAAACTGTGTGCAGCAGGTCTAGGAAGGTTCTTGTGCCCTTCTGCTCTGCCCTAGTAAGACCACATCTGCAATACTGTGTGCAGTGGTGGGCCCTCAGTTCAGGAGAGGCAGAGACCTGCAGAGAGCCATGAGGACGACTGGGGGACCTGAGCATCGCCCCTATGGAGAGAGACTGCAGCTATTTAGTCTGGAGAAGAGAATACTGAGAGGAGATCTGCTCCAGAGGTACAAATATCTGAGGGGTAGGTGTCAAGTGGGTGTGGCCATTCTCTTTTTGCTGGTCAGCAGCAGTGAAAGAGTAACAGCTACAACGGGAACACAGAAGGTTTTACCTCAACATGAGCAGAAACTGCTTTGCAGTGAGGGTGACAGAGCACTGGAATAGACTGCCCAGAGAGGTTTTGGAGTCTGGAGGCATTCCTGTGCAGACTATCCTAGAGAATCCTGTCTTGGCAGGGGAGTTGGACTCAATGATCTCTGGAGGTCCCTTCCGTCCTCTAAAGTTCTGTGGCTCTGTGAACCTGGGACTGTTTAGCTGGAAGAGAAGGAGGTGAGTGTCAGTCTCTTCTCCCACGTAACAAGGGATAGGCTGAGAAGGAATGGCCTGAAGTTGTACCAGAGGAGGTTTAGGCTGGATGTTAGAAGAAATTTCTTCACCAAATGGGTTCTCAAACACTGGAATAAGCTCTCCAGGGAGGTGATTGGATTCTGACCTCTGGAGGTATTTAAAATATACAGAGATGTGATGTTAAGGGAGCATGGTTTCGCATCAGACTTGGTGGAGTTAAAAAACTACTGGACTCAAGGATCTTAGAGGTCTTTTCCAACTTTAATGATTCAGTGATTCTAGAAGGAGAAGTAAAACAGATCAGATCAATGTCTGGATGTTTCTGCTCAATAGCTCTTGAACCCTTACTGCTTTAAACCAGAAACAAACAAACAAACAAACAAAATCCAGGTATACTGAGAAAGAGCATGTCCTGGATTCAGTGAATCATGCTTCTAATTACATAGCATATCAGGATGTAAAGGATCAAATAGTCTGAAATTTGCTTTTCCAAGTTACCTTCTTAAATCAGCTTTACAATAGATGTAAACTAATCCGCCCTGATTTCCAAACCATCATCATTTAAAGAGCTATGATTAATATTTAGTGTAGAAGAAACAGAAGAAAAGGAATCCATAAGCATTTTGAAAGAGGCTCTATGAACAGTGAGTTGTTATCCTCTGCCAAAATTTCTTCACCTTACCTTGTCATTTTGTAGGCTAATGTGACATGCTTAGAGGAAATTGGGTACTTCTAAATGTTTTGGGTTTGGTTTTTTTTTTTTTTTTCCCCATAAAAGGCTAATATTAGAAATAAGTGATAGCTTAGATTTACATACTAGTGCTGAAGGTTTTCCTGAAATCCATGAAGAATGTTTGTTTTGACCAAAGAGATGATGTCTCTTGGCTATCTTGCAGTGGTTGATTTTCTTTGAAGGTAAGAGGAATTTTGAAATCTGTATCTGCAGCTGTTTTTCCCAAAGTTTATCTAACATGAAGTGCAGTTCCTACTGGACACACTCAAAAGACCTATCAAAGTGGGGTACTTTGCCCTTTTTTCCAGTTTTTCATAAGAAAGGTTAGAGGCTGAGGGATCTTGGACACTGAAATATCTTTTCTTCAAATTCAGTTTCTAGTGAACAATTTTTTTAAAACAAATTTGAGGTGAGGAGGGCAGAAGGGATGCTTGTAATGCAAATGTTTCTGTCAGTTCTGTATCACCTCAGGCAGACAATCTCTTAACTGCCAAATTAATTGACAACCTAAAATAATGCATATGGGCCAACAGAATATTGTGATTTGCAACCATTTTCCATAGCTCCACTCTACACAATCTGGAAACAATATGAAATCAAAACCCACTGAGCTTATATGATCAGTAAGATAGATACGATTCAGCATGTCCCCTTTCCCTGTCTTGTTTATTTCATTCTGCAGCCCTAGCTGTTTTTCCACAGACTTTAAACCATTAAAAATATTAATACTGCATACTTTTCCTGCAGCAAGGAAATTAATTCTCATCAAGGGGAAACCACTTTTTATTCTGTGCACTGCGTGTTGGAATACTGAAATCCCTGAACTAGCAATGTTGAAAGGTTTGCCACTCATAATAATGGATAAACTTGACAATTTTCAGGAGCCTGGCCTGATTTCATAATGCTACCTGTTGAGCACTGGCCTCGTGGCCAATTATTGTGAAGTTGTTGGTTTTTATCTAGATTTCTGTTCAATAATAGGATGCCAGTTATATTTGTCTTTCAATTCTGCCATACTTTCAGCTGTGCTTGAAGTATATTACCATGGGTCTCTTTATATATACTCTAAGAAGCTGGAGTTAAGTAAAAAGAGTCCCCCAAAAAGTAGAAATGCTTATGTTCTGCAAGCAATGATTTCTGCACTGAACTGCAGAGGCAGTGAGCTGATGGCTTCTTGGGCATTTAATACACACACATGTTAGTATGTTGCTCTTATTTATAGGTATACCCTGGATAAGAGAAGAAAGACATTTTTTCACGTGGAGTGAGAATCAACAGAGTGTCAAGCAGTCCAGGCTGGGAGGTGATCTGCTGGAAAGCAGCAGTCCTGTGGAGTAGGACCTGGGAGTGCTGGTGGACAACAAACTATCCATAGGAGAGCCATGTGCCCTCGTAGGCAAGAAGGCCAATGAGATCCTGGGGCGCATTAAGAGGAGAGTGTCCAGCAGATAGAGTGAGGTTTTCTTTCGCCTCTACTCTGCCCTGGCCAGAGCTCACGTGGAATACTGCACTCAGTATTGGTGCCGGTAGGAACCCTGGAGGGACACTGCTGCTTTCCATTTGGCCATGGAGCTGGCAGTCAGCAACCCCAACTCTTCTTTGCCCTCACCCCAGTGTCCCCCCATGAAGAGCTGGCAGAGCGGGAGTGAGGTAACAGAAGCTCCCCTATTCCGTCTCCGTGGTGACAAAGGGAAACAAACACCCTGGTGCCCACTCAGCACCAGTAGTCATGGCACTGTCAGACACAGCCATGGTGCTCTCAGCCTGTGGCCTCTGGGCCTCTTTACTGCCTGAGCTTTTGCAGACGCTCAGCTTCCTCCAGAGCTTCTTCAGTGCCAGAGGTAAGAAGTAAGCCCAGCCCTGGCAGTTTGAACCTTGGGCCAAATTCACAGCCACTTCCAGGGCACCTCTACCAGCTCCTGCTCAGTGCCCTTGGGCTCCTGTGGCCCCAGCTTGCTCTGGGACTGCCACCAAATCCTCATCTCTCTCTTTCAGGATCAGCCAGCCTCCTCCAGGCTCCTGGGCAGCCGCTCCAGCCCTTTCCTGCAGCCCCGACAAGCCCAACCCTGCTGACACTGCAGGCACCCCTAGCTGGTAAGGCATCCCCAGCACACCTGGCCTGTTACCAGTCACCTCCTCCCCAGCCCCTCTGGCACCTGGGGCTCCCCTCTCTCCTCTCCAGCAGCCCCAGCATCCCTGTCCCCCTGTCACTAGGGACACCTGGCCTCAGCAAGACCTGCTGACCACAGCTGATGGTGCCTGGCCAAGATCTGCCCAGGAAATACGATCTACAGCTCCTTTCCCAGGAGCTTGGCAACATCTCTCCTCTTTTGTGTCCTCAGGATGGGACCTCTTCCTCAGCACAGACGTTGAGATGCAGGATGCCAGTGGAACCCATCATGACATCTCCCTGGCTACCGATGTGGAAATGCATGAGGTCACCACATTCCACGACATCTCACTGCCCACAGACGTGGAGATGGAGGAGGAAACCCTTCCAGCTGCAGCCACCTCCGGGGGTGCTATGGGCCCCAGCTGCCAGCACCACAGCAGGCTGAAGAAGCGCAGGCTGGAGCAGCGCAAGGACACCTGCCCAGTCCCTGCCCGCAAGCGCAGGGGACCTGCATCCACAGCTGGGGAGGGGTGCGGGAATTAGGGGGAGGGCTGGGGATTGGTGGGAGGGTGGGATTAGGTTTGTAGTGGGGGTCGGATAGCATGGGGGAGGAGGGGTGGTGGGTGAGATTGTGAATGTAGTTGTAGCAACTTAGATAGAATGGTTTGGGTTGGATGTCCAAAGGTCATCCAATGCCTGGGGGGAGGGGAGGGTTATTTCTGTAGCAGGGGTTAGATGTCTGGGGCAGGAGGGGTGGGGGGTGGGATTGTTGATGTAGTGGGATAAGGTAGTTTGGGAGTGGAAGGTTGTGGGTGTGGGATTGTTGATGTAGTTATAGCAATTTAGATAGAATGGGTTGGGTTGGGAGGGTTCTCCAGAGGCAGTTGGTGTAGTAGCTTTAGGAACGACAGAGTTAAAGAATCCTCCAAATCCTAAACAGCCCAGGAGGTTGCCCCAGGGAGTTGCAATGCCTTTATTCACCTTCTTGCTTCTTCTGCCATTTTATAAGCAATCGGTCTCCTTTTCTGTCTCCTCTCTGCTCTGTCTGCTAACTTCTTCTGTGCTAATGTGAAGTACACCTCTTTCTGTCCTGCAGAGGCCTGTCTAGTTTAGACTGCACAGCTTTGGCCTCTTTCAGCCTCATGGTGGCAGAGGCAGTGGGCGAGGAAGAAGAGGAGCATTGGAGATGGTGGTTTAGCCAGGCTGGAGGAAGGTTTCAGGGGTTCTCCTGGGTCCTGTGCATGTGTTTAGGTGGGAAGCATTCCTACACTCTGTATTTCTCTGTATCTTGCTGAAATATAATTTCGAATTCCTGCCCACTTCAACCAGAGCCTTTTCTTTGACTCTTATGGGGCAGTCAGATGATATCTGTCTGCTCTTTAAGCCATGAGGGGTGGGGAGGGAGGGCACCAGACACCAGGAAACTGCACCGAGGAGCTGCCAAAGCAGTGCTGAGCCCCGCACCAGACCCACCGAGCCCCAGGGACACCCAGCCATGCCCAGCCCTCGCTCACCTCTTGCCTGGCAGCAGCCACGCAGGACAGCTCCCTGGTCCTGCCCCAGTGCAAGCAGCCCCACAGCGGCACAGCCAGGAGAGATGTCTCCAGGGAGGACACACAGACATGGTCCCAAAAGAAAGCAGCACTGAGCCCTGCAGCCCTGACCTCCAGCCGCTCACTCTCCTCAGTGAGATTGATGAGGGGACAGAGAGTCTGCTCAGCAAGTTTTCTGACCATACCAAACTGGGAGCCTTGGCTGATATGCTTGAAGGCTGTGCAGCATTCAGGGAGACTTGAACAGCCTTGAGACCTGGACAAAGAGGAGTGTAATGAGGTTCAAGAAGGACAAGTGCAAATGGGGAAGAATAATAAAATGTAGCAGTAGAGGCTGGCAGGTGATCTGATGGAAGAAGGACCTGTGGGTGGTGGTGGACAGCTTTTGTCTTGGGAAGTTACAAATGCAGTGAATGGATTAAATGGAATTACCTTATCTGGAGCTCAGTGATGATGGCAAGGTTAAGTGTTTATGGGTAAGAAGCATGAGGATAAAGGACAACAGTGAAGATAGCCTGGTGGAATCCTGCTGTAGAGTGTGCAGCTAGGACATAGAGATAGATAAAATGTTTTCTAGGGGCACCTGGGAGAAGTCTTATGTGTGCAAGCCCTTGTTCTGGTAGAGGACTTCAACATCCCAGATATCAGCTGGAAACACAACACAGCAGAGAGGGAGTGGTCCTGGAGGGTCCTAGCTTGTGGGCATGACAACTTCCTGGCACAGCTGGTGGAGGAACCAATCAGGGGAGGAGCCCTCCTGGACCTGCTGTTTGTGAACAGAGGAAGGCTTGTGGGTGATGGAGCGGCTGGAGGCTGTCCTGGTGTCCCAGTTCTAGTTTGAATTTCCAGAGACTGAAATAAATTGGATAGAACCAAGAACAGTTTTTATAGAGTGCCCTTCCCTCTTCCCCCTTCTTTCCCCAAAGGGAGGAATTAGATGGAGAGAGAGAAAGGGTAAGCATACCCAAATAAATGAATCTCACTCGATTTGGAAGTTAAAAAGAACACTTTAACAATATCTTTAAAAGGTATCTGAGGTAGGGAAGTTCCAAAGGTATAGGGAAGGGAAAGCAGATACAAAAGGTATAAATACAACCTGATTTTGATGGGGGTGGCTTTGTCTGCCTCGTGCATGATGGCCACGTGGTGAAGCAGGGAGAAAAACAGGATGGTGATGATTTTATGCAGGATGGCAGGGAGCGCAGAGTTCGGACCCAGCCCTGGGGAGGGGTCAAGACCACCTAGGGTCAGGTTCAAACTTACTCCCCCCTGGAGGTTTAACCCTATACATTCCATCCCTTGTTTAGACCATGTCCACCTTCCTACAAACAGTCTCCCTTGCCAGAGTGTGAGAGTCTAAATCCTCTCTCTTGTTCATCAACAAAGATAAAGATTGCATTGTCTCTCCCTAATCAACATAGACGAAGATTGCCTTTGTTAACGTCCCAAACTCAGACTATTTGCATGGCCTAAAGCTCAGGGATGCAAATCTACAGCAAATCCCTTGGAAACTCCTGGACCTCAGCCTGGCTGGAATGCCCAGGATGCCCACATCTTATCTCAGCTACCCCCAGGGGAAAAGGCTTGTGTTTATTCAGAGTATGGGCAGGTACAGCCAGGGAGGGGGCGGAGGCCCTCTCCCTGGTGGCGCTGGACCCCTGTGAATGCATGAGAATACACAGGAAGATTCCCTGGGGAGCTGCAGCCAGACACCGAGCAGAAAACTGTATAAAAGGCAGGAGGAGGAATGCCTGCCAAAGGGTGGCACTCCCACCAGACCACCGAGGGCGGACCTCCCAGCAGACCACCAGTGGCACCACCACCAGACCACCAGTGGCACCACCACCGGACCCCCAGTGGCACTCCCACCGGACCCCCAGTGGCACTCCCACCGGACTCCCAGTTGTACCACCACCACCAAAAGAACCCCTGATGAACTCCACAGAAGGTCATCTCTGGGCCATGCACCTGTCTCTCTCTCTCTCCCCAACCTGCGGCGGTGGGTAATATCATCATAGCTCTTTTCCTTCCCTTCTCCTTCTTCTCTTCTCCATCCTTCTCTTTATCTCTCTCTCTCCCCCCACCCCCGCACTACCCCTTACTCACTCGGTCTTGTCCAACCTTATCCTTTAATAAATAGTTTCGTGGTGATCTATGGTCACGTTTGCACCTTAATTTCACAACATGGAAATGTTGAGTGATGTAATCGATCTGCCAGGCCTCCCCATACTTGTATTTTGACTACGGTCCCCCGTACCACAAAGGCTTCACACGCTTAGCTTGCTTTATGGCAGCATAGATGTGACATTCATGGATAACCTGAGCTATGGCATCCATGGATATGTCCACGGACCTGTCTCGGGCCCATTGGTATGTGGCATCTCTTTCTTGGTGGCCAGAAAAGTCATGAGCCCACCGAGCTAAGAACAGTTCACCTTTATGTTTCCAGTCCAGGTCTATTTGGGAGATGCGGGCAGCCAAGCCAGCTTGGTGGTTGTGCCTTAAGCTCGTTCATCTCCTGGGTAAGGGTTTCCACAGCTGAGATCAGGGTCCTTCTGGAGAAACTGTCTTCAAACTGCCTCAGATCACTAACAAATTCCGGGCAGTTGGAAGAATGTTTGGGTCTCTGCCCAACAGCAGTGCTCCCAGTGTGTGTGCGTCTGTGGAAGGGGCACACCGGCTCAGTTTCTTTAAGAGGGCAGACTTCATGTGGACATCATCAGGGTCCAGAGGCATTTGGCCATCTCCGAAGATTATCTCTTGTACAGCCATTAGCCTCAGGTACATGATCCCCTCTTCCATATTTGTCCACTGTAAGGGGATGGAAGATCATGTCATCCTTGCAGGGGTATGTGTATCTCACAGCTGTGAAGAGGCTGGCCCAAAGTGTGTGTGTGCCATGCAGCCTCCCCATCTGGGCTGGGGGGTGCTGGCTCCCGCAGAGCTTCCTTCCCCTGGATCTGTGCTGGGAAGGGGCTGGTGTTTAGTGGTTTTGTTCGGCGTGTGGTTACAGGGGCAGGAGAGAGAGACTCAGGGCTGGCTATCACGAGATAGTGGAGGTTTTGATATGCAGGGAGGTAGGGAGGCACTACAACAAAACCCACACCTTGGACTTAAGGAGGGCAAACTTTAATTTGCTTAAGAAACTTATTTCCAAAGTCCCCTGGGCAGCAGTCCTTAAAAACAAGGGGGTCCAGGATGGTTGGACCTACTTTAAACAGGAGCTCTTGAAGGCACAGGAGCTGGCAGTTCCCATGTGCCGAAAGATGAGCCGGCAGGGAAGGCGACCAGCCTGGATGAGTAAACAGCTCCTGAAGGAATTGGGGGGAAAAAAAGCGGGTGTATCACCTCTGGAAGGAGGGGAAGGCTTCTCCTGATGTGTTTAAGGAGATAGCCAGATTATGCAGGAGAACAGTTTTTATAGAGTGCCCTTCACTCTTTGCCCTTCTTTCCCCAAAGAGAGGAATTAGATGGAGAGAGAGAAAGGGTAAGCACACCCAAATAAATGAATGTCACTTGATTTGGAAGTTAAAATGTATAACAATAAGTTAAAAAGGTATCGGAGGTAGGGAGGTTACGCCTGGGGTGGGGTCAAGACCACCTAGGGTCAGGTTCAAGGTTACTCTCCCTGGAGGATTTACCCTATTAACCTGGGCACAGCAATTACAAAAGGTGAGAGTTCTCAGTTGCTGGAGACGAAGGGGTTTGTCAGGCAGACTCTTACCTTGCATTTGCAGATGGCAGTCTTTGGCCTGTTTCAGAAACTGCTCAACAGAGTCTCTTGGGAGGTAGTCTTGAATGGCCAAAGAGTCCAAGACTGGATAGCTGCTCAGAAGGGAAGTCTTAGAGGTGCAGGACCTGGCAGTCCTCCTGTGCTGAAAGGAGTCAGCAGGGAAGAAGAGCAGCCTGGCCGCTCTCAGACATTTGTTTGTGATCCACAGTGAAAAAGGAGACTATGTGTTTTGGAAAAAGGGGCAGGACACTTGGAAGGACTGAAATCTTTTCAGGAGGCTATGTAGAGAGATAATTAGAAGGGTCAAAGCCCACCTGGAAATTAATCTGGCTCCATCTACTTAAACAAGAAGAAATACTTTTACAAATATAGTAGCAACAAAAGAATGGAGGACTAAGGAGAATCTCTCTCCTTCACTGGTTTCAGGGGGAAGAGAGTGGTCAAGGGTGGAAAAAGGACTAAGCTACTCAAAACCTTCTTTTTGTTTGTAGTAGGACCAGTTGTTTGCTAGATACCCAGCTCCCTGCGCTAAGGTAGGCTTGGGAAACAGTGAAACCCCCATGATCAAAGAGGAGATGGTTAGCAGCCTGGTGCACCACCACCTACACAAGTGCCTGGGGCCAGGTTGCCTACACCCAAGGGTAGTGTTGGAGCTAGCAAGAGTGCTCCCCATTTATCAACAGTCTTGGTTAAGCAGGGAGGCCACAGCTGTCTGGAGACTGGAAAATGTGACCGCTATGTATGAGAAGGGCTGGAAGGAGGAGCCATGGAACTACAGACCTGTCAGTCTGACTTCAGTGCCTGGAAAGGTTATGGAGCAGACCATACTGAGCCCCATGATGAAGCGTGTGCAGGGCAATCAGGTGAAGTCATCATGGGTTCATGAAGAGCAAGTCCTGCCTGATGAAATGGATCTCTATGGAAAGCTGTCCTGCTAGGTGGATGAGGAAAAGGCTGTGGATGTTGTTTATTTGATCGTTAGTAAAGCTTTTGACAGGATCTCCCACAGCAGTCACCTGGAGAAATGGCTACACATGGCTTGAATTTGTGGACAGGTCCCTGGGAGAAAACCTGTGTGGCTGGGCTCCAAGGGGGTTGGAGTTCAACCCAGTTTCTGGGCAGACATGAGTGGTGTTCCCCAGGCCTCTCCCATGGCCAATCTTGTTGAATACATTTCTTAATGGTGCAGGTGAGGGGATTGAGTACACTTTGAGTATGTCTGCAGATGACAATAAGTTGGGGAAGAGTGTGGATCCGCTTGAGGCTCTGTGGGTGCACCTGGACAGTCTGGATCAATGGACTGAGGCCAATGGTATGACATTCAGCAAGACCTTGGGTCGGGTCCTGCACCTGGGCCACAACATGCTCATGCAATGCCACAGGCTTGGAGCGGAGTGGCTGGAAAAGTGTCCTCATAGATAAGCTCAGGAGCTGTGATGTAGACAGCTGTTGTGTAAGGTGGATTGGGCACTGGCTCAACAGCAGAGTTGAGAGGGTGGTCATCAGTGGCACCGAGTCAAGTTGGAGGTCTGTAGCCAGTGGCGTTCCCCAGGGATCAGTACTGGGTGTGGTTTTGTTCCATACCTTTCTCAACAACCTGGATGAAGGGATTGAGTGTACCCTCAGCAAGTTTTCTGGAGATTCAGAACAGAGGGGGGTGGCCAACAGCCTGTTCAGCTCTGCTGCCATCCACTGAGGTCTGGAGAGGATGGAGTGCTGGACGAAGGGTAACCACAAGGAGTTCCGTAAGCACAAGTGCAGGATCCTGCATCTGTGTAGGAATAACTCCAGTACAGGTTGGGGGCTGTGCTGCTGGAAGACAGCTCTGTGGAGAAAGACCTTGGAGTCCTGGTGGACAGCAAGTTCTGCATGGGTCAGCAACGTGGCCTTGTGGCCGAGAGAGCCAATGGCATGCTCAGGTGCACCAAGAAAAGTGTGTGCAGCAGGTCTAGGAAGGTTCCTGTGCCCTTCTGCTCTGCCCTAGTAAGACCACATCTGCAATACTGTGTGCAGTGGTGGGCCCTCAGTTCAGGAGAGGCAGAGACCTGCAGAGAGCCATGAGGACGACTGGGGGACCTGAGCATCGCCCCTATGGAGAGAGACTGAGAAAGCTGCAGCTATTTAGTCTGGAGAAGAGAATACTGAGAGATCTGCTCCAGAGGTACAAATATCTGAGGGGAAGGTGTCAAGTGGGTGTGGCCATTCTCTTTTTGCTGGTCAGCAGCAGTGAAAGAGTAACAGCTACAACGGGAACACAGAAGGTTTTACCTCAACATGAGCAGAAACTGCTTTGCAGTGAGGGTGACAGAGCACTGCTGCCTGTTGAGCATTGGCCTCGTGGCCAATTCTTGTGAAGTTGTTGGTTTTTATCTAGATTTCTGTTCAATAATAGGATGCCAGTTATATTTGTCTTTCAATTCTGCCATACTTTCAGCTGTGCTTGAAGTATATTACCATGGGTCTCTTTATATATACTCTAAGAAGCTGGGGTTAACTAAAAAGAGTCCCCCAAAAAGTAGAAATGCTTAATTTCTGCAAGCAATGATTTCTGCACTGAACTGCAGAAGCAGTGAGCTGATGGCTTCTTGGGCATTTAATACACACACATGTTAGTATGTTGCTCTTATTTATAGGTATACCCTGGATAAGAGAAGAAAGACATTTTTTCACGTGGAGTGAGAATCAACAGAGTGTCAAGCAGTCCAGGCTGGGAGGTGATCTGCTGGAAAGCAGCAGTCCTGTGGAGTAGGACCTGGGAGTGCTGGTGGACAACAAACTATCCATAGGAGAGCCATGTGCCCTCGTAGGCAAGAAGGCCAATGAGATCCTGGGGCGCATTAAGAGGAGAGTGTCCAGCAGATAGAGTGAGGTTTTCTTTCGCCTCTACTCTGCCCTGGCCAGAGCTCACGTGGAATACTGCACTCAGTATTGGTGCCGGTAGGAACCCTGGAGGGACACTGCTGCTTTCCATTTGGCCATGGAGCTGGCAGTCAGCAACGCCAACTCTTCTTTGCCCTCACCCCAGTGTCCCCCCATGAAGAGCTGGCAGAGCGGGAGTGAGGTAACAGAAGCTCCCCTATTCCGTCTCCGTGGTGACAAAGGGAAACAAACACCCTGGTGCCCACTCAGCACCAGTAGTCATGGCACTGTCAGACACAGCCATGGTGCTCTCAGCCTGTGGCCTCTGGGCCTCTTTACTGCCTGAGCTTTTGCAGACGCTCAGCTTCCTCCAGAGCTTCTTCAGTGCCAGAGGTAAGAAGTAAGCCCAGCCCTGGCAGTTTGAACCTTGGGCCAAATTCACAGCCACTTCCAGGGCACCTCTACCAGCTCCTGCTCAGTGCCCTTGGGCTCCTGTGGCCCCAGCTTGCTCTGGGACTGCCACCAAATCCTCATCTCTCTCTTTCAGGATCAGCCAGCCTCCTCCAGGCTCCTGGGCAGCAGCTCCAGCCCTTTCCTGCAGCCCCGACAAGCCCAACCCTGCTGACACTGCAGGCACCCCTAGCTGGTAAGGCATCCCCAGCACACCTGGCCTGTTACCAGTCACCTCCTCCCCAGCCCCTCTGGCACCTGGGGCTCCCCTCTCTCCTCTCCAGCAGCCCCAGCATCCCTGTCCCCCTGCCACTAGGGACACCTGGCCTCAGCAAGACCTGCTGACCACAGCTGATGGTGCCTGGCCAAGATCTGCCCAGGAAATACGATCTACAGCTCCTTTCCCAGGAGCTTGGCAACATCTCTCCTCTTTCGTGTCCTCAGGATGGGACCTCTCCCTCAGTGCAGATGTTGAGATGCAGGATGCCAGTGGAACCCATCATGACATCTCCCTGGCTACCGATGTGGAAATGCATGAGGTCACCACGTTCCACGACATCTCACTGCCCACAGACGTGGAGATGGAGGAGGAAACCCTTCCAGCTGCAGCCACCTCCGGGGGTGCTATGGGCCCCAGCTGCCAGCACCACAGCAGGCTGAAGAAGCGCAGGCTGGAGCAGCGCAAGGACACCTGCCCAGTCCCTGCCCGCAAGCGCAGGGGACCTGCATCCACAGCTGGGGAGGGGTGCGGGAATTAGGGGGAGGGCTGGGGATTGGTGGGAGGGTGGGATTAGGTTTGTAGTGGGGGTCGGATAGCATGGGGGAGGAAGGGTGGTGGGTGGGATTGTGAATGTAGTTGTAGCAATTAGATAGAATGGTTTGGGTTGGATGTCCAAAGGTCATCCAATGCCTGGGGGGAGGAGAGGGTTATTTCTGTAGCAGGGGTTAGATGTCTGGGGCAGGAGGGCTGGGGGGTGGGATTGTTGATGTAGTGGGATTAGGTAGTTTGGGAGTGGAAGGTTGTGGGGGTGGGATTGTTGATGTAGTTATAGCAATTTAGATAGAATGGGTTGGGTTGAGAGGGTTCTCCAAAGGCAGTTGGTGTTGTAGCTTTAGGAACGACAGAGTTAAAGAATCCTCCAGATCCTAAACAGCCCAGGAGGTTGCCCCAGGGAGTTGCAATGCCTTTATTCACCCTCTTGCTTCTTCTGCCATTTTATAAGCAATCGGTCTCCTTGTCTGTCTCCTCTCTGCTCTGTCTGCTAACTTCTTCTGTGCTAATGTGAAGTACACCTCTTTCTGTCCTGCAGAGGCCTGTCTAGTTTAGACTGCACAGCTTTGGCCTCTTTCAGCCTCATGGTGGCAGAGGCAGTGGGCGAGGAAGAAGAGGAGCATTGGAGATGGTGGTTTAGCCAGGCTGGAGGAAGGTTTCAGGGGTTATCCTGGGTCCTGTGCATGTGTTTAGGTGGGAAGCATTCCTACACTCTGTATTTCTCTGTATCTTGCTGAAATATAATTTCGAATTCCTGCCCACTTCAACCAGAGCCTTTTCTTTGACTCTTATGGGGCAGTGAGATGATATCTGTCTGCTCTTTAAGCCATGAGGGGTGGGGAGGGAGGGCAGCAGGCACCAGGAAACCGCACCGAGGAGCTGCCAAAGCAGTGCTAAGCCCCGCACCAGACCCACCGAGCCCCAGGGACACCCAGCCATGCCCAGCCCTCGCTCACCTCTTGCCTGGCTGCAGCCACGCAGGGCAACTCCCTGGTCCTGCCCCAGTGCAAGCAGCCCCACGGTGGCACAGCCAGGAGAGATGTCTCCAGGCAGGACACACAGACATGGTCCCAAAAGAAAGCAGCACTGAGCCCTGCAGCCCTGACCTCCATCTTCCCACTCTCCTCAGTGAGATTGATGAGGGGACAGAGAGTCTGCTCAGCAGGTTTTCTGACCATACCAAACTGGGAGCCTTGGCTGATATGCTTGAAGGCTGTGCAGCATTCAGGGAGACTTGAACAGCCTGGAGACCTGGACAAAGAGGAGTGTAATGAGGTTCAAGATGCACAAGTGCAGCGTCTTGCAAATGGGGAAGAATAATAAAGTGCAGCAGCAGAGTCTGGCAGGTGATCTGATGGAAAGCAGCCCTGTGGAGAAGGACCTGTGGGTGCTGGTGGACAGCTTTTGTCTTGGGAAGTTACAAATGCAGTGAACGGATTAAATGGAATTACCTTATCTGGAGCTCAGTGATGATGGCAAGGTTAAGTGTTTATGGGTAAGAAGCATGAGGATAAAGGTCAACAGTGAAGATATCCTGGTGGAATCCTGCTGTAGAGTATGCAGCTAGGACATAGAGATAGATAAAATGTTTTCTAGGGGCACCTGGGAGAAGTCTTATGTGTGCAAGCCCTTGTTCTGGTAGAGGACTTCAACATCCCAGATATCAGCTGGAAACACAACACAGCAGAGAGGGAGTGGTCCTGGAGGGTCCTAGCTTGTGGGCATGACAACTTCCTGGCACAGCTGGTGGAGGAACCAATCAGGGGAGGAGCCCTCCTGGACCTGCTGTTTGTGAACAGAGGAAGGCTTGTGGGTGATGGAGCGGCTGGAGGCTGTCCTGGTGTCCCAGTTCTAGTTTGAATTTCCAGAGACTGAAATAAATTGGATAGAACCAAGAACAGTTTTTATAGAGTGCCCTTCCCTCTTCCCCCTTCTTTCCCCAAAGGGAGGAATTAGACGGAGAGAGAGAAAGGGTAAGCACACCCAAATAAATGAATCTCACTCGATTTGGAAGTTAAAAAGAACACTTTAACAATATCTTTAAAAGGTATCTGAGGTAGGGAAGTTCCAAAGGTATAGGGAAGGGAAAGCAGATACAAAAGGTATAAATACAACCTGATTTTGATGGGGGTGGCTTTGTCTGCCTCGTGCATGATGGCCACGTGGTGAAGCAAGGAGAAAAACAGGATGGTGATGATTTTATGCAGGATGGCAGGGAGCACAGAGTGAGAGTGAAACAGGAAGTCCCCCTGCTTTTATGGATCTTTAGACAGGAAGGGGGAATGGGCTAACCACCATCACCTGGTAGTGTTCGGACCCAGCCCTGGGGAGGGGTCAAGACCACCTAGGGTCAGGTTCAAACTTACTCCCCCCTGGAGGTTTAACCCTATACATTCCATCCCTTGTTTAGACCATGCCCACCTTCCTACAAACAGTCTCCCTTGCCAGAGTGTGAGAGTCTAAATCCTCTCTCTTGTTCATTAACAAAGATAAAGATTGCATTGAATCAACATAGACAAAGATTGCCTTTGTTAACGTCCCAAACTCAGACTATTTGCATGGCCTAAAGCTCAGGGATGCAAATCTACAGCAAATCCCTTGGAAACTCCTGGACCTCAGCCTGGCTGGAATGCCCAGGATGCCCACATCTTATCTCAGCTACCCCCAGGGGAAAAGGCTTGTGTTTATTCAGAGTATGGGCAGGTACAGCCAGGGAGGGGGCGGAGGCCCTCTCCCTCGTGGCACTGGACCCCTGCGAATGCATGAGAATACACAGGAAGATTCCCTGGGGAGCAGCAGCCAGACACCGAGCAGAAAACTGCATAGAAGGCAGGAGGAGGAATGCCTGCCAAAGGGTGGCACTCCCACCAGACCACCGAGGGCGGACCTCCCAGCAGACCACCAGTGGCACCACCACCACCAGACCACTCCCAGTTGTAGCACCACCACCAAAAGAACCCCTGATGAACTCCACAGAAGGTCATCTCTGGGCCATGCACCTGTCTCTCTCTCTCTCCCCAACCTGCGGCGGTGGGTAATATCATCACAGCTCTTTTCCTCCCCTTCTCCTTCTCCTTCTTCTCTTCTCCATCCTTTTCTTTCTCTCTCTCTCTCCCCCCACCCCTGAACCACCCTTTACTCACTCGGTTTTGTCCAACCTTATCCTTTAATAAATAGTTTCGTGGTGATCTATGGTCTCGTTTGCACCTTAATTTCACAACATGGAAATGTTGAGTGATGTAATCGATCTGCCAGGCCTCCCCATACTTGTATTTTGACTACGGTCCCCCGTACCACAAAGGCTTCACACGCTTAGCTTGCTTTATGGCAGCATAGATGTGACATTCATGGATAACCTGAGCTATGGCATCCATGGATATGTCCACGGACCTGTCTCGGGCCCATTGGTATGTGGCATCTCTTCCTTGGTGGCCAGAAGAGTCATGAGCCCACCGAGCTAAGCACAGTTCACCTTTATATTTCCAGTCCAGGTCCATTTGGGAGATGCGGGCAGCCAAGCCAGCTTGGTGGTTGTGCTGTTGTTCTTCAGTGGCTCTGCTCCTGAGGATGTGAGCACTGATGTTTCTGATTTTAACTGTCAGTTTGTCCAGATGTGCAGAAATGTCTTGCCAGAGGTCAACAGCCCAAATAGGCTTCCCCTTTCTCTGCCAGTCATTTTGCTTCCATTCCTTCAGCCACCCCGATAAGGTGTTTGCTACCATCCATGAGTCAGTGTAGATGGAGAGCACTGGCCACTGTTCTCACTCTGCAATGTCCAGGGCCAGCTGGATGGCTTTCACCTCTGCAAATTGGCTGGATTCGCCTTCTCCGTCTCTTGCCTCTGCAACCCTGCGTGTAGAGTTCCAGACGGCAGCCTTCCATCTCTGCTTGCTGCCTACCAAGCGGCAGGATCCATCTGTGAACAGAGCATATGCCTTTTCTTCATCAGGAAGGCCACTGTATGTGGGGGCTTCCTCAGCACGGGTCACTGCCTTCTCTTGTGCTGGTTTTCCAAAGTCAGTGACCTCTGGCCAGTTGGTGGAGTTTTCGCTATGCAGGGAGGTAGGGAGGCACTACAACAAAACCCACACCTTGGACTTTCGGAGGGCAAACTTTAGTTTGCTTAAGAAACTTATTTCCAAAGTCCCCTGGGCAGCAGTCCTTAAAAACAAGGGGGTCCAGGATGGTTGGACCTACTTTAAACAGGAGCTCTTGAAGGCACAGGAGCTGGCAGTTCCCATGTGCCGAAAGATGAGCGGGTGGGGAAGGCGACCAGCCTGGATGAGCAAACAGCTCCTGAAGGAATTGGGGGAAAAAAAGAGGGTGTATCACCTCTGGAAGGAGGGGAAGGCTTCTCCTGACGTGTTTAAGGAGATAGCCAGATTATGAAGGAGAAAAATTAGAGAGGCTAAGGCCCAGCTAGAACTTAGGCTGCCACTTCCATGAAAGATAACAAAAAACACTTTTATGAATTTATCAATGCTAAAAAGAAGGGCAAGAAGAGCCTCCACTCCTTACTGAACCAGGAGGGGAACACTATAACTGATGATGAAGAAAAAGCTGAGGTCCTGAATGCCTTCTTCACCTCAGTTTTCAAAAGCAACGAGGGAGGAGTTCAAGGCAAGTGGCCTCTTGAACTGAGGGATGGGGTCAGGGAGCGGTGTGTTCCCCTGGAAATTCATGAGGAATTAGTTCAGGACATGCTGAGCCACCTGGACACCCACAAGTCCATGGGACCAGATGGGATCCATCCCAGGGTGCTGAGAGAGCTGGCAGCTGAGCTGGCCAAGCCACTCTCCATCATTTTCCAGCAGTCCTGGCTCACCGGAGAGGTCCCAGGAGTCTGGAAAATGGCCAACGTGGTCCCCATCCACAAGAAGGGTCGGATGGAGGAACCTGGGAACTACAGACCTGTCAGCCTGACCTCAGTGCCAGGGAAAATGATGGAGCAGGTTATCTTGGGGGCGATGACTGCGCACCTGAGGGATGGCAAAGAGCACAGGTCCAGCCAGCATGGTTTTAGGAAGGGCAGATCCTGCCTCTCCAACCTGATCTCCTTCTATGATCAGGTGACCCGCTTGGTGGATGTGGGGAGGCCTGTGGATGTGGTCTATCTGGACTTCAGCAAGGCCTTTGACACTGTCCCCCACAGCAAACTGCTGGCTAAGCTGTCAGCCCGTGGCTTGGATGGCAACACTCTGTGCTGGGTTAGGAACTGGCTGGAGGGCCGGACCCAGAGAGTGGTGGTGAATGGTGCCACATCCAGCTGGCAGCCAGTCACTAATGGTGTCCCTCAGGGATCAGTGCTGGGCCCCATCCTCTTTAACATCTTCATAGATGATCTGGATGAGGGCATGGAGTCAGTCATCAGCAAGTTTGCAGATGACACCAAGCTGGGGGCAGATGTGGCTGGGTTGGAGGGCAGAAGGGCTCTGCAGCGGGACCTTGACCGCCTGGACAGATGGGCAGAGTCCAATGGGATGGGGTTCAATAGCTCCAAATGCAGGGTGCTGCACTTTGGCCACAACAACCCCATGCAGAGATACAGGCTGGGGTCAGAGTGGCTGGAGAGCAGCCAGACAGAGAGGGATCTGGGGGTGCTGATTGATACCCGCCTGAACATGAGCCAGCAGTGTGCCCAGGTGGCCAAGAGAGCCAGTGGCATCCTGGCCTGCATCAGGAATGGTGTGGTCAGCAGGAGCAGGGAGGTCATTCTGCCCCTGTACTCTGCACTGGTTAGATCACACTTTGAGTCCTGTGTTCAGTTCTGGGCCCCCCAGTTTAGGAGGGACATTGAGATGCTTGAGCGTGTCCAGAGAAGGGCGACGAGGCTGGTGAGAGGCCTTGAGCAGAAGCCCTACGAGGAGAGGCTGAGGGAGCTGGGGTTGTTTAGCCTGGAGAAGAGGAGGCTCAGGGGTGACCTTATTGCTGTCTACAACTACCTGAGGGGTGGTTGTGGCCAGGAGGAGGTTTCTCTCTTCTCTCAGATGGCCAGCACCAGAACAAGGGGGGACAGCCTCAAGCTATGCCAGGGGAAATTTAGGCTGGAGGTGAGGAGAAAGTTCTTCACTGAGAGAGTCATTGGACACTGGAATGGGCTGCCTGGGGAAGTGGTGGAGTCGCCGTCCCTGGGGCTGTTCAAGGCAGGATTGGACATGGCACTTGGTGGCATGGTCTGGCCTTGAGCTCTGTGGTAAAGGGTTGGACTTGACGATCTGTGAGGGCTCTTCCAATCCTAATAATACTGTGTGATACTGTGATACTGTGATACTGTGTGGCTGTGATCTTGTGATCCTGTGTGACTGTCTGTGGGGGCAGAGCTCGGGGCGGAGCTGGGAGAGGGACCTGGGGTGGAGCCTAGGGCGGAGCCTGGGGCGGAGCTGCGCTTGGGGCAGGGACTGTCCCGTTGCCGTCCGTCGGAGCCGTCTGGCTGGGCCTCTCCGTCCCCCGCAGCTGCAGACACCGAGTGGGCCACCCCTCCCCCTAGAAGTTGTAATGGCTGCGGTGGAACACGGTTTCCACGTGGTCCAGCTCAAAAATACAGTGAAAGCTCCTGAGTCACATTTAAACACAATGCAAAACCTGCTAGCAGGTAGCATTTCCCCCAGCGATATCCGGAGCTGCTATCACAGTATCACAGTATCACAGTATCACCAAGGTTGGAAGAGACCTCACAGATCATCAAGTCCAACCCTTCACCACAGTGCCCAAGGCTAGACCATGGCACCAAGTGCCACATCCAACCCTGCCTTGAACTGCCCCAGGGATGACGACTCCACCACCTCCCCAGGCAGCCCATTCCAGTGCCCAATGACTCTCTCAGTGAAGAACTTTCTCCTCACCTCCAGCCTAAATTTCCCCTGGCGCAGCCTGGGGCTGTGTCCTCTTGTTCTGGAGCTGGCCACCTGAGAGAAGAGAGAAACCTCCTCCTGGCCACAACCACCCCTCAGGTAGTTGTAGACAGCAATAAGGTCACCCCTGAGCCTCCTCTTCTCCAGGCTAAACAACCCCAGCTCCCTCAGCCTCACCTCGTAGGGCTTGTGCTCGAGGCCTCTCCCCAGCCTCGTCGCCCTTCTCTGGACACGCTCAAGCATCTCAATGTCCCTCCTAAACTGGGGGGCCCAGAACTGAACGCAGTACTCGAGGTGTGGTCTGACCAGTGCAGAGTACAGGGGCAGAATGACCTCCCTGCTCCTGCTGACCACACCATTCCTGATGCAGGCCAGGATGCCACTGGCTTTCTTGGCCACCTGGGCACACTGCTGGCTCATGTTCAGGCGGGTATCAATCAGTACCCCCAGATCCCTCTTTGTCTGGCTGCTCTCCAACCACTCCGACCCCAGCCTGTATCTCTGCATGGGGTTGTTGTGGCCAAAGTGCAGCACCCTGCACTTGGAGCTATTGAACCCCATCCCATTGGCCTCTGCCCATCTGTCCAGGCGGTCAAGGTCCCGCTGCAGAGCCCTTCTGCCTTCCAACTCAGTCACATCTGCCCCCAGCTTAGTGTCATCAGCAAACTTGCTGATGACTGACTCCATGCCCTCATCCAGATCATCTATGAAGATGTTAAAGAGGATGGGGCCCAGCACTGATCCCTGAGGGACACCACTAGTGACTGGCCGCCAGCTGGATGTGGCACCATTCACCACCACTCTCTGGGTCCGGCCCTCCAGCCAGTTCCTAACCCAGCACAGAGTGTTACCATCCAAGCCACGGGCTGACAGCTTAGCCAGGAGTTTGCTGTGGGGGACAGTGTCAAAGGCCTTGCTGAAGTCCAGATAGACCACATCCACAGGCCTCCCCACATCCACCAAGCGGGTCACCTGATCATAGAAGGAGATCAGGTTAGAAAGGCAGGATCTGCCCTTCCTAAACCCATGCTGGCTGGACCTGAGATCTTTGCCATCCCTCAGGTGCACAGTTATTGGCCCCAAGAGAACCTGCTCCATCATTTTCCCTGGTACTGAGGTCAGGCTGACGGGTCTGTAGTTCCTGGGTTCCTCCATCCGACCCTTTTTGTGGATGGGGACCACGTTGGCCATTTTCCAGTCTCCTGGGACCTCTCCGGTGAGCCAGGACTGCTGGAAAATGATGGAGAGTGGCTTGGCCAGCTCAGCTGCCAGCTCTCTCAGCACCCTGGGATGGATCCCATCTGGTCCCATGGACTTGTGGGTGTCCAGGTGGCTCAGCAGGTCCTGAACTAATTCCTCATGAATTTCCAGGGGAACACACCGCTCCCTGACCCCATCCCCCAGGTCAAGAGGCCACTTGCCTCCTCCTCCTCTCTCCTTATTGTTGAAAACTGAGGGAAGAAGGCATCCAGGACCTCTGCCTTTGCTTCATCATCAGTTATAGTGTTCCCCTCCTGGTCCAGTAAGGAGTGGAGGCTCTTCTTGCCCTTCCTTTTAGCATTGATAAATTTATAAAAGTGTTTTTTGTTAACTTTCACGGAAGTGGCCAGCCTAAGTTCTAGCTGAGCCTTAGCCTCTCTAATTTTCCTCCTACATAGTCTGGCTACCTCCTTAAACACATCAGGAGAAGCCTTCCCCTCCTTCCAGAGGCGATACACCCTCTTTTTCTCCCCCACTTCCTTCAGGAGCTCTTTGCTCATCCAGGCTGGTCGCCTCCCCCTGCGGCTCATCTTTCGGCACATGGGAACTGCCAGTTCCTGTGCCTTCAAGAGCTCCTGTTTAAAGTAGGTCCAACCATCCTGGACCCCCTTGTTTTTAAGGACTGCTGCCCAGGGGACATTGGAAATAAGTTCCTTGAGCAAATTGAAGTTTGCCCTCCTAAAGTCCAAGGTGTAGGTTTTGTTGAAGTGCCTCCCTACCTCCCTGTATATTGAAAACTCCACTAACTCGTGATTGCTACACCCCAGGCAGCCTCCCACTATCACATCTCCTACCAGCCCTTCTCTGTTGGAGAGCAGCAGGTCAAGCTGAGCTTGACCCCTAGTAGGCTCGTTTAACAGTTGGGTCATGAAGCTGTCCTCCATGCACTCCAGAAATCTCCTGGACTGCCTCCTCTCTGCTGAATTAAGTTCCCAGCAGATGTCTGGCAGGTTAAAGTCGCCCACAAGGACAAGATCTGAAGATCTTGAGACAGCCTCCAACTGTTTGTAAAATATCTCATCTGTTCCCTCATCCTGGTTGGGTGGTCTGTAACAGACTCCAACCAGGATGTCAGATTTATTAGTCCTACCTCTGATTTTAATCCACAAGGTCTCTACCCCTTCATCCCTCACTTCAAGCTCAATGGCATGGAGTGACTCTCTAATATACAGGGCCACCCCTCCTCCTCTTCTCCCTTGCCTATCTCTCCTGAAAAGGTTATATCCCTCCAGTATAACAGCCCAGTCATGCCTGTCGTCCCACCAAGTTTCTGAAATGGCAACTACATCGTAGTCCCCCTGGTGGACCAGGACTTCCAATTCCTCCTGTTTGTTACCCAAGCTGCGTGCATTGGTGTAGATACACTTCAGCTGGGCTCTCTGTGTCCCAGCACACATTCTGAGAGTGGTTCCATGTTTCAGAAGCATTCCCAAAAGTGGTTAGATGTCCAACAGAATTAAGAAAAAATGCATAGAGCTGCACAGGCAAATTCTTAGAGTAGTCCCAAAACCTATCAATCACTATCCAGAAAACATGCTAACTTATAAACCTCAAAATCCATGACCAAAACAGCCATCCAAGAGCTTGGATTATTAAAACGCTCAGAACATCCATCAGTAACTTCCAAATCTTGCCTAAAATAATTCTTTCTACCTAGTCCCATGTTGAGATTCCAAAAAAATTCTCCTGGTTCTAATGTAAATTTCCAGAGACTGAAATAAATTGGATAGAACCAAGAACAGTTTTTATAGAGTGCCCTTCCCTCTTCCCCCTTCTTTCCCCAAAGGGAGGAATTAGATGGAGAGAGAAAAAGGGTAAGCACACCCAAATAAATGAATCTCACTTGATTTGGAAGTTAAAAAGTTTAACAATAAGTTAAAAAGGTATCTGAGGTAGGGAGGTTACCCCTGGGGAGGGGTCAAGACCACCTAGGGTCAGGTTCAAGGTTACTCTCCCTGGAGGATTTACCCTATTCACCTGGGCACAGCAATTACAAAAGGTGAGAGTTCTCAGTTGCTGGAGAAGAAGGGGTTTGTCAGGCAGACTCTTACCTTGCATTTGCAGATGGCAGTCTTTGGCCTGTTTCAGAAACTGCTCAACAGAGTCTCTTGGGAGGTAGTCTTGAATGGCCAAAGAGTCCAAGACTGGATAGCTGCTCAGAAGGGAAGTCTTAGAGGTGCAGGACCTGGCAGTCCTCCTGTGCTGAAAGGAGTCAGCAGGGAAGAAGAGCAGCCTGGCCACACTGAGACGTTTGTTTGTGATCCACAGTGGAAAAGGAGACTATGTGTTTTGGAAAAAGGGGCAGGACACTTGGAAGGACTGAAATCTTTTCAGGAGGCTATGTAGAGAGATAATTAGAAGGGTCAAAGCCCACCTGGAAATTAATCTGGCTGCAGCTATTAAAGAGAAGGCAAAATACTTTTACAAATATAGTAGCAACAAAAGAATGGAGGACTAAGGAGAATCTCTCTCCTTCACTGGTTTCAGGGGGAAGAGAGTGGTCAAGGGTGGAAAAAGGACTGAGCAACTCAAAACCTTCTTTTTGTTTGTAGTAGGACCAGTTGTTTGCTAGATACCCAGCTCCCTGCGCTAAGGTAGGCTTGGGAAACAGTGAAACCCCCATGATCAAAGAGGAGATGGTTAGCAGCCTGGTGCACCACCACCTACACAAGTGCCTGGGGCCAGGTTGCCTACACCCAAGGGTAGTGTTGGAGCTAGCAAGAGTGCTCCCCATTTATCAACAGTCTTGGTTAAGCAGGGAGGCCACAGCTGTCTGGAGGCTGGAAAATGTGACCGCTATGTATGAGAAGGGCTGGAAGGAGGAGCCATGGAACTACAGACCTGTCAGTCTGACTTCAGTGCCTGGAAAGGTTATGGAGCAGACCATACTGAGCCCCATGATGAAGCGTGTGCAAGACAATCAGGCGAAGTCATCATGGGTTCATGAAGAGCAAGTCCTGCCTGATGAAATGGATCTCTATGGAAAGCTGTCCTGCTAGGTGGATGAGGAAAAGGCTGTGGATGTTGTTTATTTGATCGTTAGTAAAGCTTTTGACAGGATCTCCCACAGCAGTCACCTGGAGAAATGGCTACACATGGCTTGAATTTGTGGACAGGTCCCTGGGAGAAAACCTGTGTGGCTGGGCTCCAAGGGGGTTGGAGTTCAACCCAGTTTCTGGGCAGACATGAGCGGTGCTCTGCAGGCCTCTCCCATGGCCAATCTTGTTGAATACATTTCTTAATGGTGCAGGTGAGGGGATTGAGTACAGCTTGAGTACGTTTGCAGATGACAATAAGTTGGGGAAGAGTGTGGATCCGCTTGAGGCTCTGTGGGTGCACCTGGACAGTCTGGATCAATGGACTGAGGCCAATGGTATGACATTCAGCAAGACCTTGGGTCGGGTCCTGCACCTGGGTCACAAAATGCTCATGCAATGCCACAGGCTTGGAGCAGAGTGGCTGGAAAAGTGTCCTCATAGATAAGCTCAGGAGCTGTGATGTAGACAGCTGTTGTGTAAGGTGGATTGGGCACTGGCTCAACAGCAGAGTTGAGAGGGTGGTCATCAGTGGCACCGAGTCAAGTTGGAGGTCTGTAGCCAGTGGCGTTCCCCAGGGATCAGTACTGGGGGCGGTTTTGTTCCATACCTTTCTCAACAACCTGGATGAAGGGATTGAGTGTACCCTCAGCAAGTTTTCTGGAGATTCAGAACGGAGGGGGGTGGCCAACAGCCTGTTTGGCTCTGCTGCCATCCACTGAGGTCTGGAGAGGATGGAGTGCTGGACGAAGGGTAACCACAAGGAGTTCCATAAGCACAAGTGCAGGATCCTGCATCTGCGTAGGAATAACTCCAGTACAGGTTGGGGGCTGCCCTGCTGGAAGACAGCTCTGTGGAGAAAGACCTTGGAGTCCTGGTGGACAGCAAGTTCTGCACGGGCCAGCAACGTGGCCTTGTGGCCGAGAGAGCCAATGGCATGCTCAGGTGCACCAAGAAAAGTGTGTGCAGCAGGTCTAGGAAGGTTCCTGCGCCCTTCTGCACACATCTGAGTGGTAGGTGTCAAGTGGGTGTGGCCATTCTCTTTTTGCTGGTCAGCAGCAGTGAAAGAGTAACAGCTACAACGGGAACACAGAAGGTTTTACCTCAACATGAGCAGAAACTTCGTTGCAGTGAGGATGACAGAGCACTGCTGCCTGTTGAGCATTGGCCTCGTGGCCAATTCTTGTGAAGTTGTTGGTTTTTATCTAGATTTCTGTTCAATAATAGGATGCTAGTTACATTTGTCTTTCAATTCTGTCATACTTTCAGCTGTGCTTGAAGTATATTACCATGGGTCTCTTTATATATACTCTAAGAAGCTGGGGTTAACTAAAAAGAGTCCCCCAAAAAGTAGAAATGCTTAAGTTCTGCAAGCAATGATTTCTGCACTGAACTGCAGAGGCAGTGAGCTGATGGCTTCTTGGGCATTTAATACACACACATGTTAGTATGTTGCTCTTATTTATAGGTATACCCTGGATAAGAGAAGAAAGACATTTTTTCACGTGGAGTGAGAATCAACAGAGTGTCAAGCAGTCCAGGCTGGGAGGTGATCTGCTGGAAAGCAGCAGTCCTGTGGAGAAGGACCTGGGAGTGCTGGTGGACAACAAACTATCCATAGGAGAGCCATGTGCCCTCGTAGGCAAGAAGGCCAATGAGATCCTGGGGCGCATTAAGAGGAGAGTGTCCAGCAGATAGAGTGAGGTTTTCTTTCGCCTCTACTCTGCCCTGGCCAGAGCTCACGTGGAATACTGCACTCAGTATTGGTGCCGGTAGGAACCCTGGAGGGACACTGCTGCTTTCCATTTGGCCATGGAGCTGGCAGTCAGCAACCCCTACTCTTCTTTGCCCTCACCCCAGTGTCCCCCCATGAAGAGGTGGCAGAGCAGGAGTGAGGTAACAGAAGCTCCCCTATTCCGTCTCCGTGGTGACAAAGGGAAACAAACACCCTGGTGCCCACTCAGCACCAGTAGTCATGGCACTGTCAGACACAGCCATGGTGCTCTCAGCCTGTGGCCTCTGGGCTTCTTTACTGCCTGAGCTTTTGCAGACGCTCAGCTTCCTCCAGAGCTTCTTCAGTGCCAGAGGTAAGAAGTAAGCCCAGCTCTGGCAGTTTGAACCTTGGGCCAAATTCACAGCCACTTCCAGGGCACCTCTACCAGCTCCTGCTCAGTGCCCTTGGGCTCCTGTGGCCCCAGCTTGCTCTGGGACTGCCACCAAATCCTCATCTCTCTCTTTCAGGATCAGCCAGCCTCCTCCAGGCTCCTGGGCAGCCGCTCCAGCCCTTTCCTGCAGCCCCGACAAGCCCAACCCTGCTGACACTGCAGGCACCCCTAGCTGGTAAGGCATCCCCAGCACACCTGGCCTGTTACCAGTCACCTCCTCCCCAGCCCCTCTGGCACCTGGGGCTCCCCTCTCTCCTCTCCAGCAGCCCCAGCATCCCTGTCCCCCTGCCACTAGGGACACCTGGCCTCAGCAAGACCTGCTGACCACAGCTGATGGTGCCTGGCCAAGATCTGCCCAGGAAATATGATCTACAGCTCCTTTCCCAGGAGCTTGGCAACATCTCTCCTCTTTCGTGTCCTCAGGATGGGACCTCTTCCTCAGAACAGATGTTGAGATGCAGGATGCCAGTGGAACCCATCATGACATCTCCCTGGCTACCGATGTGGAAATGCATGAGGTCACCACATTCCACGACATCTCACTGCCCACAGACGTGGAGATGGAGGAGGAAACCCTTCCAGCTGCAGCCACCTCCGGGGGTGCTATGGGCCCCAGCTGCCAGCACCACAGCAGGCTGAAGAAGCGCAGGCTGGAGCAGCGCAAGGACACCTGCCCAGTCCCTGCCCGCAAGCGCAGGGGACCTGCATCCACAGCTGGGGAGGGGTGCGGGAATTAGGGGGAGGGCTGGGGATTGGTGGGAGGGTGGGATTAGGTTTGTAGTGGGGGTCGGATAGCTTGGGGGAGGAGGGGTGGTGGGTGGGGTTGTGAATGTAGTTGTAGCAACTTAGATAGAATGGTTTGGGTTGGATGTCCAAAGGTCATCCAATGCCTGGGGGGAGGGTTATTTCTGTAGCAGGGGTTAGATGTCTGGGGCAGGAGGGGTGGGGGGTGGGATTGTTGATGTAGTGGGATTAGGTAGTTTGGGAGTGGAAGGTTGTGGGGGTGGGATTGTTGATGTAGTTATAGCAATTTAGATAGAATGGGTTGGGTTGGGAGGGTTCTCCAAAGGCAGTTGGCGTAGTAGCTTTAGGAACGATAGAGTTAAAGAATCCTCCAGATCCTAAACAGCCCAGGCAGTGGGCCCAGGGAATTGCAACATCTTTATTCACCCTCTTGCTTCTTCTGCCATTTTATAAGCAATCGGTCTCCTTTTCTGTCTCCTCTCTGCTCTGTCTGCTAACTTCTTCTGTGCTAACGTGAAGTACACCTCTTTCTGTCCTGCAGAGGCCTGTCTAGTTCAGACTGCACAGCTTTGGCCTCTTTCAGCCTCATGGTGGCAGAGGCAGTGGGCGAGGAAGAAGAGGAGCATTGGAGATGGTGGTTTAGCCAGGCTGGAGGAAGGTTTCAGGGGTTATCCTGGGTCATGTGCATGTGTTTAGGTGGGAAGCATTCCTACACTCTGTATTTCTCTGTATCTTGCTGAAATATAATTTCGAATTCCTGCCCACTTCAACCAGAGCCTTTTCTTTGACTCTTATGGGGCAGTGAGATGATATCTGTCTGCTCTTTAAGCCATGAGGGGTGGGGAGGGAGGGCACCAGACACCAGGAAACCGCACCGAGGAGCTGCCAAAGCAGTGCTGAGCCCCGCACCAGACCCACCGAGCCCCAGGGACACCCAGCCATGCCCAGCCCTCACTCACCTCTGGCCTGGCAGCAGCCACGCAGGGCAACTCCCTGGTCCTGCCCCAGTGCAAGCAGCCCCATGGTGGCACAGCCAGGAGAGATGTCTCCAGGCAGGACTCACAGACACGGTCCCATGAGAAAGCAGCACTGAGCCCTGCAGCCCTGACTTCCAGCCTCCTACTCCCCTCAGTGAGATTGATGAGGGGACAGAGAGTCTGCTCAGCAAGTTTTCTGACCATACCAAACTGGGAGCTTTGGCTGATATGCTTGAAGGCTGTGCAGCATTCAGTGAGACTTGAACAGCCTGGAGACCTGGACAAAGAGGAGTGTAATGAGGTTGAAGAAGCACAAGTGCAGCATCTTGCAAATTGGGAAGAATAATAAAGTGTAGCAGTAGAGTCTGGCAGGTGATCTGATAGAAAGCAGCCCTGTGGAGAAGGACCTGTGGGTGCTGGTGGTCAGCATGTTATCCATGGGACAGCAATGTGCTGTTGTGGCCAAGAAGGCCAGTGGGATCCTGGGGTATATTAAGATGAGTGTGGCAAGCAGAAGGAGGGTGATTCTTTTCCCCCTCTAATCTGTGCTGGCCTGACCTCTCGTGGAATACTGCATTCAGTTCTAAGTTCCCCAGTTCAGGAAGGACAGGAATGTACTTGAATGAGTCCAGGAAAGGGTTATGAAGATGATTAAGGGGTTCGAGCACTGCTTGATGAGGAGAAGCTGGGGGACCTGGGGCTTTTTGTTCTGGTAAAGAGAAGTCTTAGTGGGGATCTAGTAAATGTTTATAAATATGTGATGGCTGGGTGCCACAAGGAAGAGAACAGGCCCTTCTCGGTTGTGCCCTGTTATAGGAGAAGGGGCAATGGATACAGCCCACAGCACAGAAAGATCCAAAACGAGGAAGAACTTCTTTACTGTAAAGGGTTATGGGGCAGTGGAACAGGCTCCCCAGAGTGTTTGTGGAGTCTTCTTCTCTGCAGTTTTTCAAGACCAATCTGGATGTGTTTCTGTGTGACCTGCACTAGATTCTGTGGTCCTGCTCTGGCTGAGGAGTTGGACTTGATGATTTCTGGAAGTCCCTTGCAACCTCTAACATTTTGTGATCCTATGCACAGTTCTTTGTGGCACACCATGAGGCTTTGTGGAGTAGGAAGAATTATACTATAAACATCTGCTCATAAAATCATTAAAGTGAAATGTTAAAAAATGTATTTCAAGATAATTGTCAAATTATCTGACAAAGACATGGATTCGACTGATTAAGCATTGTTACAACTGTGCAGATGTTCAAGAAAGGCAAAAAAAAAACCAGAACAGACATTGTATTACTGGTAGTAGCTTCAGCAAAGGCCTTTAAAAGAATTAAAAAATGAGTTCAAGATCATCTAAACCACAATATTTTTATTGAAAGTGTCTAAACATTAAGTGGTCATATTTCAGATTTTTCAGTTCACAGTTCAGACTGCAGCTTTCTGAAAGGTAGAAGTGAGATTCAAGAGGAAAAAATATCCACCAGTGCAAAGCTAAATAACTATTCATAGTTCTAAAACTGTGCATTTCCCATAGCAATTGCAAATCCTTATCGGTGTATGTAGAAGTGGCTGATTAAATATCTAACTATCCATTAATATAGAAAATAACTTAATCTGGGAATGAAATTATTTCAAGAATAGTGATGTTATATGCAAGTTCCTATTTTTATTCAGACCTGAGGTTTTATTATTTTTCATTTCTTGTCCTTCATATGATTGCCACTGCAAGCAATAATGAGAAAAGCAAATTTCATATAAACTACTTGTTTTCTTCCTAATTCAGGAACTGCTGGACTCATTATTTCAAATCAAATCTACAGACTCTAGAATTCAATATGTCATTTAAGGCTATTCAAATAAAACACAGTCAGCATTAAGCATGATGGGAGTTTTATTACTTTTGTTCACATTAAATGACTTTTGCAGCAATTCCTGTCAATGACCTCTGGCAGAGCTATTGGTAAGAAGCTGATTGCTCACTACAGAGTTTCTGTTTCTATGTCTAGTGGAAGACAAAACAGACCTGCTGTGAATAAATTGGTCCTTTTCTGTTTCTTGCAAGAACTAGAAATCTACATAGGCACAATATTAAAGGATAGTGTTTCACATGGTGTTTTCCTTATAAAATGACCTTGTAAATGTTCTACATTCTGTACCAAATTCTGGTGATATTTATGTTTTAGTCTTTCAAGACATATATAATATTGTCATAAAGATAGCAATCTCTGTCCTATTGCTTCTACAGGCACATTTACAACCTACCAACTTTCAGATGTCTATCTGTTCTCTGAGCTTTTAAAACAAAACTCATAATTTTCTCCATCAATTTTGCAAATTATAAAGTATTTATTATGTAAAACATTTTTTTCAACTAGATAATACCTAATCACAGCAAGGGCTTTAGAAACAGGATTCTTATCTCTGTGGATGTACAGCACACCCCTGCGAGTCAAAAAAGAAAAAAATTACAATTTTCCCATAATTCAGGCCTGTGTATACCAAAAAAGAAAAACTAATCTAAACCCCTCTGATTCCTTGAGAAGTATTATTTTTTTCTGGATTGTAAGAGTTTGAATAGATCATCCTACAGAGAGAAACATGAGAATTTCCATTTGGTTTTGGCTAACAAGGAATAAACCAAGAAGAAATGACAGTAAGTTGCATAGTGCTTCCTGAAGTTCAGAAGCAAAATATCTGCTTCACATAAAATCTTTCAAAAAACTCTCAAGTTACTATATTTTCAAGAGAAAAACAGGAAAATTATGTAACTGGAACTGAAGATCCCCTTCCAGCACACCTTGTCCCTTTGACGGTGGTGCACTTCTAGGCTGCATCAAGGATGTACACACATCTGTGCGGATGCAGCCATAATGGAGAGCACATAGAGGGACCATGACTGTCCATATGTTCACAATTTTCCAGCTGAACTAGCTGTGACACTGGTTTTGATAATTTTCTGACACTTCTTTGGCTGGTTTTCAGAAACATGTACATAGGTTTATGAACCCTCACAGCCTTATCGCCCATAAAAATATTCCTTGAGGTACTGTTATACGAACGGGTTTAAAGCTCTTAGTGCCTGCGTGTGAAGGAATTTTTGTTTTTAAAATATTAAAATTAGGATTAGAGAGGCCCATTTACCAAAAAAAATGCAGTTTCATCTGCTGTTTAGTTTACATGAAAGCAAAAACATCTTACCAGATACATAGGTGGAACATCGGGTTCACAGGGTACTGTGATGGTTTGGGTGTTCCCAGCCCCCCCTCCCCACTTTAGAAATCACCCAGACTAGACTCATCCGGCTCTGGAAATATGAATGAAGCTATTTATTTACAGCTAGCACAATATACAAGCAGATATTTACAGTATATACAGTTATAGACAGAAATATACAAGGTAAAAGGTAGTACAGAAACACAACTCCCCTCCCACAAACCTGAGTCCCCAGGAGGGGTTCTCAACTGCCTCTTCACCTTTCCCCTGCCCCTCTCAATCTTACCCCAGTCCCAAGGAAGAATGGAGGTTCGGCCAGGGGGTTAAGAAGCAAAGTGGGTTAGTCCAAAATGGAAAAAATAATGGAGGGTGAGGTTAGAGAGTAAGATGCAGCTCAGCCAGCAGCCCCAGAAAGAGTGGTGCCGAGTGTGTTATCTATGTTTTGACCTATGTTTTTATACATCTCAGTGAGCCTATGAGGGAAGTAGACATCACCATTGTTTTGATTTCACAGCCTATGGTCTAGTCCTTCTCACCAAAACACTCTAGCCTGCTTCAAACTAGCACAGGTACAAGCTCTAACAACTCTTGGAGAACAATCAGACACTCCATGTAAAGTCTGTCACATGCCCTAGCAAAGAAATGTCATAATAGCAAATTATACCTGATACTTATATTGGAAATTTAGAATAATTATGAATTATGACTATTAATTTATGTATTTATATTAATTTTTATTAATAATATTAAAAATCTAGGGGAAATCCATGAGGTTCTTTGGATTTTTCGGTCAACAGGAAGCAATGGCACAGAATTAAACAGTTTAAAGAATCAGAACTTGGAAAAGAGCAAGGCGAGAACAGGAAGAAATCTAACTATGCTTATGGCGTCTTGGCATTCACTCCAGCACATGTACTCACAACTCTTTGGTCCCTGAGTAAGTCTCCTGCATGAAAGACGCTTTCAAACTTGCGATGATCCCGGGGTAAAACACCAATATTTCAGGCAGAGGGAAGAAGATGCTGCTGAGGGAAGCAGATGCTGCTGAGCCGCTGGTGTTAGCTGCAAACACGTGGCCGCGCATTACCGAGCTGCAAACAAGGGGAAGGCTGATGCAGACAAAGGCTCGTGCAGAAAGGCTGCTGTAGAAAAGGCAAGTGTAGAAAAAGGCGTAGCTTTTAAATCATCCCCCTTTATATACTTGATTTTGAAAATCAAACTGGCCAATAGGCACCAGCACCACTGGTCTGGACAATGAATCCAAAGCTTCCTGCCTCCTTTGACTACGCAGGCACGGTGAGAGCAGCGCAAGACACCTGACACGAAGTGCTGAGCCCCCTATCCCTCAAGGCTTTGCTGGGGTGAAACCCTTATTGTTTGCTCATCTAACTCATTCCCAGCCCCACAAAATAGGAGGAGGAGAGATGGGGTTAACCTGCCTGGCAGCATTTATGCCCTACCAGGACAGTACTCAAGCAGAATATTTTATCTTGAGTACCTCAAAACACATTACCAACATTTATTTAATTCTCACAACATCCTAGGATTCTCACAGCATCCTGGAAGGTGAGTAAACATTAATTCACTTTACAAGAGATGGTCAATTCACTTTGAAAAAAGATTTTAAAGATGCTGGCAGAATTCTGTAAATCTATTAGTGACAGTTTGAATGTTCTCAGTTAGGCAGGTCCTGACTTTTGGTTTGTGGGATGAAGAACCCAGTGTTGGTACACCATGAAAATTAAGAGGCTTTGGATCCAGATTTAGAAGTATGTAAGAAGAATTGCAGTCCTGTTCCATGAGGAAACTTGGAGATGGATGAAGGCTCAGATTTTCCTTTTCTTTGCTAATTTCCCCAAACATTTAACTAGAGCTTTTAAATTGCATTCAGGACAGTGGTATTTTTTTGTGATGTCACTAAGCAGCAGTGTTTCTGAAGCCCACTGACAGGTTCAGACATAACTTTCAACTGCATTTCAGGCCTGTTTTATCAACTATCACTTGGGTTCATGTGAACTTAAAGGCTTATTCTGATCTTCACCTGTTCATTAGCTTAAACATGCTATTATAAATAGCTATTTAGTATGTCATTAAAGGGATTTGTCACTGACATGTTTCACTCAAGGGTGTATGTGATCTAGTGGTGTCCTGGAGTCTTATATACCCCCAAATTCCTCTCCCTCTGTGGTTTGAATGGGAGAGGAAAAGGCATGAAAAGACCGGTTCCCCGCCCTGCCCTGCAGGCATGAAGGGGGTGAGCAAGGGACCCTTCAGGCACGAGGGGTGCTCCGTGCATTGCCTGCGCTGGAATCGGGCTGGGGATTGGCTGTGGTCTTCAAGCCCAGAAAGTGGTAACTCTGCTCTCAGTCTAGGAAGGGTATAAATATTGGGGGACTTCCTGCCTTGGGGTTCCCGCCTTAGAGTTCTCCCCTGCAAGAAAGAGTCCCCTGGACAGCCCTAAGGGACAGGGCTGTCTCTGCTTTGGATGGCTTCCACCATTAGCACCCTTTATGCAGTCTCGGTAGTCCTTAACGATCCCTGGACGGCTTCTGAAAGAGAACGAGGGGACAAGCATCTGGACCGCCCTTCCTTTCAGCCAGCCTGACTCACCTGTGAGTGAACAATAATGGCTCAGCCTTATTAATAGTGGGGGATGCTATATTTAATAGCTTAGCCTTTTCCAACTTTTGACTTCCAAAATAGTCAAATCTACCTATGGTATCCTTGTAGGTCTTCTCAATCTGAATCTGCTAGTTAGAACTAAATTAATTTCAGTATATCGTTTTGGGGGCAGGTTTTCAGGAAAATAAAATAGCTCTATTTTTCTATAAAATTCCTGACTCGGCCACATTAATTCCCTGCCTCCACAACAAATGGCAATCTCGTTTTCTGATCTCTGCTTGTCCTGCTTCACCCTGCAGTACTACTTTGTGATCATCTCTTGGTAGAATGGAATTTAATGAATTCTTGTCATTTCTGGCCCTGGCTCTTGACAGGCTTGTTTTATATGAGATTCCTGTCTTAAGTTTCCTGTCCTCGCTTTTTCTGGACTACTGAACAGCCATCTCAGGTGCACTTTTGGCTCCTGGATATGCCCCACTACCCTCCTAGAATTCTGTGACCTTAGCGATTTTGCCTAATCTGTAGGATGCAACCGAGCAAAAAGATCTGATTTAGAGGCATAATGTTTCCTGGAATTGCCAGCTATTTTCCATCATGCAAAATGAAACATTACTTAAACATATGACTATGTTTCACAATGCTGATTTACACTGTAATATAAATATATGCTAATCAGATTTGAATTATTCATAAAGAATATTTTTAGCTTTTTTTCTTCTAAAACTTCCGTGAGAACATTTTCATTATGAAGCTATTCCAGTTTCTTCCATCAGGACTAACAAAATCACTGTACAAACAGAAAACATGTCTTGGTTATAGTAACATTCATGTTTTATTTCCTGTTCCTTCTATCTAGCAGCAGTGGATCACCAGATAATATCCATGTTCCACTCCTTTTGTAATTTGGTTTAAAAAGGAAAACAATCCAAAATCCAAAACCCAAAACCCAAACCAAACAAGCAACCAAGCAAAAAAAACCCCACCCAAACAAATAAACTAAACAACCATGTTGGCATTTTGGTTTGAGAGTTCTCTGTACACTAATCAAACCCATGAACTGTATATTTTAGAAGGAGCTTTCTACAAGCTGGTGTGGGAACTGATGGAGAGTGGCTTGATTTCAGGTGTCTTCTACATTTATTTCCTCCCACTGTAGTCAGGAATTGTCTGATAATATTTAGGTCATCCCAGTTGAAAGAGAAGCATCTTAAGATCTTGAGTTTAATAAATTTAGCTAATTTTACTATTCCTAGGCTAAATCTGATCCAATGACTTTGAAATTCACTCTCCAGTACCTATTGATGTGTAATCTAGATGAAGAATATGTGGGATGAAAAGAAAAAAAAAACCCCAACACTTTGTGAAAAATTAGTTTTGATGATCTGTGTCCCTCCTTAAATGATCTTTTCCACATTTTACATTAAGGAAGAGCTCAATTAAGAGGTCTTTAATTCAGAATATTAAGGGTTATGCAAAAAAAAATCAGTCTCAATTTTCAAATCTCTCTTCTGCTTAATTTGAAATTCCTAATTAACATTCAGGACTTCCTTCTGAGACCTCCTGTTGAAATACTCAAAGTAACAGAAAGGCTACTGCAAATTTTATCTTTAAACTGCTGAAAGTACAGTTTTTTCTTTTTTTTTTTTTTTTTTAATAAATACTTTTACTAAATTAATGCCTTCTACTAGTTTCCCTATACCTTTCAGATATCTAACAGAAGACTAGGTGGCTTTTTTTGCTTGCTTTTCTTTTTAATATAGCTCTCTTTAAAAAAATGTACAAAATAAGAGACTTTTGAGAAGTCAAAATTATCTGAACTGATGAGGTAAAATCCTCCTTTTAATAGTTCTTAACTTCCTTGATAAGCCCCCAGAATGAGATCATAGAATCATAGAATAGAATCATAGAATCAACCAGGTTGGAAGAGACACCCAAGATCATCCAGGCCAGTCTAGCACCCAGCCCTATCCAGTCAACTAGACCATGGCACCAAGTGCCTCATCCAGGCTTTTCTTGAACACCCCCAAGGATAGTGACTCCACCACCTCCCTGGACAGCCCATTCCAATGGCAAATCACTCTCTCTGTGAAGAACTTCCTCCTAACATCCAGCCTATACTTCCCCAAGCACAACTTGAGACTGCGTCTCTTTGTTATCTTGCTGGTTGTCTGGGAGAAGAGATCAACCCCCACCTGGCCAGGACCTCCCTTTAGGTAGCTGTAGACAGTGATGAGGTTACCCCTGAGCCTCCTCTTCTGCAGGCTAAACAACCCCAGCTCCCTCAGCCTCTCCTCATAGGGTTTGTGTTCCAGGCCCCTCACCAGCCTTATTGCCCTTCTCTGGGCAGTACCTCAACATCTCTCTTGAATTGAGGAGCCCAGAACTAGATGCAGTACTCAAGGTGTGGCCTGACCAGTGTTGAGTACAGGGGAAGAACAACCTCCTTCATCCTACTGGCCACACTGTTCCTGATACAGGCCAGGATGCCATTTTGCTGATAGCTTGATCTTGAGGGCATCTGCCTTGGCTTTACAAGATAACCTGTTCTTAATTGTATTCTGTAGGTGAATGGCCAAAGGAAATCTAGTTACCACAATAAATTTCAGTGTTGTGTAGTATTCACTGAGACAGTCCTAGCAGAATTTGTTATTTTATTTGTTTCATTGAAAGGCATTAATTTTACAGTAAAAATCATCACAAGAATGTGAATGTGCAGGAAAAATAAATTCTGGCTGATGAGATGTGGCCAAAATACAGGAGAAGAGATACTACACAGAAACTACTTTTCATATTTAAAGAAAATGAATGTCAAGATTTTCAGTGACTTTAACCTAACACTAATGAAACATGGAGAAAACATGCTGAATCCCTCCTCCATAACAAAGAGCTTTGTCTGACCTTTCTGCATTCCAGAAAGTGATATAACCATTAAAAACTAGTGTGGTTTACCTAATATATATTTTATGATTATTAGATTTGAATTGTTCTTCAGAAGAAATCTTGAGTAAATGTCCCAAAATTTAGCAGTCTACCAGTTTAATTTTGCAGTACCATAGTTCAAGTGAAGTCCCTTGTTAAACAGAGGAAAGTATATAAAATATCTTTTAGCTTATTTTATATATTATTGATATAAATTATCCAAATTTTGTATAGATTTATTAATGTTGATATTAACATGTAGGAGAAATTAATAAACTATGAACAATTATGTATTTATATTAAATCTTAACAGAAAAAAATTGTTTATGATGCTTAAACATACAGTTGTGACTATTACCTGGAAACAGGCAATTTAAATAAGAAAAAGCTAGCAAAATACAAAATTAAGTTGCATTATTTAACCTGGAAAGCAAATCTTGGGGTCAGGATGCTGCTTGTCCTCCAGAGAGACTTGACAGGCTCCTTTCTGCTGAAGTGGAAGGCACAATAGAGTTTACAATTACAGAGCCAACTGGAAAATTCAATCACAAAGAGGCTTTTTAGAATATTTGCTCACAAAATAGTATCTCCAGATTTATGGGGATGCATTATAGACACAAACAGTACCCAAAGCACTTGGAGGGGTTCTGTAGGTGGTATGATAGCCATTAGAGGCTTTGGAGTTTTCCCCAGGGCTCTGGGGAAAGATGTTGGGGGTTAGAGGGTCTCTGACTTGGCCTTGATTACTTCCAGAGAGGATGGTGTGCAGGCAGACACGATGTCTTGCTGGCAGTTATTTCTTGCCTACAGCATGGAGGCACTTAATGCCTCTCCCTGGTAAATTGAGGCACGGCGAAGTTTCCAGGTGGATAAGCTTGAAGTATCGAAGCTTGTTTATTACGCAGCAAAGCTGGTCTGGAGCAGAGCAGAACAAAATGAGGCAAAGCATAATGGTAGAGAGCATGTTCTTTTACAGACTCACTCGTATTTATTAATTGCCCAAGACCTGGCTCCATTTGGCCACAAAGATTCACAATCAGCATGGCACTTTGCCAAAACTGACCATAGTAGGTGAAACCAGGGCTTTCTTTACTCATATTTGGGAAAACACAGGCCATGCATAAACAAGTGTATGCACCTTGTCTTTCCAAGCAGTCTTGGTGGCTCCAGGCCTTTAGTCTTCTTTTCCATGCTGCTGCCCCCTTTAGCACAGAGATCATGTCTGGACATGCCAGGACATGTATTAAGCGTATATTGGCCTTCCACAACAGTTATATATACTAATATAATGATAAAAATCACATGCATATTTTAGTCTCCTATTGAGGTTATATATTCCTTAAAATAAATTTAGAGGTTTTTCTACCAAAACCAATTGTGACAATTTCGACTTGCGAATTCTGTAGTACTGACTCATTTCTCTGAAAACACCATACAGCTGGAAGAGAAAAAAAGAAGGTATATATACATACATTTGCCATTGCTGTTTATACAGAATGCTATTACTGTCTCAGGAGTTAGAACAAATCATCACACAAAACTGTAAAAGCAGTGTGAAATAATCTTGAGGAAAACATTTATTATGTGATTTCTTGTCTTGGAAATCATGTTTAATGAACATGAAGAATTCTGAAGAAAAATGTTTCTTTTTTTTTTTGTTGTAATTCATTTAGAAATAAGATTGTGCTGTATTAGCAAGCATTTATTTCTGTAAAATACCAATATTTTTTGTTTTGTTTTTGTTTCTCAGCCAACAACACAGCTAGTCTTCAGATAGATCACATACTATACATACAGAAGAGTCTTCAAAGAAAATAAATACTCAGTTTGAATGGGTTATGAGTATCATGACACTTTGTGAACAAAGATTCATTTGATGCTGTTGACTAGCTCTGCCTTTGTCATTAGATATTGTCAACGCAGCACGCTTGAGCGTGTCCAGAGAAGGGCGACGAGGCTGGGGAGAGGCCTTGAGCACAGCCCTACGAGGAGAGGCTGAGGGAGCTGAGATTGTTTAGCCTGGAGAAGAGGAGGCTCAGTGGAGACCTTATTGCTGTCTACAACTACCTGAGGGGTGGTTGTGGCCAGGAGGAGGTTGCTGTCTTCTCTCAGGTGGCCAGCTCGAGAACAAGAGGACACAGCCTCAGGCTGCGCCAGGGGAGATTTAGGCTTGAGGTGAGGAGAAAGTTCTTCACTGAGAGAGTCATTGGACACTGGAATGGGCTGCCCGGGGAGGTGGTGGAGTCGCCGTCCCTGGAGCTGTTCAAGGCAAGGTTGGACGTGGCACTTGGTGCCATGGTCTAGCCTTGAGCTCTGTGGTAAAGGGTTGGACTTGATGATCTGTGAGGTCTCTTCCAACCCTGATGGTACTGTGATACTGTGTGATACTGTGATACTGTGACTCACCTAACTGTTGTGCAGTTGTGCCTGAACAGGTGAGTGCTCACACCTCCATGTCAGCAGGGCTGTGAGAGTACAGTTCATTTGCATGGAGCCTGATACTGAAGTGGGACTTCAATTAGCTCTTGAGTAGGAAGCCAGTGAACAGCATCTGGTAGCTACTTCAATGTGATGGCTTTATGTCTTTCAGGTTTTTAACCGATGGTAGAAATTGCACTACTCTGTTGTAAAGGTTTGGGATATTAATTGGCCAAGGAAGGAATTGTAAAAACATAATTATTTTTATTTTCCTGAAGACTCTGCCTCCAAACTATATACAGAACTAGTTTAGGCTTATTCATGGATTCTAATTCGGTTGGGGAAGTCTTCAAAGGATGCTTATGGATGAATTTAGAGATTTAGGAAAGTCAGAGAATGGAAAAGGCTGAGCTATAAACCCAGCTTTACCCCATTATAAATCAGGCTGAGCAGAGATTCTAATGAAAGAGCTTTTTACTCACGGAGATGAGATAGGAAATTGATGATGACCCCTTGCTAAAATTTCTCTGCAGAAGCAGCCTCCTGCAAGCAAGTTTTATCCAGTCATGTGGATCCCTGTGGCAAAAATCCAAGGAGAATGGAAAGACCTGCCGAAGTAAAAAAAGGTCCCAGACACATCTTCTGCAAGTGGGATGATCATGGAAGCAGTGCTGCCTCTGCAGCTCAGTGTGGGGGAAGCCAAATTGCTGGTGTCTTCCCTAGCTCAGGGTAGCAGCAGGACATTGCTGTGGCATGGTCCAGGAGGAGCTGGGTCCAGGTACTGCTGGCAGCTCTCTCTCAAATGGACCTGAGGACTTGCCAGGCTTGCAGATTTGCACAGAACAGTGCAGAAGTGGGGGACCATCCAAAAGCAGGAACAGTGCAAAAGTGGGAGCCATGCAAAAGTGTGAGCCATGCAAAGTGGGGATGGTCCAAAGAAGGGAACACTCTAAAGTCAGGACTGTGTAAAAGCAGGAACTCTGTTAAGGCTGGAACATCACATAATTTCCCTTACTCTGTTTGTGTTTTTCTTAGACAAAATATCCACTTGCCCTATATACTGGGCACAAAAAGTCCAGCCAACATCCAGATGATTCCCAGCACAGGCTTCAACATGAGTCAGTACATGTGTGGAAAAGGCACCTTTTGCTGTTGCCTCCTTCGAGCCCATAGTGTGGGGGGTGAGAGGAGCAGATTTTGGCACCTTCTTGTCCCATCCAAACCTCCTAGAGAAGGAATTTGGAGCGCTCTACAACATACTCTTTTATGACAGCCATCTTAAACTGAACTATCACACTAGGTGCTTCCTTTCATTATTTCAACCATTGATGTCTCCTTGTAATTATTATTTTAAAATAAGTTTTTACTTCTTTCTTTAGATCCTGGAAGCCTATCTGAGAAAGAAGGAGTGGTGTCAGACTCATAGTAAACTTAGTTCTACATTAATTTAGGTGAAGCTGTCAAAGAATTACCTGCTTGGAACTGTTTCTTTTACAGTACATTTCTTTAAAGAAGCTATTAAATTATCTGTTACTGTATCTCATTTTGGAAACCACAAAGAAATGACATCATTCTCAGTGCCTTTTGATAAAAAGCTTAAGAAAGATCATTATAGTTTTTACCTGGTACACCATTTGGATAATTGTGCTGTATCCATGTTTTGATTAAAAGGTCACTCTGAAATGTTCATACTACTGAGCTTAGTGAAATAGAATCATAGAATCACAGAATCAACCAAGTTGGAAGAGACCTCCAAGATCATCCAGTCCAACCTAGCACCCAGCCCTATCCAATCAACTAGACCATGGCACTAAGTGCCTCATCCAGGCTTTTCTTGAACACCTCCAGGGACGGTGTCTCCACCACCTCCCTGGGCAGCCCATTCCAATGGGAAATCACTCTCTCTGTGAAGAACTTCTTCCTAACATCCAGCCTATACCTACCCTGGCACAACTTGAGACTGTGTCCCCTTGTTCTATTGCTGGTTACCTGGGAGAAGAGGCCACCCCCCACCTGCCCCTTCAGGTAGTTGTAGACAATAATAAGATCACCCCTGAGCCTCCTCTTCTCCAGGCTAAACAGGCCCAGCTCCCTCAACCTCTCCTCATAGGATTTGTGCTCCAGGCCCCTCACCAGCTTTGTTGCCCTTCTCTGGACATGTTCCAGCACCTCAGCATCCTTCTTGAATTGAGGGGCTGTATTGGTATTACATGCTTGTGTTAGCCTGCTTTTTCCTGAGCTTCGGCTACACAGGATTTTCTGTTACCATATTTAAAAGCTTATCCATAATAATTCTTAACTATCTAAACATGTGTAACTCTCCTGATCCTGATCACTGGTACAAGTTCAAAACACAAAATAAGAATCTTGGAAATTAAGGGTTTTTTTTGGGGTGTGATTTACTGCCCAGCTATGAGTGAACAGTCGGTATTATATACATAAGTATCACAATAACATTCAGTTTTTAGAACTGCGTATTTTTGACACAAACCTCTGGTTATAATTTTGCTTTCCTGTAATTTCCAAATACAACCTCACCTGACCTTCAGATTGAATTTTGGTGCAATGTGTTCACATAAAGTAAATATTAATTTATTTTTTTTTACATTTCTGTAGGGCAAAAATTCTTTTAGTCATAGTAAGAAATTAAATCAATTAGCATAATACCTTACCTGTGATTAATATCCCTTTCTTACTTATCACAGGTTGTGTAAATATTTCTTTTCTAATTGGCCTCCCAATCCTTTGACAAGAGTGAGAAACCTTTTTATGCTCTGGCCAGAGCCTATCATTAAGCAGGAGCCTGATGGTACCTGGTTTGCCTCAGACCCTCATCTGCCTCATCCAGTATTCCTACCCAAACAAGGCTCCTCGTGGGAGTGCCTCTACAAAAAATCAAGCAGCAGAAGAGATTCCTAGCAATATCACTTGTTTAGCCTGAGATTAGTAATTCAGGGACTTCCTGCACCTGATATATCTTCCTGAGTATATGTAAGAGATTAAGGAGAAAACTCAGTGATTATTCCCCAATAGACTTTCTAGCCCTCCCATTTAAAAGGAAGGTAATGGTCACAGCCAAAGGTATGGTGTAGGTCAAGATAAACTGGCAGACTGACTCAGTTTGACAGATTAGTACTGTGGCTCTTTCTGTCTTCAGCCGTGCTTTCACTCCTCCCTGCAACCAGATCACTCTTCATGTTGATATATTTAACACTAACAGTATGTTTTAAAGGATTTGTGGGCTTGATATTGTTTTGTTTTACTAAATAAAGAATATATATCTAGAAGAATTATATAAATGAGTTAAATTAAGAAAACTGTTGATGGAGAGTGTGAACAAGTAAAATGTGTCAATAGGCAGGGAAGTGTCTGCTCACCTGAATCAGTATATGCCATCGGTTTAATCATGCATCATACTATCTAGGAGTATCAGATACCACCTGTATGATTTTGACAAATTCTGCAGGTTTGCTGCTCTTTTATTCACATCTATAAACTTAACATCAGTCACACCTGAGCATCATTAGAAATATATTAGGGTGCATCTCCAGAAAGAGCAGGGAGCTTTGTGGCTTTTTAACTGTGTAAGAAAACCCTTGATTTATGAGATCTTTGCTGTTTTTATGTTTACTTAAACATACCTCAGATGAGTTAGGATATTAGCTGAATCTATAGCTTTGAAGTTATTACTGTTCAGTAAATGAGATTTCTACTTAATCTTTTCATTGAGTTAGTGAGGATAATTAATTGATAAAGCAATTTGCTTGCAGCAAGAAATTGCTAAGCATATACAGTACAGTGGGAATCAGATAGTAAGACACTAATTTGATATGAAAGTGCAGCGCTCTGTGATATGCTGAACCCAGTACAGCCCATGGCATTTAATTAATATTGGAGATATCATAGCAACTAGCATACACTAAGATTGTAAAGACATATTGATACAATACAAACTTAATGGAGTTAAACCTAAAATGAAGACAATGCTATTTTTTCATTGTTTTCATATTGAACTCTGAGGAAAAATATATTTCACAGCTTATTTTTTATTTTAATAAAGAAAATTTTCCTTCAGGTGTCCTCAAAAATCCTACAAAACCACCGAAAGATATAATTTTATTACCTAGAGGATTGTGGAAGGATCTGTCAGGCAATATGCCTGCTTGATGTGACATTATTTAGAGTGCTGTAGGCTATTTTTTGACAGGCCTAGATAGCATTGTTTTTTAAAGACTGGTTCTCATTTGTCCTTATGTGTCAGGTGGTTTTCAGAACACTCCAGGAAGGAATACTTCTTTATTTCTGTGATTTACTTTTTGTTTGTTTGTTTGTTTTTCATTTAATTGTAATGAGTAGCTTGTGTTGTATGTCAGCTGAACCAGCTAGTCAGTGAGAGAAAAGAAAGGGGGAACACCTTAAAGCATGTGAAATGTGCCTCTTATTGGTCCTTCATATCTGTCTTGACAGGAGTCAGTTTTCCTATGCCCCTTGCCTTGCTTTCTCTCCTGGAAGCTGGTACCACGCTAGTGATGTATATAAGCCAGATTTATGGAGGTTTGCAGGGTCTGATACTTTGAGAGGAAAGATGCTAGGGCGGGGACTAAAAATTCTCTATAAATGATGCTCTCCTCTTTCTCTGCAGATGTTCCTTTCCAATAGAAGGAAGGTCATTTCTTTCTCTGCTGGCCAGCAGATTAAAATTATCTAGCTTTATGAGCATTTCTTTGTCCCTCCCCTCTGGAGATGTGAGCTCTGTCAGTGACCATGTGTGCTTTCCACATATCTTTCCTACAGTCTGGGAGACTCCTGTTAGATGTTACTGCAGTGAACCAGCTTTACTCATTAGACAGATTTACCCCTTAGTAGGTTAGTATCAAAGAGACTAATCATAAAAAAAAAAAAAAAAAAAAAAAAGACCCAAAACTTAAGCTGTATTTCAATGCCTGAGAAACAGAGCTGCTATCAGACGATGCTATCTGCCTTGCAGGATTAGAACCTAGATCTGTGTCCTTGGTTACAGTGCTTTTAAAATCTTACTTCATTTCAACTTCAAGCTAAATAAAAAGTTTTAAACAAACAAATATAAATGCTGATTACAGCTTTCTGCCCAGCACGACTTTAAGCATTTATTTTTCTGACTTTTTAAAACTGCATTGCCAGCTTTTTATGACTATATTAAGCAAGCTTTTGGGGCAGCAAACAAGACAGGATATTATTCTGAGATTAAGGAAGGAAAATGAGGGATGTGAGCAAAAGGCAGAATGAAGAGTGAGGGTATCATGCTTGCTTTCCACTGTCGAAGGAAACCGCAGCCCCTATTGTTCGTGCTCTGAAAGTGATTATCTCCAGTCACTGGTTCTTTCAGAGTCTAATTCACTGATTCACTGGCTTTTTCTCATTAGGGTTGGAAAGGAGACATCAAAATGCATTAATATCTATTATAGCAAAGAGCCACACCAAAGGGACCATTAGCTAATCTCTGTTAAAATATTTGCCGGATGAATTTTGTTTCCCAAACACGTTTTGAGGTGATTATTTACTCATTCTTAATACTTTCATTTTTGCAAGGGGCTTGACAGCTATTGTGGAAATGAAATGTAGCTGGCAGTGCAGCTCCATGTGTTATCATTTTGATTATACGCATCCAAGGATTATGATTTTGGAACCACAGATGTCTGGGGCTCAGTTAATAACAGACAGGACTGTCAGCTGCCCTGTGTCAAGGATATCGCCTCTCCCTGGGAAGCAGAAGCTGAACCACCAGGGATACATTCTCACACCGTGAGGTCTCTAATTAATTGCAGCCCTTGAAACAGGCCAGACTGAAGTCAATATATTAAGCCTCTATTGATGGGGAGGCAAAAATAAAATCTACAAACCCTTTAGAAATGTGTGAGTATTTGAATATTATATTTTGTTATTTTTCAGAGGCTGTTCAGTGTTTTGTGAGGTTTTGATAGGAGTAATTTGTGTTTCTTTGCTTTTCACAGAACTCTGCTATCATACCTCTCAATTTGTCACATCATTGTACTGAACTACTTGCTTATATAATTGTGCCATAGCAGTGTCTGAAGTGCATATTAGACAGCAGTGTATGGAATGTAATACAACATTACAGTGTAATACTAGGTTTTATTCACTTTTTGAGTAGTGTTGACAGCACTATCCAAAGAGTAGCACCAGGGCTCAGTGATTCTCTGTGCCAAAGGGAGTGCATTCCCCATGCTGCTCCATGATAATGACGACGTCTGCTTCCTTGGATCAACTCACCAACCAGCTCAGACAGGTTCCTCAGGCACTCTCAGTCAAAAGCTCATGTCCGCCATGAAGACAGATCCTTGTAGATATGATACCGTGAAGGACTTGCCAAGTAAGACCTTTTGGTTAAAGGATTCCATTAGAAAATGCTGCTTGTGCTCTGGATCATTTTCTGGGTCATTCTCTGTGAAACCTCATTTTGTGGCTGAGAAGACAGAACCTGTGGTTTATACTTGGCACTCAGATCTACATAACATTTTCCTTGCTGATCGTCTCTGGTACAATTGACTGTAAAGAAGATGGTTTCTCCTTTGATACATTGAAATCCACAGCAATTGCAGAGGTAGACAGGGACAAGGCTAACTCATCTTTGCTCTTCTACTATTTGATTCTTTGAGAGTGTGGTTGGATACTTCCAATAAACCTAAGTGCAGATTGCAGTCTGCAATGTGGAGTACAGCCTTAGCTGCATATTTTGCTAGGTCAGCTACGCTCAGCTCTAGATGAAGAGGATAACAGCTGGACGCAGCTGAACCAGACAGGGAAAAAAAATACTTTGAATTTCTTTGCTATTTCATTATTTTGACTACAGGTTTCTGGTTCGTTCTGCATACTCTGTGTTAATTTAAACTCATCAGTGCTGTGACTGGTGTGTAAGATTCCCTGCATATGACTACAACAGTTTTCCCATTTGATACTTTTATTTCTTGTTTCAGTATGTCTTGAATTGAGGCATCAGACACATGCAAAATCTGGAGCTGTGTCCTAAATGCGTTAATCTGCTTAGCCACAGTTTGCTGCTATGAACGTTTCAGTCAGTGACTCTACCCTGTGCACTGGATTTGAGGTATGATTCAGTGTAGTTTTAAAGTTGTTCATAGGAACAATTGTAGCTCAATGAGAGACAACCTTTACATCCCAGTAAACAGCTCCCACTGTGATGATGACGCACAATCAGATCAGTTATGTTAAGCACCCTGAGAGCCTTGCTGACGTGGAAGGCAAAGCTGGCCTGTGGACCATCTTCTCCAGAAGTGAGTAACTTGGCCATTTTCAGAACTAGGTGTGTAATTAATTTCTTTCATTTATACACTCTTTAGACAAGACATTTTGTTCCCTTATGACCTACAGATGAGGAAACACATAAGAGTCTTATACTCCATGCTGTCTTGTACTCAAATGAACAAAAGTGTAGACACATCTGTACATCAAATCGTACACCAAGATGGCAGAAAACAGTGTATATTATATTGCTAAAAATACCAGTTTGAGATACTTGTGACTTAACAGTGTAACAAAGTAACAGTGACAGATTATATTTGTAGATGATGACATCCAATTATATGTGCATAAATCAGACATGTAATAGTCATGTTTGTTTTATTGGGTTACCTGCAAAAGACTGAAAATATGTAAAATCA